>NC_071512.1:80302894-80610644 GCF_027887155.1 Malaclemys terrapin pileata
CTACCAATTCTCGGAGTTGGTTAAAATTTACTTTTCTGAAGTCCATTATCCTTGTTCTGTTGCTTTCATTCCTCCCTATGTGTACAATCATGAAATCTATTATTTTATCATCACTTTGCCTTCCACCTTCAGATTGGCAACCAATTCCTCCATATGGATCAGAATCTACTCTAAAATGGCTGTCCCTCTGGACACTTCCTCCACTTTCTGAAACAAAAAATTGTCCCCAACACATTCCAAAAACTTATTGGAAATTTTGTGTTTTGCCATATTACTCTTCCAACAAACATCTGGGTAACTAAAGCTCTCCACTACTAACAAGTCTTGCATTTTGCATAGTTCCATTATTTCTTCTAGAAATGCCTAATCCACCTCTTCTTCCTTATTTTGTGGTCTGTAGTAGACTTCCTACCATGACATCACTCCTATTTTTTACCCCTTTAATCTACACCCAGAGACTTGACTGGTCTGCCTCTCACCTCTTTCTGAACCCCAGAACAAGTGTCTATCTCCTTGACACATAATGCAACATGTCCTCCCTTTTAGTCCTGCTTGTTCTTCCTGAACAAGCTATACTCTTCTATACCAATATTCCATAGCTGAGAAAGGAAAACTGGTCTACTGGTAATAATGCTAGCCTGGAACTCAGGAGAGCCAGGTTTAATTTTCTGCTCTGCCACAGACTTCCTGGTTGTCTTTGAGTGAATTACTGAGTTTCTCCTTACCTCAATTCATCTTCTGCAAAATGGGGATACAGGGTATTCCAAATCACTAAACACTACGATAGTGGGGGCCATAAGTATTTTAGATACCTAGTTTTCACACACTCATACAATACATCATAAAAACCCAAACTAACAAAAAATGAAAAAGTTTTGCAACATCCCTATCACTGAATGTTTGTGTGCTTCTAGTCGATACTCCAAGAAAGAAATCAGACTCAAAAATTTAATTTAATTTAGTTCCAAATTCTACATGCAAAACTAATCCATAAACCCAATTATTCATGAGTGGAAAAGCACAACATGGTGCTAGCCTTCCACAAGGTGCTTTTAAGTAGCGATGATATTTTTATGATATACATAGTTTATGATGGCTATCAATGGAATTTGAATCAGAAACATGTAGCATCATAAGTAACGCCATTTGGGGAATAAAAGATAGATTTACATGGGTATGAAATGTGGGAATGTCCATAAGCAAAAGTGTTTTGTCCTTATTCAGGCACTAATTTGCATATATAATGTAAATTAAGGCATCTGAAAAATGGTCCCCATACTTAAACTAACATCAAACATATTAAATAGTCCCAATATTGCTATAAACAAGTTATATATTCTAAAACTGAATAATGTAGGAGAACAAAGTCTGAACCTAATTCTGGATGAAAATATTGGACTTAAGATACTTCAGACCATGCAGCCAGCATACACATGTGGAGTCAGGCCCTAGACATACACAAACCAAAAGGACAGAACTTCTCAAATGTGTTAGGATTGGTTCAGGGGCAGGGGGTGTCATCCATAAAAGGATGGACTGAAAGCAGGCCTCTTTCTGTTCTGCCCATACCACCATCACTTTGCTTTTCAGCAGTTCATAAGAGCTTCCCACTCCTTCCTTCCTTCCTTCCTCTGGACAACAGATACCACCTACCCTCATCCTTTCTATTTACTCTTCTAGTTTTTTTCCCTATATTCACCTGATAAGATTCCCCGGATGTTCTCTCCCTATGGATCACTGGCGAGGACAACCCTTGGAAACATGTGCTGCCTCAATGGTTTGGTCAGCAAATCATATGGTGAGCTCAGCTGATGCCTTGGAGCTATGAGCTGCAATGGCTGATTCTCCTACCCCAGTGTCTCATCATCCACCCTAGGGACAACAGTATGATTAAGACTAGGGCTCCTCCTCCACCTGAAACAGGATTGGGCAATTCTGAATCCCTTCTTTCCACTGATTGTGCTGTATGGTCTGAGCTGCTGCCATGCAAATGACAGAGGACACATATCCACCAGGCAGTAAGGACATTAGCTGATTAAGCCGAAAGCCAGACCCTGAATCCCAAAAGTATTTCCTATGACAATACTGAACTCTTTCATCATGATGATGGGCACTTCTGAAACACAAGAACTTATATGTTTAACATGAACACTGTCACAGTTCAGGTCAACAGCACCTGTATTCCCTATTTATGGTTCAGCAATGACACCCACTCCAGGCTGCTCAGCCATCACCTCTCTTGGGTGGAGGTGCATCTCTCTGCATTCCCACCAGACTACACAGTTCACTGACTACACTGTGATATCCCCAGCAAAAGACAGTCTACCTAACAAGGCCTACTTTGCTCCTCTCTTCAGAGATGGTACACAGTGTAATTGCCACAGTTAAGTTACTGCACCGTTCTTTCTGCACCGTTCTTTCTAAGCAAGCACATTTATCTTTAAGGTAAAAGCATTACAGTGAAAATATACTAAAACCAATAAAATAACCCACACGCATGCTAGTATGCTTACCAGATCGCACGGCCCCATCTCCACAAGCATGATGGTCAGTGTCAGTCCTTCCAACCCTTCCCCTAAGGACTGGGGCCCTCCGCTGGGACAGAAGATCCTGTCCGTATGCTGGATCAGAAAGAAGGCCCCGAGTCAGTTTAAACTCAGGTTATTTATCCAAAAGTCCTTTCTTTGTCTGTAGGTGTCAGGAGCATCCAGTTTGAACCAGTGAACCTCTCTCCAGGCAGCGGTAGCACTCTGGAGTTGTTACAACTGAGTTTATTTGCCTAACTACCCCCTGTGGTCCATCTCCTCCACAAAATTACATACAATCCCTTAGTAGCAATAAAAATTTGCATTTTTAGAACAATCAACTCGTAAAAAACTTAATTCAATAAAATGTTACTCAATTCATTAAGATTTGTCCAGGATACGGTCGTATCTGTCACAAACATTTCCACATGTATTGAGAAGAGGTGATCTGGTATGCTGCTGGGGTACCCAGCTAAGCTTAAAGCTAATAGGATTGGTAAATTTTGGCAGCAAGTGTGCAGATCCATTTTATCAAGGAAGTGACAGGGGTGAGGGCTGATTCAACGCAAAAGATCAGGAGGCTGTGGTCAAGCACTTTCACTATGATTTAAGCTCTGAGAAAAAGGGTTGGATTCATTATACTAACAGGTTAAATGATTTCTTTAGGAAGGTGTCTGCCCAGAATTCTGGGCTGTGAGCAGAAGCTCTAATTCAGCTTTGATTTTAATTAGATGGTTTAAATCAATAGGATTATATTATGTTTGGGATTTCAGCATCAAAAGGCAGGCAAGTTAGTGACAGCCTGAAGCAGATGTTACCTGCCCTTCCCCCATTTCGCTGTTGCAAGGACAAGTTGCCCTCAGAAATTATCCTATTTAAGTGTGTATGTTTAAATAAAGTTGCAGCCATTTGGCCAAATTCCAGGTATGTCTGTCTTTATTGACCCCTGCCATTCACAATGCTTTATCTTTCATTTATGACTGAAAAATAAGGGCAAGCATTTCATTTCCCAGAAATGTTAAACTATGCCAACACCATCCTGTTGAAAAATACTTTTTTGCCAAGTTAAACATTAAAATGTGTACAAATAAATAGCACCACTTTTCAAACAAGCTGACTACCAATACTTTAACAGCATTCTGACAAGGTTTTTGTACACCTGACACAAATTACAACATTAACTACAAGTTACACATATTTTCACAAACAGATAGTTTTTTGGATCAGCTAAGTGGCAGTATGTGGAAGCTTTGACATTTAGAAGTCTTCTACTTTCTAAAGTGGTGCCAGAATTGTCAGACAAGTCATGCAATACCAGAAGGCAGGATAACCGTGGCCAGAGTAATTCTAAGAGCGATTCGTGGTTGCCATTCGGTAGATATGGAAATGACTGGCTCATGAACTATTCGACTGTCCAGTTGGCTTCAACGGCGAGGGGCTGAAACATACTCATCTCTCCCACCTCCTTGATGTGATAAATACTCTTTCACTATGAGCCCAAATTAATATATTATGCTACTTCTACAGCTAACAAGCATCCTTTTTAATAAAAATTTTTTACATTTTTGTAATTAAGCTAGCACATTTTAAAGTATAAGCAAAAAAAAAAAGTCCAATTATAAGTAATGTATTAAGGCACAGTACTTGCTACACTGTCAAGGACAATTAAACAAGACTCCTAACATTGTTTTGAGTGATTGGTTTAAGAACCACACACTAAATTGGCAGTACACAACTGAAAAGTAGGCTGCATCTTATTAAAGGAAATAAAGGGATTTAAAAATACCTCTAAGAACAGTAAAATATGTCAGATTTTTATACAACACTAAAGTAGGAAGAGTTCATTTACCCCAACCTTAAAAAAATTATTTAAGCTTCAAAAGGGGCTTTTTGTTATATATTTGTACGGTGCTTAGTATAATAAGGTCCTGATTCATGATTGGGGCCCCAAGTGTTGCAACACCACCAATTACAAAATAATAATTGCAGCACCTAAAATTAAATTTAAAATATTTCATTTTCCTCAAGCTTTCACTTGCAACAAACCTTTCAAAAAAGGGGGTTCAATAATGTTGACAGAGTTCTTTAAACTGTGCATTTGATGAAAGATGCTCAATTAGCAGCCCCAAAGAAACAAGTCTTCTATTTATCTACGTAACAGATCCTGTACAAACAGCAGTATACAAGTTTCTTACTCTATCTAGCTAACATATCTCAACCTTGACCTGGAGGGATCACCTTCAAGAGTAAGAAGATAATTCAATTCTTGACTTCTCTGCTGAGTCTGCCAATCTGGTGGTGAATTTTGCAATTTGGACCCTGGACTGTGAACAAGCTTATTTCACATAGGCTACTAAATAATCAGATAGTAACAACTTTAAGTCACTACTATCCTGAGCAAGATTAAGCCCTCTCTTTTCTACCTTTCCCCGCATTTTGTCTGATCTTTTCCTCTCCTCTTCAGGCATTCCTTTCTTTCCTCCTCCTTTTCATTCTCCCCAACTCCTAAAGTGCTTCTAACATTTGCATTTAGAGTGTCCAATGAATTTCTTGTACCTAAGAACAGAAGAGACAAGAAATAAAAAAGACAATCTTCGATTATGATTGCACGACCAGGGTTCAGTATCACTGGGAATAAACTCTGTTTATGAAACAGATTCCATTAGTGTCTTCTGATGTAAGAGCCCCCAAGACTACAATCTAGACAAGTTGTGGGCAACCTGTGGCCTGTCAGGGTAATCCGCTGGCAGGCCATGAGACAATTTGTTTACATTGACCGTCCGCAGGCACAGCCACCCGCAGCTCCCAGTGGCCATGATTTGCAGTTCCAACTGGAAACTGCCATACCTGCAGATGCCCAATGTAAACAAACTGTCTCACGGCCCACCAGTGGATTACCCTGACTGGCCGTAGGTTGCCCACCTCTGATCTAGACCATAAAAGAGACCTTTTACATATTCCCTGGAAGAACTGAAGAATATTGGAAACAATTCCAGTTCAGATCTAATTTTGCTTTTCATATCAAGCAGCGAAATGCACTCACTTGTACACACGGGGTTTTTTTTGTAAATCACTGATGTCTTAATATTTTCTTATATATAGCCTTTATTTCTCAATTCCCACCTCTAGTCAGGGTGGACTGATTTAAATCAAAGAAATTAAATTAACAAGCAGGAAACCCTGATTTAAATAATCAATTTTAATAGTGTTTTGCATTTGAGCTTTAGTTATTTCCCCCCAAAAAAGTTCATTTCATTAGTTGGTAACCATTAAAACATGTTATTTGTAACAAAATAAAGCCTATTAAATTTGGTGCTTCTATTTGCTAATCAAGTGGATAAATGTGTACCGATATAATGTAAGTAACTATATAATTTAAATTACATTTATTCAGATTCTTAATTTTTACACTGTTAGAAAATGGTGAATGATGCATCTTTTATTTAATAAATGATGATATTTTACTTATGGTTTGCGTCAAGCTCTATTTGGATGGAAATTCAATTCAATTAAAATGAACTAAAACAGCATTTTATTTTTTGTTAAATAAAACTACCTTAAAAGTGCTAATTCATAAACTTTTTTCCTTATGTAAGCATGTTTTGCATTTAAAAGTGATTTATTCAACAAAAGGAAGTAGTATCTGTAGCTAGTGAATTTAAATGATTGTTTCAGGTCCCAATGTCATTTAAGTTTTTAGAACTAGCAGATCCCCATCCTTTCATACACAGTTGTTATTCTTAGATTGAAAGTGGAAAACAAGCTGTTGCCAGGTGCTTAGCCAGTAACTGCCACTAGTTCAGTGGTCTGATTTTTTTTAAATATTGACACCAAACATGCACTGTTTAATATTTTTAATTAAATTAACATTGTCTTAATAGATTATAATAAATGTAGGCCTTAATATAGGTGGTCTCATTCAAATTTAATCTTGCATAGATTTGGTTTTAAAAAATAAACCAGTCTTTAATTGATTAAAAAATTGATTTAAATAAAAAACTTTTTTTTTTAAATAAACTATTTTAATCTATCCTACTTCCAATGCTATACTTGAAGCATTAGTCTTGTTACATCGAAGTGAAAAAGTAAGCCTAGGAGTGAAGCTTCAGCTCGTCAAGAAAGTCTTTACCCAAGCAGTGTTAAAGTAGGCTTCAAGCTAAATTGAGGATTCAGTGAGAAGTTAACCTGCACTGAAGCACCTGGAGGAGCCTCCAAGTTGCCTGAAGGGTATGAAGAACAGAACCTTCAACAAAACACAAAACATGAGAATATTACAATATTCCTTTTCTGTAATTATCACCATCAACATCACCAGAATTTTCATGAAGACAGCTGTGATGTTGTGCAGTCTATATGGTTTTATAAAAACATGATAATAAGTGAATATAATGTAACTGGGATAGTTTTAGAAAAATATGGTAAAAAGTGAATATAACGTAACTGGGATATGCTTCATGCAAAAGGTCTCTTGTAAGGTATCATTACAAAGCTTATAATCTACTGAGTGTGATCATCCGATTTGTATAAATGTACCACTCTTGTATCTAAAACTAGAAATATAAAATATAACTCTGAGGGTCTATTGTAATTATGTAAAGTGTGGGCCATTAATGACGGTTTGGAATCTTGATGACTCCCATTGTCTGCAGATGGCTGTGTTTACCTGTGAGTCTTCCTGTATGTGTGTGTGCTGGCAAGTGAGTAATGAAGTCTTGCAGTGACATGTAATCATGTCACCTGAACTGGAATCCATCTTTAACCTGGTGCTTTTCCAGTGGGGGGGAGGGGGGAGGGGAAGGGGAAGTGGAAACCCAAGGGACAAAGGGTTCCCGCCTTATGCAAAAGATATATAAAGGGGTGGAACAGAACAAAGGGGAGGGAGGAGCCATCATGAAGAATCCCCTAGCTATCACCTGAGCTGGAACAAGAGCTGTACCAGGGGAAAGAATTGTGCCCAGGCCTGGAAGGTGTCCAGTCTGAGAAAAAACTTACTGAAGCATCTCTGAGGGTGAGATTATCTATATTCAGTTTGATTAGACATAGATTTGCGCATTTTATTTTATTTTACTTGGTGACTTACTCTGTTCTGTCTGTTACTACTTGGAACCACTTAAATCCTATTTTCTGTATTTAATAAAATCACTTTTTATTTAGTAATTTACTCAGAGTATGTATTAATACCTGGGGGAGCAAACAACTGTGCATATCTCTCTATCAGTGTTATAGAGGGCGAACAATTTATGAGTTTGCCCTGCATAAGCTTTATGCAGGGTAAAACGGATTTATTTGGGTTTAGACCCCATTGGGAGTTGGGCATCTGAGTGCTAGAGACGAGCACACTTCTGGGAGCTGTTTTCAGGTAAACCTGCAGCTTTGGGGCAAGTGATTCAGACCCTGGGTCTGGGTTGAAGCAGACGGGAGTGTCTGGCTCAGCAAGACAGGGTGCTGGAGTCCTGAGCTGGCAGGGAAAATAGGAGCAGACGTAGTCTTTGCACATCGGGTGGCAGCTCCCAAGCGGGTTTCTGTGATCCAACCCGTCACAACAGCCTTAAAGAAAATCAAGCTTCACAGAAGAGGTGGTTGTTCTGTTTCAGGGTCAACAAAAAAAATATGAAATAGATTTCTGTAAATACTTCTGCATCTGTACTCAGATGACTCTAAGCTCCTGAAAACTTTTAGTGTTGACAATGGTCAGTGACCGTTTCCTTCTCAAGAATGGTAGAAGGGGAAAATCTTCTCCAGTAGGGGAAAGAACAGAATAGTGTAACTCTGGATGTATACTTGTCACATACATGGTCAACGATGTACCTTCTTATATATGGGCAACCACCTACACACATCTAAAAAGGAGATCTCTAATGTATTACTAGGCCCCAGAATTCATCAAAGAATTGTACTACAGAATTTAAACGTTTTATTTACAATAGAAACATTTACATTTCTAGTCCTTATGGTTGTGAAGAAACTCAAATATGAACAGTGTAACCAATAAAGCAATGTCTTTGGGATCATGTACAGAAGGCCTAAAATGGTAGCTGTAAGAGGTGTTTAATGACCCACCATTCATAGTGATGTGGGTGTACACTACTGAAAATATTAACAATGTAAGTAATGTTAACTTGAAATACCAATACTTTTAGCAGAAACATTAAACAAATGTGCTTATCCCAAGCCTTCCCTGGCGCCAAAAACATAAATGGCCTCCATCCAAACACCACAACCTACCGCTTTCTCCTAACAAATTCTAAGTTATCAATACATTGTACATACATTTTACATTGACAAATGAAAAATATGGGGCAGATAGAAATTTTAATATAGAAATAAACAAATTGTGTGTTGATTTTATTTTTCATAAAGAATTCCATAAACCTCCATTTTTAATTCTGCTAGATCTGCCACAGAATTTTGAGTCTGATGTACAAATGTGTCATACAATTTATGTCCAGTTAGCCAAAGAGTACAAAAAGCTTTTAACATAAGGTTATTCTGGAGCTCAAAATAATATGAATCAGCAGAGACTTGCTACAGTAGCTTGGAGCTTAAAATGACAGAAGGGAGAAGCACTGTTTTGAATTTCAGCTTGAAGAATCAGTACGATGTGTTTCACATCCCCTTCAAAAGTAAAGGGCATGGAATACTGTGCCACTCCTACTGACCCATTCAGTAAGAATTCAACACAGATAATTATGTCAGCCCATTTCATAAGATTCTTGCTGCAAATGGGTGGAAATGCCACAAGGATGCTCTACCAATATCTGTAGGTCACAAATCCAGCAATGCCAAAAACAGAATCAGTTACAGAAAAATATGTTTAGAAATAAATCCAAGCAAGAACTGTGTACGTAATGGCATAGCCACGTATTCAAAATCTCAGACTAGACTCTTTTGGATGGTCAATGGCGCGCTCTTGCCCTCAACAAAACACATCACTGCTCATACTTGATCTCACTGTTGCCTAAAATGTATGCCCATATATACAATGGGGCAATCTGTTCCTAGCTCAGTCACTATATAGATGGGTATGAGCCACATGACCCAATTCCTGCTGGAATGCAGGAAACGATAAGCACCTTTCCCTTTAAGGATGATCAAATAAAATGGTCCGTCAATATTAAAGTGAAATTAACTCTTTGTTAATAAATGTTTTATGAACATGTTGGAGTCAGTTGGTAGCATCATCATTATGTAATAGCTGCCAAATGTGGGTACAGAGTGGGAAACTTAACAATATTATGGGATGGCCCAGGGAATAAATCCAGTTATAAACTCTGAGTTGATTTTGGCAGAAAGTAAAGAGAGGCTTACTTCAAAGTCATGTTTTATATTCACAGAACAAAGTTAGAATTCAATCTTCTTACTAAATAGTTTATAAATCAGATTTAGATATGCTTAGTTAGAAAATTGCAACAACAAATTAAGTTTTGTCATAAATTTTAGAGAATAAATAAATATATTTTTAAAATGTTTTCTATAAAATTACAGATTATAATCAGGATTACTGGTTATATGTTAATACCCCACCCAAAGAGGTACCTGAACCTGGGTTTTGACACCAGAAATACTCTGAAAGACAACAAATTAAGTACCACGAACTGCTTCAAAGGGCCAGCAGGCCAAAAGATCCATCACTTTCTGGGACCACAGGGCTTTGGAAATAGCCAATATTTAATACACTACAAGAAAGTAATTTAGATTAATATATACCTAAGAAGTGAACCATAAACAACAAAAAAGAAAACCGGGGGGGGGGGGAGGAGGAGGAGAGAGACACAATTGTTTTCTTTATTCTCTATTTGATCTGCTCAATTAGCAAAAATAAATCCTATTTTCTCAACAATTAACTAAATTTCACAAGAAAAAACAAGATTTCCCAGGGTAGTTTGGGGCAGGAAACAATAGTAAATCATTTTCATAGTCAGTTATTCCCTTAATAAATATGGGATTCTAAAAAGGTTTGCTATTCTGTCCACATGAAACAATAAGACAGAAGCCCCTTGAAAAATATGAATCCTGAGACCAACTTCTCAGATATTAAAACAATACTTTATTTTTATTTTTTTAACTGAAAAAGATTTCCCTTACTTAAGAAACAAGTGTTGCCCATGGTGGGTTCATCAGTTATTCAAAAGAAAACGTCAAACCTAGTTCACAATAGCCCAATTTAAACATTTTTAAAGGCAACATTAGGAGCATAGCAATCTGAATAATAAAGGGGGAATTTAGCCACAATGTGAGAAAACCAAATGCCCATTGCAAATTAACTTCTGAAGTCCTTAGAGAGGTAAAAATTATACATAATAGTGACTTTGGAATTTAGCTGCAAGAATGAATGAATTATACTTGCAAGAAAATAAAACTGTCCCTTTTTCTCTGTCTCCCATAAAGATGCACCCATTTCTCATTTCATGTGAGTTATTTTATATTAATCCTGAATCAGAGTGAAAATCTTGCTGCAATATAGAAACCAATGGAGCTTGCATGTCAGGGAATCCTGTTCCATCAGAAAGTATCAGGAAATGCTGTTTTATGAGTTTTGCTCATAAGACTCTGTAGAACTGTTTTCTGCTAACTGTTCCATTAAAGTGACATACTGTAGTTTGAGTCAGAATGTAAGTCGTGCAGTTATTCATTTCTACATCCCATCAAGACATTGTTTCTCATGTGATATATTATGTACATATAATTCAATAATATGGGACTTAAACCAAATTACAGATTGTTTGTACCATGTTAAGAGCAATATTTAATTGTCACAGACTACTTTCATAGGCCTTTCAACTAAATTGCAGTCATTATTCTAAGCAGTCCATGGAATCACTAGTCTTTCCACACACACACACACACACACACACACACCCTTCTTTTTCTTTATGTTCACTCCTCTAAACCAAGTGCATCGGGCCAAAATTGATTAGTTTAATTTAGTGAAACTACATTCTCTATATTACAGTTGGATGGAAATAGTACTAACAGATACAGAACGTTTCTAAAATGAAGACAAAGTTATCAATTTCAATTTATTTCTTTTAACATGCACAAAAAATAAGGGGCACCTTTTGGTGGACATCACTGTAGCAACAGGTCTTTCATACAAAGATACTACCTAATCAAGATTAAAAACACACATGATCTAACAGTGTTAAACCCATATAGAATAATTCAACACTAAAAATAAAAAGCCCTAGCTTCTCCTCCCACACAAACTTTGGCAGCCACTAACAAGTTCATTATAAGGCAAATTTTCCAATTATATTTTAATATCAAAGCTCAGAATCAGAGTTCAAGCATTCTTAAAAAATAAAAACAGCATCAGCAAAACAGTGATATGATTCTTTTCTTGAGGCAGACTGAGCTGTATATTTCAATCCTCTAAATATGTATCTTAATCATGTCCAATGCATATCTATTAAGGAGGAGCACAGGGTTGGGACATCTTACCAGCAATACTCTTTACTCTCACATTGCATTACATTAATCCTTTTGTGGCAGGACTTGGATTTTCCTGTATGACATCCATTGCCAGCATTAGATGCACTTAAATCACTGGCACCGAACAATTAAAAATAGACTTGCACAAAACTCAACTAAACCTCGACTGCTCTATCAACAATATCTGCTCAAAATATTCTATGATTCCATAACAAGTATTTCCCTTTTTCACATAACACCATTGCTTAAAATATTTAAACTATGAAAAAAAAAAACAAAATCACCCTTCAAATATTAGTAACTTTTAGTTGAATAGTATAGCTGAAGAAGACTCAGACCGCTCATCCAGTCAATCACTGCCTTCTTACAGGACACTAACTTCCATTACCTAATCCAGATAACAAAGCATGTCTAATGTGTGTTCATCATTTTGACCATTACTCTGATTTCACCTCTTTCATAGCCTTGCAACATTAAACTTCTCATTGCACTCAAAATCCATTTCTAGCCTTATTGCTAGTAAGAACATTGTATAGTCATTCCTTTTTTTTTCTTGAATTAATCCATAAACATTCAAATATTAAGAATTTTATCACAAATTCCTAAATTGATCAGATTAGACAATTAGAAGCAAGGGCTGAACTTGTTCTCAACCCACCTCACCATGCCTAGGTATTTCTGGGGTCCCACTGCTCTCCAATTACAACTCTTAGGTAAATGCACTATATTGGCCTTGAAATGGCATTTCCTCATTTTGATTAGGTTTAATCCCATGCTTGTTGGTTCTGTAGTCTGACATTTAATGTACACGTGAAGTAGTAAAGTGTTATTTTAGCAGGGAAATCACAACTGAAAAGTGAAAGTTTTTTTACAGGAAAAAACAATTGTATATGGCAGTTATTAGGATGTACTTTTATACTGTTTAATACTGTTTCATAACAGAGCATATGAGGCTAACAATAACCACCACTTGCTAAATAGAAATATTTAAAACCTGTGTTCAGGAAGAGTAAAACAAATCATGTGAATTTATAATTACAGTGATTTAAGATGATTTTCACCAAACATACATGTTTTAACTATAATTATCTTCTGTATTTTCCTTTGTTATGATGTCAAAATAAAGACGATTAGGCTAAATATGTGCAGCAGCACACGGAGGAGGAAGCAGAGCCTGGCTTGCTTCAGGTATCACTGCTGCACTTCAGTCTCCAACTGCATCTCACACAATACACACAGAGGCCAACAGCTGCTAATAGCCCAATACTGATTTTTAACTTTCCTTTCCCTTTCTGACAAAATATGCATTTAGATTCTTTATAGCTATATATTTTCCCCAAACACTAATCTCTCATTGGCTTCACGATCCTGCATAATGTGCATACAAATGCATTATGTGCATACAAACTCAAAGGTCACGGCTGCTTCCTCTACTGTTTACAACCTCTTTTGCAGGGTCCCCCAAATCATATCGTTCAAGTTACTTATAATTTCCAGACATGTAAACACAATGGCCATCTGGGAGAAGAGGAGTTGTGTTCCCATATCCCACATTAGTGGGTTCAACATATGAAGGGGGGGGGGGGGAGTTACGCTTTCCAATTCCTCATTCTGCGGATACTGCTCCAGATTTGTGCACTGCCATCTCTCCCCTTCCCCGCCAGCTCCACCTTTGTTCACTGCACCCTTCCCTCTCAGCAAAGTGCGGTATCCACCCGGCACACACCCCCATATGTGCATAGTCCCCGTACCTCACCTATGCCCCCTTCCCGCCTCAGCGCTTCTGGTCCTTGGGCCTCGTCCCTCCTCTAAGCTTGTGGCCCCGGCTCTCCCCCAGCCCTGTCCCCCAACCGCAGCAATAGCCCCAGCACCAGCCCTTCCCCGCCATCACCCCCTCCCCACCTCTCTCTCCCAAGTGCCCCCAGGCCCTGGCCCTCTCGCACTCACCGAGCTTGCCGCGGGACTCCTCCAGCTTCTGGATCTGGTTCTCCAGAAAGAGCACAGCCACCCCGAACGTCAGCACCGCCAGCAGCTGCAACTTGGGCGGCAGCATAATCCTGAGCAGCCCCATGAGCAGCAGCAGCAGCGCCGCCCGCCCGGGATCACGACATAACGTGGGGCCCGGCCGGAGAGGCCGAGGGGAGCCTCAGCCGGGCCGCAGGGACGCAGCACGCGAGGGTGGCAGTGAGCTCGCACGAAGGGACACACACAACTCTCACATCCCTCCCGAGGCCCCCCAGCCAGCACTGTCTCAGCCGCCCCCCGCGCCAGCCCGCGCCTCACTAGCCTCACTCCGCGGCCGCCCGCCAGCCAGCCCAAGCCCCTCCCCCCGCCTGCGTGCGCTGCTCAGCAACCGAACGCCCAACCGCGCACACGCCCACCAAACCCCACCATTGACTAGCAAAACACACGCTCCACCCACGGCCCCTCCGCCATTGGGCGGTATCCCCGGCGCCCCACCCTCTCCCCATCCCATTGGCCGATCAGTCCAATACACCGCCCACCAATGCTCCACCCCAATAAAATGGATGTACGGACCTGACGCCCCTCCCACACGCGTTCCTTCTCCATTGGATACCTGTTCTGAAGTCCGGCCCACATATCTATATATTATTGGGCATTGGCACCGCGGCAATCAGCAAAATCGCAACGCCATTGGTTAATCTGGTTGCCAATCTTCAGGACTGTAGGTCTGGCGCTGTTGAGCTGTAGGTTATAAGAAGAAAAAGGACCCGTATGGGGTTACTACGTTGATGCCTGATTACAGTTCCTAAATGATACCTCCAGCTACATTCTAAACCCCTTCCCTGGATAGGGCCAGGTAGCTCCGCTTCAGATTCTCTACATAAAGAGCCCTGGGATAATCTTTTCCCTGGGCGGTGTAAGGGTCCTACTCGTACATTTTGCTTCCTTCGACGTAGGCAGCGAAGGGTCACCCTACGAGGGTGGGGTCTTGAGAGCAGCCTCCCGGCGGCGGCGCTGACAGAGCAGCTCCGCACTAAAATGGCGGCCGTGACAGGATTAACGGCTCTGGGGCGCTGGCCACTTTGGTTCCTGGCGGTGCTGCAGGCGGTGAGGGCAGCTTCCAATCTGGTTGGGCTCGAGGGAGAGGGCTGCCGTGGGTACCCCTCCCTAGGGAGGCTAAAGCCCATAGGGCCTGGCGGGCAGCGAGCCGCCGGCTGGGGCGGGGGCAGCGAGTGACAGAGAGACGTGGCTTAGCGGCCGGGGCGGCTCTTTTCATGCTCGTCTTTTCTCCCCTTACTGACACCCGCACGTTCCCCTTCTCCCTCCCCCCCGCCCCCGTTATTTCCCCCTGCTCCCGCCTGTGCCGTTTTCTCTCCTGGTCCCTGCTAGAAAGCGGCGGTGCTGATGCCCCGCCCGCGGGGAGGGCTTGGTCCTGCGCTGGCTCACGCCCGTGGTGGATACGGTTTAGGAGGGTGGGTGGCTCTGATGTGGTTTTGAGAAGTAGAGTCTCTCCTCTCCGGGTTACCCTCTCGGCTCTAACCTGGGTTGACTATAACTAAGAAGTTGCTGCTCTGGAGGCTGGACGGTAACTCGGGAAACGAGTTTGTTGGTCTTCTCCTTCCAACTGGATGTTGTCCCCATGTATCCCTAACCCGACACCGTACCGTAGTATTAGTTAGAGCTTGGCATTCTCAGTACCAAGAGCAAGGTGTGGTTGCCCCTTTTGGCTCATGGTTTATGGATGTTGTATAGTGAGGAGACTGTTGTGTTACTGCTGCCCTTGCTATCATATAAGCAGCATATATGATCTGCAACACTTCTCCCTTTCCATAGTGTTGATGAGCAGTGATGGCTTAAATTAAAAAACAAACACACAAAAAACTTAGTTTCCCCATCCATGAAAAATGTAGGATTGTATTAAATACGATATTTATCCTTTTTTACTGAGCTGCAAAACACACAGCTACTGAAAGTACCATAGGAAGAAAATTAGAGGAAATGTTATAGAATCATAGGACTGGAAGGGACCTCAAGAGGTCATCTAGTCCAGTCCCCTGTGCTCATGGCAGGACTAAGTATTATCTAGACCAGAGGTTCCCAAACTGTGGGGCGTGTCCCCCTAAGGTGACATGGAGGAATGTGGGGGAGGCCTGGGCTAGCCCCCGTGCAGGAGGTGAGGGAGCGCCTTCCCCCTTCAGCTCTGCTCCAGGCCTGAGGCCCCAACTCCTGCCCCCCCCCACACCATCAGCTGGGGGCCCCTCCTCCTGGGAGAGGAGGGGGAAGTGCATGAGGTAAAAGGCTTTGGGGCACCACTGGTCTAATCTCTTAAAAATCTCCAATAATGGAGATTCTACAGCCTCCCTAGGCAATTTATACCTTTTAACACAGGGGTTCTCAAACTGGAGGTCATGAGGTTACTACATGGGGGGTGTGAGCTGTCAGCCTCCACCCCAACCCCGCTTTTTCTCCAGCATTTATAATGGTGTTAAATATATTTTAAAAGTGTTTTTAATTTATAAGGGGGGTCGCACTCAGAGGCTTGCTATGTGAAAGGGTCACCAGTAAAGTTTGAGAACCACTGTTTTAACGTGTTCATTCTCCTGTTGAAAAATGAAAATATGCAGGAGTAATAATACTTAATGCATCAATGATTGCAAGTCTCATTTTGGGTTCATTACATTCTCTGCCTTTTTTTTCTTCTAAGCATTTGTTTTATTTTTCTCCGGGTTGCTCCCTTCATTCATATGAATGCTGTAATCATACTGTAATTGGCTGAACTGTCCACAGTAAAAGCTGTGTGGGGCCAGACTGTTTTCTCACAGCTGAAGTGTGTTAGACCATGCACGCACTCCTGAACTTGTATGCAAGAACAGCTGTACTGGGGCCTGCTTTGGAGCAGGAAAGCAAAGTAGGCTTCCAGAAACTGCCCACTGCTACATCCTCAGGAGCACAGCTGCAATGGAGAGTTGTAGCATATCTTCAATGCTACATGAGTGTAAGTGATTTACCTAAACTGAAAAAGCAAATTAGTTGTAGAGTCAAGAGTAGAACCCAAGAGTCCCGACTAGCTATCAAATATCATTCCCTTCCCACAACTGCAAATAATTATTTGAAATGCTAAAATATGTAATGATTGTTTATTCGCTTTCAGATATCTGTGTATGGGGCGCAGTTATCATCAGAAGCATGTAGAGAACTAGGCTTTTCCAGTAACTTGCTATGTAGTTCTTGCAACCTTCTTGGACAATTTAGCTTGAATCAACTAGATCCATTTTGCAGAGAGTGTTGCCAAGAAGAAGCTCAGTTTGAAACCAGAAAGGTAAGTTTAAAGTAAATCTTCACAACACTTTCTGAAACTTTTTAAAATTAAGTAGTAAGTTTCCTAGGCTTGTATAAATACTCTAATTAGAACCTCATTTAAGTCACGGGGAAATACAGCTATTCCATGACAGTCCAATATAGAGAGGATCTGAATTTGAAGGTTTGGCACAGGTCAGCTTCTGAGATAATGCTCAGGTATGAGTGCAGGCACCTTTTTGTTTTTCTACAGTAGCCCTTCTGGTCACTCGCGTACTACTAACTCGCTCTGGTGGGAACCCTCTTCAACTTTGGTTAACTGGAAGAATGATTGGGATTTGAGCGGGGAAGGGAAGAAATGAAAGATGGGAAGAACTGTTCTTTTGTTTTTGGCAGCAGCTGTTATTGCCGTAATGACCCAAGTATTCAAGGACACTGAAGAATTTTTTTACATTTTATTTTAATCTCCATAGTTTGCAAACCAGAGCAGTTTGAAAATAACTTTTTGGATATAATTATAATTATTGATAATTAATAGATACCAAGTATACATCACAATAGTAAGCCTAATGATTTCAATGTTACTAAATTCCAGTAATAACTGCAGGTTTCCTTCCTTTAGTTCTGAGAGAGCAAGAAATTAACTGGCTTTCTTTTTTACTTTGTGCCAGTATATTCAAAAATGTCAGCACGTTTCTGGGAATTACTGTAGCTGGTAAGCCAACAGAGAGCATAAGTATAAAACACTTCCTGGTCTGGGTCCACACAGAAGTAGCTCTCATTTCAGTCTGACAGATTAGTGAATTCTAAAATTTATGTAAACAGAATAGCATAAATGGTTGAAGTGAGTCAACTTTGAATTGTTTAGCTCTTTCGTAACATACATTGTATATTATTGTAGAATAGTTTTAAACATCATTCTTTATCTCTCATTACCATTTAAAAAAAAAAAAAATCTGTGTGTGACTTCACCCTACTGGTGCAGTGAAAGGTTTAACATTTGTAAATCCAGTATGAGATCCTTAGAAGTGTGTTACCATAAACAAGGTATCTTACATGAAGAATGATCTGTTTAAAAGATAGTGAACTCCAGGGGACTACTCAGTATATGTAAGCTTTAAGGATTCCAGCATCTTTACATGCTTTATTTTTGTGTGAATTCCTTGCCATTCTGCTCTTGCTCTCACTTTATATCTGTTCTAGCAACACTGAAGGAAGACATGCTGATAGTCAGTTGCAATTCACTAAAATCCAGCTGTCAGCACTTCACAAGATAATTCTAGGAAGTTTCACTTGACTGGAAATACACACAGACATAGCAATATTAAATAGGCAGCTGACCTAGGAAAACTGCACAAGTATGTGGTGATGGTATGGGCACTAATTGCATGACAACACCAGGGCCGGCCAGACTTATTGACCCTCCAAGCCGTATACGACAAGCATCAGAAGTTCAAGAGCACACCTGCTGGGGCTCGGGGTTTCAGCCCCACAGGGTGCGCCTGGCAAGGCTTGGGGCTTCAGCCCCGCTCTTGCTGACTCCCCGAACCTCAGCAAGCATACCCCGCAGGGCTGAAGCCACAAGACCCACCTCCCAGTTGGGCAGAAGACCCTACCCCACCACCCTGCTGCAAGGCAGAGGTCCCAAGTTCTCTCCCTACGCCCCCAAAATCTGGTAGGTGGAGAATTGGGGGTGGGAGGCTATAAGGGGCTCTGCCAGCCACACTTTAGCTGTAAAAGAGCATACAAAGCAGGACTTTATTTTTGTGTTAAGGTTGTGGGAGAGGGAGAACAGATGTGAAAACATTGAGTTAACAGGAATCAACCATAGCATTACATTGATACAAGTTTTTGCTTAAATTTGTATATACTAGTGGGAAAAGATCATAGAAGGAGGGAGGAAAACTATATATGTAAACATTCTCCTCTTCCACCCAGTACTAGCTTAAAGTTATCTCATGGTGCCCCATCCATCTGATGCATATGAAGTGAAGGTTATATTGGCAACTTATGGTGGTAGTAGGAATAATTAAAACGGGATGAGGCAATTTTCATATCTGAAGTGTCGGAAGAGAGAGGTACAATTTGTGAAGTAGTTAAAGAGGTGGCAGTATGGCACTGGCATACCAATTAACAATCAACTTGGTGCTAGTGAGGTTGTGCTAGAGGAGAAGCTGCTGCCTTCCAACTGTGTTAAAGGAGAATTAATAGAAAAATTCCTGGACGGACACTCAAAGTGTTTAAAATCTTCCTGGACACTTCACCTTAGACATTGCAAGACCTTGGATTTGAAGATAATTTGCCTTCATGCCAGGTTCATTAGTCTTGAAGCTGAAGTTTTGGCAGTATGGCAAGCTGCTTAAGATGATAGTTTGATGTTCGTATAGTTAATTCTTTCATTGGAAAAAAACTGATTCTTCTATTCAGTGGTTTAGAGAGGTTGCACCTCTTCCTCCAATTCCCAAACTGAGTATTAAATACATGAGCCTCTTTGAAGGCCCATCCTGTGTCAGGGACAACTGCAAGGTCCTTCCATCATTTTGTGCTGAGTTTATTTGTTCTGTGATTATTTTAGCCTTATCTACAATATGTAAATAGCTGTCTTTGGTTATTTTTTCCGGTCATAAAAATGAAAAACATTCACACAGCTACTAAGTAAAACACATGTCAAATATATTTAAATAAAGGGGATCCCAAGACTTGTAAAAGGACAAACTATCTAGACAGCGGATTCAGAGTGGGGAAGATGCTGGATTTTCTTCCTGTGGATAGGGAACAGTTGAGTGAGAACATGAAAATAAGGAGGAGACCTAGCAGTCATCAGCAACTAGTTAATTTCAACATAACATGAGAAAGGGTTCGGAGAATGCAGCAGAAGTGTATTTGATTTCAAGAAGTCTAAGTGTGGAGACTTGAAAAAAATCTAATGAATATTGTACAGTTAGAGAAATTATTGAAGTGCCTTTGTATGAAAGCTGGAAAATCTGAAGACAGTTAAGGTGAAAGACTGTGGTTCTTTTGGGGATGAGAGTGCCAATAAAACAGGCTGATGTAGTTCAAAAAGGACTGCTCAAAGATGAGGTTAAAATACTATGCGTCATGTTTACTCCAAGAATGTTCTACAATAAATTCAAAATATACAAGTCAGTTAGCTATGCTACTTGATATCTGAACAAATCTTATTCACAATAATGCAGTTCAGTGTTGGAGGGGTGGAATAAAAAAAGAACCAACACACACCCAGAGATAGAACCTGAAGAAATACAAGAATCCTGCAGTGGGGAAGAAGCAGTCCTTGATTGGTATTAAGGATCTGTATTTAAAACATTGTATTATCTTTTCTCCATGAGTGAGATTTTTCAAAAACTCTATATGGACTTCAATATAAGCAGGAGTTAGACCTATGAGGAAAGGTGGGGGGGGAAACTGGGCATGTTTAGTTCTGAGAAAAGATGACTAAGGGGGGAACCTGATAAGTCTTTAAATATGTTAAGGGCTGTTTTACAGAGGACAGTGATCAATGGTTCTCCATTTCTACTGAAGGTAGGGTGAGGAGTAGTAAAGGGCTTAATGTGCAGCAAGAGAGATTTAGGTTAGATATTATGGAAAACTAACTATAAGAATAAGCACTCAAATAGGCTTCCCTAGGAGGTTGTGAAATCACTGTTCTTGGAGGCCTTTAAGAACAGGTTAGGCACCTATCAGATGTTATACCTGATCTTGATGCAGCACAGGTGGCCAGTCTAAATGACCTCCCGAGAGTTTCTTCCAGCCCTACATTTCTAGGATTGTATTATTTTAACTAGCTGGGTAGATACAATTTTACCAGTGGGAGTAATTTATGATCAATCTGACAACGTACGATAGAGTTCAGATAGTTATCAGATGAATTCTTAATATTCATGATGCTGAGATTGTGTGTTCAATGTTTTGAAAACTCTCCACTTTAGGAAACTAAATCTCAGTAAAGAAGTCCAGGATAACAAGTTTTAAGGTTAAATTAACTGCAAATGGAAACTTGTTGGCTTGAGGCAGTGTTGCCTGCCTTCTTCACAGCTATTTATCATAGTTGAATCCCTGGCCACTATCAGAGAGAGCATATTTGGAGTTGGGGAGGGGAGCGTCAAGAAAATAAAACATTGTTCTTTGCAGATGCTGCTGCTGCTTTTATCCAAATACTATATATTCTTCTGAGTTTCCTTAGATTATGTTCAGGTCTCAATTTAAAATGATTATGAATAATTAAGATGTCTTCCTACTTGCAGGCTTTCCAAAAAAGAAATTAACTGAAGGCTACGGAACTAATTGGTATTCCCCTCTCTTTAGCATTTTCCTTTTGGCTCATGCTGTAGCCACTCAGCCTTCCCCCTTTGATGCCTGTACAATGGGATAAGGATTTATGGTTTGTCACACAGATTAACAATATTTTCTCTGAGAAAATACTTGAAGAAATATTGCAGTACAGTCATTGTCTGGTTTAATGTGCATGACCTTGCATTTTCATCTGACAGTGTTTAAATTTAATTTAATGAGATTAATTTTACATAAATTCTAGAAAATGCCTATATTTGCTTTATACTAGTGGAAAAGTTTTGTGCATTTTTTTGTAACGTGTGGGAAATATTATAAAATAATATATTTATTTATAAAATAAACAAGTCGGAAGAGAAAGAATAAGATCATTAGCGGTACGTGTTGTGAAAACTAGTAGGAGATACAAGATCCTTGTCAATATGACTACTTTTCAGCTGCAACATTTGATCTTTTCAGCTCTGACTCTAACCCATCCTATATACCTACTGAGAGAATGCGGGGGGTTATTTTACAAAGATATGTCTTAAAGGTCACCTTGGACACCATTGCACTAGTAAAATCTGTAGCCAAGATTTAAGTTACCCATTGAAGATCAGTGTATTCTAGTACATTTGAAGCTTAATTGTTTAACATCAGTTCTTTGCACTACATAGTCTGTTAACCAACTATGATCAGACTCTGCAAGACCATTTCTCAGGTGTTATAAATGTCACTCGTCTGGGTTATTGTGTTTCCAGTTTGAGAATGCTTGAGATTGGACGTAACCACTAAGTTGGATATTATAGGCATATGCTTCTAGATAGTCATTCCTTGAGAAAAATGACAAGACACAACTATAATTTCTAACAGTTGGGAGTGATGAGAGAGGCCATCCTACCTGAAGTTAAAGAAATCTTAATTCTTACATTCAAGTTTCCAATGAATCATCTTAACTTTCTTATACTAAAGGGTATATGTCTAAGAAAATTCTCCAATCTACACAATACTAGTATTTTGTATACCATTTTATCAAAGCATTTCACACGCAAACTTCTGTTTTATGATCTTGACTTAATGTTTCTAGTGAGATGCAAAAATCAATGTAAAGTTTTTTTTTTTTAATTACATCTAACAAGCTAACACAGTGAATATTGAAACATAGGGTTTCACATAATCCTGTATTCCACAATAATTGCCCTGTAGAAACACAGCCTGGAGGTTAATTTGGGCAGTGAACAATTTCTTCATTTAGAGTGTAGTGTTTAAGAAAACCATGTATTTGCTTGTATAACTCTATTTTTAAGATTAATAAAATGTTATACTGGGACATGCTGAAAATGTGTGTTGTGGAATTAGAGGGATTTCTGAAGCTGTTCATCTCTTTGTGGTGGTTCATTTCTTAGGCCTCCCAAGTTTGGGCTCTGATGTTGAAGGGCTTATTTATGTATGTATTTAAACTTACAGCTGGTGAAATTCTAGCTCCATCCAAGACATTGGGAGTGAGGGGAGTAGAGCAGATCAGATTTCAGCAGATGAGTAGTCACAGTGACTTCATAGAGACTACAGTGTGTAAAGTTAAGCATGTTCACAAGTCTTTGCAGGCTCAAGGCTTTACAGTGTATGTCAAGAGTTTCCATTTCAGTAAAGCTATTCAACAGGATATGCTGTATATTCAAAGGGAAATAGAAATGATATGAGGTACTACTTGACTTCCCTGGTGAAAGAGAGCTATCTTTTTATATTGATTTACTCTGCCGTGGGTTTCTTGCTTGCGGTTTGTGGCAAGTGCATTAAAGAAATGACAGTGGTAGGGTTCAATACTCATTTTGAGTATCCTTCTGTCCTTTCTTACTCAGTCTGCTGCCTTGTTGAAGAAACTGTCAAATCACCTTTCTGGTTTGAAGCTGGCTCGTTAAGTACTAATTTGATAAAGCCAGTGAGGCTAGGTCAGAATGGCATAGTGACTAACCAAGGAAGCACTAGTACTAGTTACATTTACAAATTGGATAAGAAAATAGATTGACTTTTCAGTTATTTCATATCTAATATTGGATTGTTTTACCATGGTTATCATAAGATACAGCATCATGTTGTAGTGATCTTTTAAAGAATACTTCAGAAGGTTTTATCCTATTAAACTCGTGTAAAAACCATTGCTTGGAACTGCACAGCCTGCATTTGCCAGGTTTTTAAAGCTCAAACTCTGAAGAGTAACTTCTCCTGTAGACTAACCCAATTTGATAGTGGTGGAAGGAGGAGTGAAGAGTGTCTCTTCTGATTTTTTAAATCTGTCACATTTTCAACTGAGTGGCATAGTATCATAAAGACTATCTTCAAAATAGGTACAGCATTTGCTTTGTAAATGAACTCCCATTATAAGCATCAGTTCCCAAAGATTTAGTATAACACTGAAAAGTTCTTTAACAGTGGTGCAGTTGGTAATACAGTTTTCAACCCAGAAACAAATATTTAATTTACACTCTTGTAAAAAATTATTCAATTAATTTTCATTAGACAGCACCAAAAAGTGAGTGGTCTCAGTGATTTCTGATGACTTGCTCACTCCAGCAAAAGAAGTTCTAAAACAAAAATGTTTGCCTGAAATCCTTTTACATGTACTTATCTTTTTAGGGAACAGCTGCTGGCCTCCTTAGCAGTCCCTGAGGCTATGAGGCTGGTGCTGTCTGTAGCTATAAGGTGGTAGGAATTTATACTATAAATAAAGAGCACGGGTGATTGCACCAAAGCAGAAGTCTCTGGCTGGTTTGTGGGCGCAGAAGTGGCAGAAGATAGAGGGGCTTGCCTGGGCCCTGTTACAGTGGAACTCTGCAAAGATGGGGCAGCAGCCATGACCATAAAGAACAGTGAGGTTGCAGCATGAATAAAGAGTGGTACTAGCAGCAATTTAGACATTGCATGATTTATTGCTGAGTTTAGGTGTCGAAGTTGCAACCTGAAATACAAAGTCCCCACCATTTTTATTAAAATTGTTTATAAAATCCCAAGCAGTTAACTTTTTCATTTGCTGTGCAAACAGATGGGCTCTGACCACACTGAACTTCTGTTTCACAGAGAAGTCAGGTGGTTGTCACATGGGAAAGTCTTATAATGGTCTTTGAATTTTGTGCAATCAGAACTTTCCTCCTCTGAAAAAGAGACCTTGCAGATTACATGTCTAATGTGGACTTCTTGACTAAGTTAGCTTACCTGATGGACATATTTGATAAATCGAATGCTCTGAACCTAACACTTCAAGGTAGGAATACAAATAAACATGTCAGACTTCTTAAAAAGATGGAGTGAAAGTGATCAGAATGCTATTAGACTAAATATAAACTGGATTGTATTCCCATTTTAATGAATATTTTCCTGGAGTTGAACACCAACTTCCAGATACAGATGAATTCGAAACCCGTTCTCAGTAACAGTTTACTCCATTCCAACCTTAAGTAACTTGGCTCAGGAAACTTTCAAAATTGTCAAGTGATTACGTGCTAACGACCAATTTTTCAAATATAAAACCAAGAGTTCTGTTTCATGAGTATGAAGAATTCAGTGACAAAGCTGTAAAAGTGCTGTTTCCATCTGCTTCGTTACCTCAGAGTTTAGGTTTTTAGCCATGATTTCTGTGAAAACTAAATATAGAAAAAAAATTAAACTCTGAAAACAACTTGCATCTGGCACTATCAGATTCAACCAAATGTTGTACAACTATGCAGTTTGGAACAGGCCCATTCTCACTGAAATCTTAGGCTGTCCCCAAACATGCCAAAAACCCTCATGTTTTGAGTTTATAATTTTTAAAACCCATATTCGATAATTAAACTATATGTAGTTGAAAAAAGTTGCAGTGAGTTGGTTTTAAAAAGTATGTAATTGTGGGGAGCCACAAACATCTAAAATATCTGTAAGGGAAATGCAGTACTAAAGTTTGGGAACCATGGTTCTGAAGAAAGCAGCAATGTGTTCTTGTGTGGAGCAGCACTTCCATTATTCTAAATAATCATCAAATATGAATGACTGCAAGTTGTGGCACGAGAACAGTAAAATTTTCCAAAAGCAGGAAATTTCTTCACCATAGGGAGTTCATAAGCTTACAACTCAGCACCTAGATTTTAAGTTACCTTGTACGGCACTTGGACTGTGCACTCTGAGCTGCCAATAATATGGGCAAAGGAATAGTCAGAAAAATATAGGTTAGTGATGTATTGGTATATTTAGCCATTTGAACTGAGAATATCAAGAGAAATTCAACATCAGCTTTTTCACCCTCATAGTGCTTAATGCAGTGGTTCTCAAACTTTTGTACTGGTGACCCCTTTCACATAACAAGCCTCTGAGTGCGACCCCCACCTTACTAAATTCAAAACACTTTTTAATATATTTATCACCATTATAAATGCTGGAGGCAAAACAGTTCTGGGGGTGGAGGCTTACAGCTCATGACCCCCCTTCCCTCCCCCCCAAACCATGTAATAACCTTGCAACCCCCTGAGGGATCCCGACCCCCAGTTTGAGAACCACTGGCTTAATGAAATAGCGCACAAGGTTAAAAATGTGTAAATTTGGCACTCGGCCTGTTTTTATGGTCGCTAAGAAATTTTAAACTTCACATGCTGTAATGCTTGAAAATTTGTTTTTTCCATCTTTAAATTCACCAGTTTGGACTAATAGTTCAATGTTGCTACAGAATTTTGAAGAAAAAAAACACCCAAAGTATTATTAAAATTGCCTTCTTTGATATATTAGTCAGCAATCGAGGCTAAAGCATTTCTGAAGTCCTACTTCAGTTAGCTTCCTGCTCATATCCGGTTCTAGTTTCTGCCTGATGCTAAAGTAGTTATAGCATTTGTGATTCTATTATTTGGCTGTTTAATTCAGTTCCTTGTACCAAAACCCTCTTCAAAATTGCAGACAAGCAGAAGGAAACCAGAACAAGATTCAAAAGCATTTCAGATTTAGTGACATTTAGCAAGATGGTGCCAGCCTTCTCTGTTCTTCGTTTCCCACATCTTACACATTCTGGAGACTGAAGAAACAGAAGTTGAAACCTCCTTCCCAATCCATATATAGCACAGCAAGAGATCCTTCACTGGAGTCTTTTGCTTTTTCCTTCCATCAGATGGTTTTCCCTGATCAACAGAAATCTCTTCAGGGTAGATCTTCAGAGTTAGCAGGATTGATTTGGTGCCCAGATGTGAACAGCCACGCTGCAAAGCCGTACCTAAGTTTCCTCACTAGTCATTTAGAAGTTGCATTAAAACTGAGATTGCATTAAGTTTTTTGTTTGAATGCAATTTAATTACTTTCAGTATATTTGTCAATATTGCACTGAGTGGTGAAATAGGGAGCTGCAGAAAGGTAGTAGCAATACAATATACAGAGAAGACAAGTTTTGTTATTTAAATAGCACATACGTTTTTCTATTTAACAAAGGGCATTCACAAAAATACTAACTAGTTAAGGTTGCGCTCATGTATAAATAAAAAAAATATATAAAGTTAAGGATGAAAAGGTTAGGAAATGCCAGAATGAATGTTGCCCAGGAAACCTTAATTCAGCCCCTTTGTGCATGCACTTTGATACTGCCTTTAATTACATGCAGAAGTGACTGGGGTGAGTTTTGTGTGAGGGCATATCTGCACTGTAATTAGACACCTGTGGCTGACCCATGCCAGCTGATTCAGGCTAAAGGTCTGTTTAATTGCAGTGTAGACATTAGAGCTCGGGCTACAACCTGAGCTCTGAGACCCTCCCATCTCAGTGTCTTAGAGCCTGAGCTGCAGCCTGAGCCCAAATGTCTACACTGTAATTACAGCCCCTTAGCTTAAGTCCCACAAGTCAGTCAGCTGACACGGGCGACCGCAGGTTTTTAATTGCAGCATTGACATATCCTATGTGACTTGTCTAACATCACATACGAACATGGTGGCGTTCAACTGCCCTTACAAAGACCATCTTTTCTCTTCCTACAGTCCCCTGCCTCATTCACAACAAATGTGCCAACTTCTGCAACAAATGAGGTCCTACAAACACCCCTTCACTGCACAACCCCAGTTCACCGCCAAAGCAGATTTGAGCGTATTGGGAGTCCTGTGAAGTTAAAACAATCACGTAATTAGACTATCATAATGCATACTCACAAGGGGGTCAAATTAAGGTCCTATGGGCAACGTTATTCTAGCATTTCCTAATTTGAGGAACTTTACTTTAGAACCTAACTTTATATTTCCTAATTTTTATGATTTAGTTTATTGATTAGAGCAACCTTAAACTAATGTAAAACCAAGTTTTGTGAATATTAAAGATGTTTAGTATTAATGTAAGATTCAATTTTAGAATAGTCTCTTAAAGCTTCAGCGTCCTGTAACTGTTCACTTTCTAAATAGACTTATGGGTGATGGAAGAAGTAAGGGAGAAGAATTTTAACAAAAACTTTTTGAATACTTTATCTGAGTTGCCTAAAGAATCTACAGTAGAGTAGTTGAATGATTATAGAAGGCATTTTACGCTTTGAGCTAATTCTACTTTTGAGGAACCTGATTTCATTTCATTTTTAAGTTCATTCTCAAGTGCTACAACAAAATAAGGATTATTGTTGTCTGAGTCTAAGCAGCCTGAGTTCTGTTCTTGACAATATGCCAGAGATTCTAAATGCATAGTTTCTAGTGAGACAGTCTCATCTGGCTCATGATGATGTAAATTGTGTGGAATTGTTAAGAGTTCACTGCAATTACACTAAGTGTAAAATGGGTGTAATAATCAGGCCCACTAAATTGTGCCAGGTGAGTGGCAATATTGGTTTATTTCCAGCCCATCACACACAGGATTTTTTGTGTATACTATGTCTTGATGCACACTGGTGAGATCCCTTTAGAGAGGATCAAATTGTGGCTTTACAAAGCTGTAGCCCTCGCTTCCGATACATTGCATGAATGGGGGTTTTCACATTGTACTTCCATGTAAAAGGAGTTAAATATTGTTCAGTACCCCATTAATAAGTTATCCTACTTTTATTACAGATGCAATTTTGAAATTGCTGAATGAGAGAGATCATTGTAAGTCACCATTTAACAACTGAGTCATGACCTTAATTCCCTAGTTACGGCTGAAAGGTCAAAATAACTCAACTTTCCAACTTTTTTTTTTTTTATTTTAAAACACCTACAGTTTCCATGTGCAGTCCATATACAGAATAAATGTGTGTTTTTAGGGTAGTGCAGGTCAAATTGGGACAAAAGCTATGGTCTTCCATGTTCTGTCCACTTGAGATGATAAAGGAGATGCCTTTCTTAATAAATATTGTGCAAATGCTCAAACTGTGATCAAGCACACAGATTTCTTTGGCTTTGATTCCCATTAAGTGAAGTTCAAATATACCCTTGATCGTCTGGGCTCATTAATGGGATTTAGGTGCCCCACTAGGCTCTGTTGGCATGGCTCTTAGGTTAGAATGGAGGGAAGAGGTTAAATAAATGGTGCTCTTCCCAAGCCCGCTCACTCACTATAATTCTTAGTAATATGATCCTCTCTCTCTGTTTTAATGCTTCAATCAGTAGTGGAATAGTCAAAAGATATATCTAGATTAGGAGGAGAGAATGGGGCTAGGTAATGTGTTCTTAGGGCAGACAGATTTACCACCTTTTAGGTGGATGAGATCAACCCAAGGTGGATCTCAATCAGCTAAATCAAGGTTCAGAGATGCTAATCTGTGTCTGTAGTAGGTAAAGATGGTGACTAACCTTGACCTCTTTGTCTAATCTAGACATAGCCGTGGAACATTTGTCTACATTAGGAAACAGAGGTTGAGGAGCAGAGGGACTCGAGGGTAGAAAGCAAGGTTAAAAAAATTGTGAATCTGCATCTACAGTAGAGAATAGGATGCAGTCAGCTAACTCTAACCTAACCTTGTGTTTTCATAATCCGGACATACTCTTAAAGTATTACTGTTAACATCTGAATGAATACCCAGTGAAATGAATGTGAACAGTCATACATCAATGTTATTGTTTGCAGAGTCAAAGTACACAACTGCTTGTTTACATTTGTTAACGTTTTCAAGGTTCTTAGCAGTCATGCTAGACACATTTTTAACAAAAGCAGAGATCCTGGAGAATAAGGAGGTAGTTTGTGGGCTGTGCTGGCCCTCCTGGGATGAGGGACATTAAAAGTTATTTAGACAATGGATTCTAATGTTGAGACTGCAAAATTGATAGTTTTCCTGTACTTTGCCAATTTTTTACTTCAGTTACATATGCTAACTGAACTTAGTATAAAATAATAAAACTGGTTCTATTCACTAATTTTCAGGGATGACTAGCACATAGTCCTTTTATGGGGTGGGGGTGTGCCAACATTTATTAGTTACATAGATATCTGTAGATTTTTTTTGTTTTGTTTTGGCTAGTAATGTTTTCTAGACATCCATCTTTATCCTCTAGTTTTCTACTTTAAGAAAATCTAGCTCTTAATTGCAACATATAAAGACTTAGCATTTGTCTTTCATCCATAAGTCTCAAACATCCACAGAGGTAGGCAAGTAGCACTAGCCCCACTTTTATCACTAGAGAAAGATCGTGACTTGTCCATCCTAACACTGAGTCCGTAGCAGAGGTGACAGTGGAACCCAGGATTCCAGTATGATTTCCTATCCACTTAAACATGCTTCCCTTTGGCTCTCGCATCCAACAGGTGTCCAGTCTTTCAGGGAACGTTGACGTGGACATCATCCCTATTCTTTTAGTAATGAATAGGGCCCTACCAAATTCACGGTCCATTGTGGTCAATTTCACAGCCAGAAGGTTTTTAAATTGGTCAATTTCATGATTTTAGATGTTTACATTTGGCATTTCACGGTCTTGTAACCATGGGAGTCATGACCCAAAATGAGATTCGGGGGGTTGCAAAGTTGTTGTAGAAGGGGTCCCAAGATTTCCACTGTCACTTCTGTGCTGCCTTCAGAGCTCCCTGCAGCTAGAGGAGGTTCCGGGAGATGGAGGTGGGTAGGATCTCCCCCATCCTGCTGGGAGTGCCCCAACCGTGGGTTCCTAGCTGCTAGTCCACGCCAGGGACAGATTAAGGCAGGCACCCCCAGCCAATTTGGGGCTCCCCTGGAAAAATGGGTGCCCCAGGGTGGAAGTCCTGACCGGGTCACTCTGAGCCCAGGCTGCCCCGGCTGGGGGCGGAAGCCTCAAGCTCAGCGCCTAGAGCCACAGCAGGGAGAAAAAGGGGCAGGGGGGAGGAGGAGGAGAATGAAAGCCTGGAGCCCAGCTCCCAGGCTGCTGCAGTGCAGAAGTGAGGATGTTCCACCCTCATTTCTGTGCTGCCTCTGGAGGTGGTCTGATCGCACCACAAGGAGCAGCCATACAGGAGAAGGACAACTCCTGTCCCTCCCCAGCCTGTTGAGACTAGCAGCTAGGAGTCTGGGCTCCAAGCAGCAGGGGAGATCAGATTTCATGGGGAAGGGTTAATGTCACAGTCTGTGACGTTTTTCATGGCCGTAAAATTGGTATGGCTCTAATAATGAAATACTTGGTTTCCAACTCTGGGACAATGAGACCCTATATTCTACCTGAGAAATATGAAATTTATTTTTTGTTATCTTGAAAATCAGAAGTTGTGCTTTGGGAAGGGGCTGGCCTAGGGACCTTCAAGACCACCATAATCCAATGGAATTTCTGGTCCCGTGTATCATAGGGTCTTCCCTTACCTGTTTCACTGAATAAGACCTCAGTCCAAAGCTATTGCTCCGTCTCTGCCAGAGGGATAAGGCCTCTGTTAGAATTGTGTAAGGCAGCCAGTTGGTCTTTCATGTACACATTTTTGAAGTATTACAGATAAGATGAACCTAAATTCTGCAGCAAGGCCCACTAGTGGTTTTTTTTAGTAAGTCTAAAGAAATGCGTTGATTAAATATGAAGATGTGTAATACAATCAGGACCATGCTAACTTATTTTTTAATATTCAATTTTACACGGTCCCTAAACTTTCAGTATGCTTGAAACTTTTGTAGTGACAAGGCATAACTACACTGCATACGTCGCTAGGCAAGCTGAAGGTTTTGGCAACAGGTTAGCAAAGAGTTGGGTGCTTGGGCACTCAAGAACTAGATGTTTTTGCTAAAATGAAGAGCAGTGTTTGTCTGACAGTCGTCATTAGCCTGAGAGGTATAAATTGCCCTCATTTATCGTAAGGATTGTTAACTGGTATACATTTTCTGTGTTTGGGAGGCTCTTTCAAAAATCAAAGGCTAGAATTTAAACTTAAAATAAATGAAAGTTTAGATTCTGCAGCAGAATTCTGCTACAAGGGTTGATTGGCAAATTCCTCTGAATACACATGGCCATGAATACAGGAACACCACCAGACAACAATGCCTTTTGATCATCTGACCTTTACATTCTTAGCTCTCATTTAGAGCCTGACTTCTCCCCCCATCCTCTTCCCCCCTCACACCCCTGGGTGAGGTTTGAATGAGAGTGGTTTTTGTCACCAGATTTAGTCTGATGCCAAGTTAGGAATTATGCAGAAATGGACTCTTGTTGGCTCTCTCATTTACAGAGCAATAATTCATAATACCCCTTGGAACAAGGTTCTCCTATTACTTCCTTGTATTCTACTGATTCCTGTAAACTTTTTGTCTCCTGGGAAGATTAGGGTCATTTTGGCAACATGCATAACCTAATCTGTTTAAATGACCTCCAAAAAGAGGACCATGTATGATTGTTAAATCAATTACCCTAGTTCTTTGTCCATATGTTACAGTATTCTCAAATTAAGACTAATTATTGCTGTCATACTAAAAAGGATTTCAAATGTCAGTGTGGAAAAAATGATAAAAGAATTAGAAAAAGAACCTGATTTAGAATTCCAATTTCATATAAGGCAGAGTCAGTCAAATTTGGTTTGTGAGGAGATGGTTTGGTAGTGAATTATTTTACCAGATTATACGTTTGTTACTGAGGCAACTGGAAATCCTCAACACACGCATTTAAACTTCGCAGAAATGATTTTGGGAGCCCAGCCTCCTTCTTTATCGGTGTCTGAACGGCTGCGCAGAATTAGAAAGCGGCCAAGAAGAACTAAGGAGGACTTTCTGTGTGATGTTATGATGCGCTCCGTGGCGGAGAAACAGGAATTGAAGGAGTGGGGGGACATCGAAAAGAGGGACTGAAAGGAGAAGGTGGCATGCCAGAATGAAGCCATGGAGCAGCTCTTAAAGGTTATGGAGCACCAAGCAGACACACTCCAGGTGATACTAGCACTGCAAACAGAGCAGTTCCATGCTTGCCTGCCTTGCCCTTCATCCGCTGTAGCAAAACTCATTCCCATGCTCCTCCTAGACACCCTCAACACACTCTTATCAACCTCCTGGCTCCAGTCTATACCCACAGCTTTCCGCTCTTTTCCCCCTCACAGTCCAGCACTGCGGACTCCTAGTACCCACTGCACTCAACACCCATCCCTCTGCAGTTTGGCCTTGCTGAACTACAGTACCTGCTGCATTATACTCCGAAGGAGAAGGTTGGATATGATCCCTGGACAAGCACAAATCTTTAGCCATCCTGGGACCCCACCTCATGCCTGGGACCTCCCCATGCCTGGGCCCTTCCCTTCCCCTCACTGCTGATTTTTTTTTTTTTTTTTTGAATCTCTCCTCCAGTGGTTGCTTTCAAACTACCACAATTTTTATTCAAAAACCATCTTTATTCTATTAACTGATAGCAAACAGAGCCCTGCAAAGCAACAGACAATTATGTTAAACCTGCATATTGTATTGTCTACACCAATCACACCCTCCTACTAGCATTACAAGCACTGCACTCCCAAGCATAGCAACAAATGTTAGTGGCTTTCAGCTTCAAATTGCTGCCTCAAGCCATCCCTAGTCCTTATGGCCCCGCGCTAGGCCCCTGTAATAGCCCTGGTCTCTGGCTGTTCAAACTCAGCCTCCAGGTACAGCCATGAGTGAAGCTTTCACCCTTCCCTTCACTAATATTATGGCGCGTACACCATGCGTCTCTAAGCATAGGAATATTGTCATCTGCCAGGTCCAGCTTCCCATAGAGGCAGCGCCAACGGGTCTTTAAATGGCCAAAAGCACACTCAGTCATTCTGCACTTGCTCAGCCTATTGTTGAACCCACTCCTTGCTGATGTCAAGTTGCCCCGTGTATGGCTTCATAAGCCATGGCATTATGATGTAGGCGGGGTCTCCTACGATCAAAATGGGCATTTCGACTTCCCCTACAGTGATCTTCTGGTTCGTGAAGAAGGTCTCTGCTTGCAGTTCCCTGAACAGGCCAGTGTTCCAAAAGACGCGTGCGGCATGCAGCTTTCTAGACCAGCTTGCATTAATGTCTGTGAAACGCCCACGATGATCCACAAGCGCCTGGAGAACCATTGAGAAATACCCCTTGCGATTAATGTATTCAGTGGCTAGATGGTTTGGTGACAGAATTGGAATATGCATACCATCTTTCGCTCCTCCGCAGTTAGGGAAGCCCATTTATGTAAAGCCATCCACAATGTCACGCACATTGCCCACTATCACGGTCTTTCGGAGCAGGATGCAATTAATGGCCCTGCACACTTCCGTCAACAGGGGTCCAACGGTCGACTTTCCCACTTCAGATTGGTTAGCGACCGATAGGTAGCAGTCTGGAGTAGCCAGCTTCCACAGTCCAATCGCCACGCGCCAGAGCAGCTCTCATTCTCGTGTTCTTACACCACACCGTAGGGCTGGGACGAGCTCATCACACAGTCCCATGAATGTGGCTTTCCTCATCTGAAAGTTCTGCAGCCACTGCTCATCATCCCAGACATGCATCACTATGTGATCCCACCACTCTGCTTGTTTCCCTAGCCCAAAAGCGGCGTTCCACTGTGGTCAGCACCTCCGTGGATGCCACAAGCATTCTCATGTCGTAGGTAGTGCGCGTAGCGAGATCAATGTTGCACTCCTCTCGCCTTTGTAATTTAAGGAATAACTCCACTGCCACTCACGATGTGTAGCGAGCAGCATACTTGTCAACAGTTTGGGATCCATTCCTGCAGCCCGAAGAGGCAGAGCGCGCCGTACACAAACCATTGAAAGATGGTGCCAAATGCAGACGGAAGCACAGGGATTGCTGGGATGCTAAGCAATGCATCACAGGGCATTGGAACAGGATCCAGGATGCCCTGCAACCCCCTCAGTCTTCCAACAATTGTTAGTGGCAGAAGAGGAAGAAATGCTCTGTAGAATAGCTCCCCAGAGTGCAACATTTGGAATACCGCTGCAAGTGCTGTGAGTATGAACACACTATTGTGCAGGCAGCTGACAGTGTGAACACACAACAGCGGTTTCCCTTCAGTGCTCTGAATGACGCTGTAACTCTGCCAGTGTAGACATGCCCTTACTCAAACTGGAAACCGGCTATTTGGATTATGTCTACCAAAACGATTTATAAGTGACTGGGAACCTCATTACTCTCCAGTTCACCTCCAGAAAAACTCTTATCGTGTTGGCTTCTTTGCATTTCAGGGGTGGATGATTTGTACCAGTGTAAAACACTTTGATATCTTCCTGTGAGTGGCATTCTATAGATAATGTGCACTGTTTCTTTTCTGAATAACCATTTTTACTTCCACTAATGACTTTATTCTGCCTCTCTAAATTTAAAGGGCCATGATTTCTACATTAGCATTTAAGTGCTTAAAAAAAAAAAAGCTTTTGAGTGAAATCTTAACTGAAGTTGATGACCTGTAAAACAGAAAAGGACTTCAAATTTTAATGTCATGATAACCCTTAGTGGGGGAAGAGATATTGAGAATGTTTAAATAGTTTAACTTCTGCTTGTGAGTATACATAACAGCAATTTATTTCAAATTTTAAAATGGACACTATAGTTGGTTGTAGGAAGCCCTTTATTTCATTCTGTCATTAAAATGACTTTCAGAAAGACTAAAAGCAAGTAAGCATTTTTTAAAATGAGCCAACTCATTTTAAAAAAATAAGCATTGTGTAATGAACAACTGAGTCAAATTAGATGTGTGTACTACTTCTATAATATAGAGTGATGTATCATTCCCTTATGTTCTTTCTAAATAATACTTTAACATAGGGAATTTGTTCACAAACAAGTGTTGTGGATTTCATTACTCTATTCTGGTTATGATGTGATGGCAGCAGCAATAGATATTAACAAGCACAGCATTGTGTGCTTGTAAATGATGCAAAGGATCTATATATCTCACAAAAGGAACTTCTGTCCTGAGTTGTAAATGAAGTTGATTGACTTTGTCTAACCATATTGTGAAAAATGGCACAGAGCAGTTGTTTGTTTCAGCATGAATCAACTTTTCTGTAGCACAGTTGGACTTTGATTATGGCAGATCTAACCTCAAAAATATATACATGAAAAATTTAGTACTCGCTATGTAAGTTAAGGGGACTGGTTAACTTTTTAAAGCTAGTTTACACATTATGTGGGTTACACACGTGATTACAACTAATTCCTTTTTTCACAAGGAAGGAGTGAATTATATTATTTGTAACAATCAGATCTAGAAGTTGATAGACGTCGTCAATGATGATGCTTTACTTTGCAATGTGGATATGGTCAGAAAGTGATTAGAAAGAGGCACCTTGTTACTTCCCGTAGCTGTTCCATAATCCCATCACTCTAAACTTGTTGCACAGGAAAAAGAAGTTTATTGCTGTCAAATTTAGGGCTAGTCTATACTAGCAACGCAAAGCGCTTTAACGTGTTTGTGTGGTTGCGGTGCAGCGCTGGGAGAGAGAGAGAGAAACCCAGCTCCACAAGGGGCATAGCTCCCAGTTCTAGGCGCGCTGTTTACACTGGCGCTTTACAGCACTGTAACTTGCTACACTCGGGGGGGGGGGGGGGTGTTTTTTCACACCCCTGAGCGAGAAAGTTGCAGTGCTGTTAATTGCCAGTGTAGACAAGGCCTTAGAGCCAGGATAAGGATGGCAAAGCACTTTACAATCTATTTTGCCTCGTGTCAATATACATGCTATCTGAAGTCTAAATCCAGAATTATTGTTGATGTACCAGGTAGAAAGAACAGCTTGATTCAGATACTGCTGGGCTTGCATGGGCAGTGTTAGATTTGGAATGACATTTATTGGGAATATGGAACACCAAGATTTAAGTTTTGTGAACTTCATTTTTCTAATATTGTATAAACTGTATTTATACAATTTAATCAATGAAGTTATTTTTACTTAAATCGATGTCACTACATGATTTAAAACTGAAATTAGAAGGCACCCAGCACTGCTAATCTCAAATGCTGCTCTACAGAAATGTAGAGGGCTTTAGCAGGAGTCAAAATGCTAATTTTAATTTTAAGAACTTCATTTCCAGATTCAACTTAAAATTTAAATATGGTCAAAAGTGCTTTTATCAAAGCAAACTTCTAGGATGCAGCACTGAGCAGATAATGTAGCTTTATTTTAACACTTTTGGTTCAGTTTCCTGTGGAAATGATGACTGCTGATTAATGCAGATCATGCAAAATCTTTCAGTCCCTATGAATGCCAGTAGTAGCACACTTGAGATTATCAATCTACAAAATTATGAAAAATGTTGTTTCTTCTATATTCAAGAAAGAGGTTCAGATGCTAAGCTGAAAATCCATCCTTAAGTCAACCTTGTAATGCTTATTGTAGGTAATGAAGCATAAATAGTTACTGTTCATTATTTTGAGACATCTATAACACTATACACAAATTTACTTTGTGGCCAGTCACTGTTAATTCAGCAGAAGTAGTAAAATTAAAACTGAATATCATACAGTGATGACTTTTTAAATGAGGAAAAATTAAGTTAAATTACAAGCTCAGAATCAAGCCAACAAATGTAAGCAATTCATATAACCTGTGCACTTTGCATCAAACCTTATGCAATTCTGCTGTGAAAACTGGATTGTATGGGTCCTTCATTGTCTCACATTTTTTACTTAGAAAAGAACATTCTCTGTTTACAACTGCCAGCCTTCAGTAGGTTAGCCGAGGTGTAATATATTTGAACTTGAACTGAAAAGCAGTTGTGTTTCACAGTTATCACTGAGGAGCATCGTTGGCCTGCAGAACCTTTAGTTATGATGCATGAGATTTAAAGATGGAAGGCAGCCAGCTTGACTGAGCCCAAAGAGCTCTAGAAATGTGCATTAGCAACAGACTTGTTTATATTCACGATGAACAGAATCTGTAGTTCATTGTATCTTAGCAGTGTTGTGAAAACAGTAGAAAGCAGTAAACGCTTATTTCTTTGTCAGAGAAAAGATGTTTAAGATATTGTTTTTACATAGTTATTTTTCAAAGTAAAAATGTACTTGGTTTCAAATATTTTTTTAAACCTACTGAGGGCTTGTCTTCACTACTACGCTATATGGGTGGAGCACTTTCCCATCAATATAATTACTCGGTCTCAATGAGAGATGGAAGCTATGTTGGCGGGAAAGCATCTCCTTCTGACACAGCCCAGTGTAAACACCACTACTTTAAGTTGATGCAACTTGCCTCACTATGGGTTTTTTTTTTCACACCCCTGAGCAACATAAGTTACATTGACTTAAGTGGTAGTGTAGACAAGCCCTGAGTTGCAGGGAAGATTCCAATGGCCTAAGAGATGACTATTTCTAAATCTAGAAAATGTTTCACTGAAGTCTTCAGAATAATTGATTTATTTATAGCATTGAAAACTTTCTTTTGTGTTTGCTAGCTTTATGGATACTCAGGCCACATCTATATTACAGACTAATTTAGTATAACTATGTCACTCAGGAGCGTGAAAAATCCCAGTGCAGACCGTTTCTCCCATTGACATAACATAGTTAATCCAGCTGCCCAAGAGGTGGTAGCTGATGGGAGAAGCTCTCCCGTTATCATAGTAGCATCTTCACTAAAGTGCTACAGTGGCACACTGCTATACATTAAGACAAGCCCTAAGTAAAATGCACAGCAAAACATTCCTGCATTTCAGTAACTAAGTACAGACATGTTTGAATGAGTCAGGATTGTTCCTAATTTGTCTTATAGCTTCTGCCTTTTTGACATAGTGAAGCTTAGCATTTAGCCAGTCTTCATGCAGTGGCTGTGACCCCTTAGTTATCTATTGTTAAAATATTCTAATACCATTTTAATAGAATATCTGAAAAGTAGATTTCTTTTCCCATTCTAAAATTAAGAAAATTCCTCCACAGCAAGATTAATTTTTTTGTTGTATTTCCTTTCCCCTCCCCCATTCATATTCAGTGGTTCTCAACCAGAGGTATGTGTACCCCTGGGGGTATGTAGAGGTATTTCCAAGGGGTACGTCAACTCATCTAAATATTTGTCTAGTTTTCAACAGGCTACAGAAAAAGCACTAGCAAAGTCAGCACAAACTAAAATTTCATAGACAGACAATGACCTGTTTATACTGCTCTATATACTATACACTGAAATGTAAGTACAATATTTATATTCCAATTGATTTTAGAATTATGGTAAAAATAAGCAATTTTTTATTAACTGTGCCCTGTGACTTTTTTGTATTTGTCTTATTTTGTAAGCAAGTAGTTTTTAAAGTGAAGTGAAATTTTGGGGGTATGCAAGACAAATCAGACTCCTGAAAGGGGTACAGTAGTCTGGAAAGGTTGAGAACCACTGTTCTAGATAATATCCATATGGATATAGCCATTGCTTTAATCTGTTGCTACGGTATTGCAACTGGAATTACTCTATCCCATTTTAAACAAGTATGATGAATGGAATGGGTTAAAAAGAACAAAGGAGTGATCTTTCTGCAAAATGAAACCGTTTTAATAATCAGTTAAGTCATTAAAAATGGGTTACTAGTAAGACGACTTGTGCTTAAAAAGTATCATTTAAATTTTCCATGTAACACTGAATTTTCCCCAAAATAATTAAGTAGATGCAAAAATAAGTAAACTAGTAGGCTGAACTTAATAAATAGAAAATATTCTTCTATTGCAGCTCTATGCAGGTGCTATCCTTGAAGTGTGTGGATGAAAATTGGGAAGGTTCCCTCAAGTTCAGGGTAAGTAAAGGTATCACTAAATTTGTTTTATATATATACATTGACAGAAGATTTGATCATTCAGCTATGACACAATTTAAATAGTATTTTCTTTAATAAAGCAAGTTATAAATTTAATAGGAAAGTGATAAAAATTGAGTCCTATAGAGCCTAGACTGCTGGAACTAAGGCACAGTAATTTTCTGTAGTATTACATGAAGCTTGCTGGCCATTTTATGGACTATTCTTAACCCAAATCCTGATGTAACTGCCTGCTCTCTCCGTGGATAAGCTGACTAGCATGACTGGAATACAGTAGTGTAAAAGGGAAACCGTGTCAGTGAGAGTTTCAGGGTTAAATCTATAAAGAACTTCAATATGGAAATATGTTTGTAAAGGGGGAGAGGATTTAAATAGCTGCAACCGTTTCATCTGTTTAGTGAGTTCTTAATTTATTTTGTTTTATTTAGATGTATTTTAGAAGTACCTATCCTAAACTTTAGTCTTTCTGCTATGGACTTTTATCCTGATGGACCTATCCTTTCTAATCAGTCTTCCAAAAACATCATCTATTATAGGCAGGGTTGATAGCATTGTCCATTAAGTATGTCCTATATTTCATTTGCTGTTTGTTATGTGAAGATGTTATATAACTGTGTCAAACCTGGAGTGAAATTTTTCATGCCAAGAAATGGTATATAACAGCCAAAACAGGTCAGCCATTTTAGAGAATGAGACCTGACAAAAATAAATTTTATCCATGTTAAAATTCTGGCAGCTTTTTCTTTGAAATGCTCTGGCACCACCTACTTCGGAGAGGAACTTGAAACTTGCAGAGGTGCAGCCTTTGTGTAAGGGATATGCTTTTTGCTATCCTAGAGAAAGTTTGGCCAAGCTATAAGCCTTTGAGAAATTGCCGTTTGGACATGCACAGGACATGCTTCAGCATTCGTAACACAAAATCTCTGCAGATTCTGATCCTCACTGCACAAGCTTTAAGACTTGCAGTTCCTACATGTGACTGGACTGTACTTGTACCATCCCTACACACCTATAGTGCATGCTCCAGCCTCTCACAGGTCCTAGTGCTGACCAGACTGTACATGCACAAACCCCACAGAGTAACTCAGTGTGCTCTGGCCCCGGGGTTGCAGAAGCTCACTGGGACTTGCCCTATAACTGCTGCTCCCAGCTGGGACGCCGGGGCACTGGAAACTGAGAGCACTTGAGAGGTACTAAAAAGGGTTTTAAAGAGCACAGTCAATGTGGAGGAGGAAGCTGCCTGACTTAAATAAAAGCTTGAACAAAAGCCTGACAAGCGGTAGATTGTTGGGAGATGGGGACTGGCGGGGGCAGGAATGAGGGAGGGAATGTAAGAGGAGACCGATTGCATAAGGAGCTAGAGGAGGGGGCTGGGAGCCTGTGGAGATGGGATGGAGAGGCAGATCAGGTGGGAGGGGAGGTACCAGCTGGGCTAGGAGGCTGGGACAGATTGGAGGGGATGTAGCTGAAGACTCTCTCACCACTAGAACACACTCCTGCTCCAAATGTCTAGAATGGAACTATTGCTCTGCTGTCAGTCGCGAAACCACTGTCGAAGTGGGTATCTCATCCCCATCCACATGTAGGATGTTGCTATCAGTTACTCACTTAGCTGCAGTGCCAAATGTTCGAGGTGGATCTAAAGGTTCCATGTGGGTGTCAATACAATGCCACATGCTGGAATTGTTTGCAGTTGACTTTCTTAAAAAGCTAAGAAATTACACACAAACTACATTAAAAGAACATCAAGGTTGCCAAGTCAAGCACTCAGGCTAGGAAATACTAGAACTAAGGTTGTATTAATGCCTGAGCAACATTAACTCAGTCCTTTATATACACATGCATTATGATGATCTAATTACATGATCACATCCTAATATTTTCCACAGGAGCCCTGTCTGATTCAGAGCACAAGATGGCCCAGCTCAGGGGATGAATCAGGGTTGTGTGGTGAAAGAGGCTGTAGAACTCCTGCATTATTTGCAGTGGTAGGAAAGTGTGTGACTCAGAAAAGGGAACTGCAGCAAGAGAAAGGAAGATCTCATGGTTAAGGCAGTTGAATGCTGCCATGGACAACTGGATTCTCTCTGCTTCTGCTGTAGAGTTCCTATATCACTTAATCTAGACTTTTCACAGATGGTACACCTCTACCCCAATATAACGCTGTCCTCGGGAGCCAAAAAAATCTTATTGCATTATAGATGAAACTGCGTTATATTGAACTTGCTTTGATCTGCCAGAGCGTGCAGCGCTCCCCCCCGGACCGCTGCTTTACCGCATTATATCTGAATTCGTGTTATATTGGGGTAGAGGTGTAATTAATTGTTTTCCTCATTTTCTTGGTGTCTGACGCAAGACCCTAGGGTCTGATTTGCAAAAGTGCTGATCACTTAATATGCAACTGATGTTAATAGGAGCTGTTCTTTGAACCTATAAAGTGCTCTGTAAGGCCAAGTATTCTGAAAAATCAGGTTCTTGGTATCTAAAATGGCCAACCATAATTGGACACTTTGTTGTTCTGCTTCAGCTCCTCTCCATCAGTAAAATGAGAATCATTCCCCTTGTCTCATTACAGGTGAGCTGCAGTTTAGACTGTTTTTAGTCCTTCAAGTACACCTCTCTGGTAATACGTTTCACTACTTTAACTCTTCTCTGGACAGAACCATGTGATCCTACCAGTTTGAGACTGTAAATGGGTGCATCCCAGGGACTCAAACTGTTATAAATAAATAGACAGGCCTGACTATTTGGCACCTGCATGCCCTCTTTCTCCAGGAGCCTGTGACCTGTGGCTGATTAAAAGTCCTAGTTTCTTCCAAACAAATCACTACTTACTCATCAAGCAAAGCAAATATATACAAACAAAAAGCCTGTCTGCCTGAGTCTTAACTCCATTCTTTCCTTGCAAGATTTGGGAAAGTAAGTTCCACTAAGCCCAGACCCTTTGCTCATGGCCTGGGTGAGACTCTGATGTATTCTCAGTCAGACTCCTGTCTAGCTGCTGCTGCCTGTGCACCCCGTTTCCTCACTAGGCTGGGTTTTTACTAGCTTAGTGCCCCTTTGATACTAGCCTTGGGCCAGGGAAAAATTGACCTTCTAGCCTGGTTGGTGCACATTTCCCAATTAGTTGAGCGCTCATTGTTTCCCCATTGCAACCTCCCTTGATACAATCATGCCTGAATAATGACATGAAGTGCATAGGATTATTAAATACAGATAACTCCAGTCTCCACACATCCCCATTTAACAAGGATGTTGAAGATAAATATAGTATGAGTGCTTCACAAACTAAATATCAGGGAGGGAGAAGAATTATTTAAGCTTAGTACCAATGTGGACACAAGAACAAATGGATATAAACCGGACATTAGGAAGTTTAGACTTGAAATTAGACAAAGGTTTCTAACCATTAGAGGAGTGAAGTTCTGGAACAGCCTTCCAAGGGGAGTAGTGGGGGCAAAAGACTAAGCTTGATAAGTTTATGGAGGGGATGGTATGATGGGATAGCCTAATTTTGGCAATTAATTGATCTTTAATTATTAGCAGGTAAATATGCCCAATGATGGGATGTTAGATGGGGTGGGATCTGAGTTACTACAGAGAATTCTTTCCTGGGTGCTGGCTGGTGAGTTTTGCCCACGTGCTCAGGGTTTAACTGATCGCCATATTTGGGGTCGGGAAGGAATTTTCCTCCAGGGCAGATTGGCAGAGCCCTGGAGGTTTTTCACCTTCCTCTGCAGCGTGGGGCACAGGTCACTTGTTGGAGTATTCTCTGCACCTTGAGGTTTTTAAACCACGATTTGAGGACTTCAATAACTCAGACATAAGTTAGGGGTTTGTTACAGGAGGTCAGACTAGACATAATGGTCCCTTCTGACCTTAAAGTCTGAGGCTAAGTGATGAGCACCATAGAAAAGCCCCTGATGAAATCATTGTGTCTTCAGAGCAGGGTTTGAATATTGTGCAATAAATAAGGTATGGAGAGAGACACTAAACAATGAGAATAAAAGAAAATCTTAGAAATGAAGGGCTAGAAGGAATCTTGAAGTTATCAAGTCCAGCTGCTTGTTAACTGAGCACGATCCAAAGTGCATGTGCACAAGGGGGGGGGGGCAAATTAGGGTTGCACAGATATAAAATGACTTCTGTTCTATCAAACAATCTTAAAATAGTAGTGTACATACTCTTCCAAACACTCTTCTTCCTCACTCCACCCTCTCATGAAAAGCCCAGGGTCCTCCTGAGACTTCATCTTCAGTTAAAACCAACTTCAACATCCTGTTCCCTTAGTCCCCTACAATTTATACCCTTTTGGGAAATAATGGTGAACATATAGGCAGACACTCCATAGAGGGGCTGGGGATAATTATGCTGAAAGGGAACTAATTAAAATCAGTTTCTCATTCAGGACCTCTAGAATCTAATATCCTGGAAGCTGGCTCACATTCGTAATCAAGAGTCCTTTCTCTTAATCCTTGTTTTTTCTAAAAAAGTTCATAGGTTTCCTTAATTCTACTAAACTTAGCTTGCTTTTTAAAATGATTGAAGGTATTGTCTACATTGCAGTCACATGGTGTGATTGCTGCTTCATGTAGACATACCAGAGTCAGCTTTAATCTAGCTAGCTCCAGTACTAGAGCAGTGAAGCTGTGGCAACGCATGCTTCAGCATGAGCTAGTTATGCAAGTAATCACCCGGTTTTCCAGGTTGGTTTGTACAGCCCACGCTGGAGCGCACACTGTTGTAGCTTCAATGCTCTGGGTACACAAGCTAGCTAAATTAAAGCTAGCTCAGGTATGTCTGTGTAATATGCAGTCACACTAGTAACTTCAATGTAGACATACCATGACTGAAGCTTGGGAGCCTGCCAATATGTACTCATTTGACTGGCAACCCTTCTTTTGTACAATGGTAATAGAGGAAAGACTGACAAACCTTTGCAGGTACATAATTTTCTCTTGGTCATGAACTTTCATATAGTTAGCAGATCTAAATGTATCCTGATAACTGGTGTCTTCAAACCAGTTTTGATACAACCAGCGTTCTTGTTCCCACATACTCTAAAATATTTAGAAGCACAATGTAATACAGATTTTATTTAATTTGAATTTATCCTCAAGTATTGATACCTTGAGTTTTTAGTATACTTGCCCATTTGTTTTGGCAGGAAGTAAAAATGATCATTTTTATCTTGAGAGAGTCCACCTTAAATTTTAAATTTTTGGGAACCTTAAATTTATCTAAGGGCTCTATATATTTCCAGTTGTCACTTGACTGTTTGTTACAGAAGTGAGGTTGACTGAAGGTCATGCTGCTGCTTCTGAAGCTTCAGGAGTGCTGGTATTTTTAGGTTATATTGAACTGTGTAACCTGTCATTGCCAATGCTCTCATTACAAACATTCACTTCAGTTTGATTCCAGTCTGATGGCTCCCTCTAGGATTTATTTTTCTTGCAGAGTATACACAAGATGGCAGCACTAATTGCTGGATTGTGAATGTATTGGAATTACATAGATTACTGTGTTAGTTCTGTAGATGGCCTCAAGTTCTTCATTTTTTAAGTACTTATAAAACATGGATTTAAATTTTATCACTTGGCTTACAATTCAATCTGATGGCGCAGTACCTCTGTCTTGTTTTTCTCTTTGTCTAGAGATGATCTTCACCGTACAGAATTCTAGTTTTAAAGTTCTTGTTTGTGAAATAAAGTGAATCATCGTATGACAAAGTTATACAATAAGTAGAGGAACCATTCTTTAACCACTGGTAGAAAAAAATAGATTCTCTGGTACTGATACATCAAATGTAACTCTTATTACAGTAGTTAATTTCAATTGCTGTTTTTAACTTAGGAAAAAGTCAGTATTCAATAAATGTTTTTAAAATCTGTCTAGCTAGAATAAGCTCAAAATGTAGTCAGTGGATATTAAGCACCTAAGAGTATGAGACAATGAAAAATCTTTAGTCCCAACAAGTTCTTCAGTTTGGAAAACTGGTGCTTACTGATTATACAACACTATATTAAAAAAAAAAACACCTTCCAGAAACATTTTAAATAAGTGTCTTTGTACATATGGCCAGAGTCACCCATTATCTGTCATATAAACAGCTTTGGGTATACAGAAAGACAATATTTTTCTGCAAATATCTGTACAGTGATACTAGCAAAAACGCTGGTGAACATTCCTCCAATTCTGTTATGGATACAAGCACACTGTACTCAATTTGTATTAAGTGACAGACAAAAATTCTACTCTAAATATTAAACATTTTCTGTATGATCATGTAAATGTATTAATTCACAATAGAAAGCCAGAAAATGTGTTCCCATTTGACTGACCAGTCTAATTATTATTACATCTGAACACAAACTTTTAAATTAACCAATCACTGAGTACTCTGTTTACCTTCAGGTGGAACTTCAGTGGTAGCCCTGTTTTCTTAATGGAGGAGATAAAATTGTGATATTTAATGTATTAACGTTCTTTCCATTGTTATAATAAAGACATTCATTGAATGTTGCTGCTTTCCCAATGCATTCAGTTGATCAGCAAGAGAACAGCCAGCTCACCACCTTATGAAACTGGTTTTAATCAGGCAATTGGTACACTCCCAGCAAATCTGTTGCACAGAAATCTTAACCCAGTTCTCAAATATTGGAAATGTCTTGTTTTTAATAAAATCCCATTGATTAAGACTTACATCTTGCAGGTATTTGAAAATGGAAGGGATTTTAGTAATGTGGCCTTTTTTTAAAAACTCCCCCCAAATACTACTGCCCTTTATCACAGTCTTCCTTAGCCAGAATATTATTAGATAAAATAAACATCTGCAGTAGGAATGGTCAAAACCAGTGCTCTTCAAATCAGAAATGTAGCAGAATTATTAGTTATGCTGAGTGGAAAACTGCAAATGCACAACCTGCATCTTTTTTGTGAACAATCACATTCCTCATTCCAGATATCTTGAATCGGTTTTTGAAAACTTTAGTTCTTTGTAATCTATCAAATTGTTATTCTGAAGTACTTGTTTTTCATAGAAACTTAGTCCTCAATATGCTATCCAGAGTTGAGGCCTCACAAGGAAAATGACTGAGCCTGTTAGATGTGCACTTCATCTTTTGTAATTTAGTCTCTTCATAAAATTATATGGGTCATTATGGAGGTTTTGAAGCAGGACCATGTTATGTGCCCCCCTTTCTCCCAAAATTATAAATTTACAGGAGTGTCCTTGCTGGAGGAAATTAATTCTGCAAACTTTACTATTCAGAATGATTTATACATATTACTAGCCAACTCTTTTTTGCCATTAATCAACAATTCATTGTATCTTACTTTATAAATAAGACACTAATGTCTAAACTTAATAGGATGAAGTTTTATTTTTACTCTTCTGTGCAATCTCACTTCTTGAATGTTCCCTTTGAAAACTAAAGGCTTAAATGTTCCTTATGTGATGACAGTTGAATAAAATCTTGAGTAGTTTTAGTCTTGGTAGATCCTCCCTGCCTCTGTATTGATTTCTCTCTTTTGTGACCTTGCTGACTAGAAAATGAAGTTCTTGTTTCTAGTAATGTTGTTCAGCTGAATGTTTTTATTTTGCTCCCCCCACATTAAGTAGTATTGCTGATTTCAGCTTGCATTGGCTTCAGTCAAGTGTTGTGTGTTTGCACTCATTTGTTTGAAAATTCCTATCTCCTATATTTACTACAATATATACAGTACAGTTGTTGCTGTACGGGGAGATTTTGGCAAACCAGTAAAGTGCCTGAAACTACTATTGCTTATTGCTAAAAGCAGCCAAGTCAGCAGGCCATAAAGTGGCCATGTAGAAGCTCAGCTTGACCAAGGCAGGAGGGGAGGGAGTTTTGGGTGCCACAGAAAGGGCAGCTTGACCTCCTGTCCTTCCTGATAAGAGTTGTGTAGAAGTTGCTGATACATGCATTTTAGAAGAGAAAGATGTGCCCCAGAAATGTCTATTGGGGCCTCAAGGCTGCAAACTCTGGAAAAACCCACACCTGGTTAGTCAGAAGGAACCTCTTGCTTGACCATTGAAACTGCTAGCTTAACGAGTTATATTTAAGTGACATGTCATTGTGTTACTAATATATAAAATATGGGGGAAGAGTTGGGGGTGGGGGGCTCTTCAGGACTGGACTCTCCCTTTGGATGCATCTTGTGTTCCTCACCGGCAGATGGGCTGCCACTGTGCCACTCGAGAGACGCACTCAGCTTTGGTAATTATCGAGGGTTGGGGGTGTTTTACTAACCTGTTGCAGAAGTGTGTAAGTGCTTGAGACTAAAGTTTCGCTTTAAGTGAAAGCACTCTTGTGTTGTCCTGTTTGTGCCAGCCATCAGTCAGACAGCCGTATCTCCCCTGATTTATTTCCTGACACCACCTCTCATAGAGTAAAAGTTAACAAGAGGTTTTAGATTGAAAGAACCCTGGGTAACAGTTGCCAGTCTGGTAGTTCTACTTTAGGGTGTATGGAGTCCTCTTATATATTAGGATACTCTAAATGAATTATTCTTTTATATAGTTTGAAGTTGCACAAATCATCATGCTACTACTTTAATGAAGCTTTTCCTCTCAAAGGAAAGCTGTAGTGAATATATACCACTGTAGTTATTATCTGAGTGTTTTAGAAATGTTGCTTTTTTGCTATTTCCATTGTGAAACAGTGCTGTTGTCTCAATGAAAGCTATTGCATCACAAATACTACACTTCCCAGCAGGAAATCCTATCTAAGTGTTACAAGATGGGAATTGTATTTAGGTCAATTTAAATGCATTAGCAATTTTTAAATCTTTTTTTTATTATCTTACACCAACATTGAAAGATCCTCCTCCTTTTTCATGTATGTAAATTGGGAGTTTTCATGATGTTGCTTTCAGAAGATGTCAAGAGATGCTAGGATTAAAACTTGTAGAGGTCTGGCACCTCTCCTATAACGGTCAACTGCAGTGGAGCCAGGATCTCTTAACAGCTTCTTGTGAGAGGCATTCCCATAAAGGGAAAGGCCAGCTGTAGATGGTCTCACTCATGGCTGCATTCTTGGACTGGCAGGATCCATTGGTCTGAAGAGACCCCTGACATCTTGGAAGAAAATGGGCCAGATGGTTTCTAAAGGATGGAATAAAAAGGGGAGGATCTGAATTTGACTGATTTGGGAGTCCTGGGAAATTCTCAAACCTGCTGCCTCAAGTCAGCTTCAACAGAAGGATTTCTGCCTTTTCTGTAGAAGTTTAGGGTTTCCGTGATTGTGTGTGTGTGTGTGTGTGTGTGTGTGTGTGTGTGTGTAAGATGACTAGAGACATCCCTTCCTCCTCCACTCACAAAACTGAATGCATTGTCAACTAGGTTTCAAACTAATGTTCTTGCACATTAGCACCTTGTACTAGCCCTAGACTGCCCTCAACAATAAAATATAAATCTCTTAAGATTCTCCTTCATACATGGAAACCACGACTGGCATTAAATATGCTTCCAAGTGTTTGGGGGGGAGGGGGGGGAAGACGAGATGTATTCAAAGTAAAAACATAGCTTTTTCCAAGTACAATACATTCCTCAACTGTTATTCCTTATGGATTAGGATTTTAATGTGTGTAGCAGCATAGTTTGGAGGCTGAAGCATGTATTCATAATCTAAAAGTATATCTGGAAAAATTAAATCTCCAAATATGCATTTATTTAACGTAAATGTGAGACCACATAGAAGGAGAAAATTACCTAGTTTTGTGTTCTTTATAGAATAATAATTTTCAGTTGGTTTTCTTTGTTCTTTCCTCCAAACTTCAGCTTTTGTCAGGAGTGACAAACCTAAACTATTCAGGGGACTGCAAATCAAGGTGAGTAGCATTTTTTAAAACACATTTTAAATTCTGGCTTAAGAGCAATTAAACCTATTTGAAACCTGTCCTTTCACACAGTGTTTAGTACTTGCTTATCAAGTAAACCTGTATCACATACAAAGGGTTCATCCATGGAGTGTTGATGTAAATCTTAATGGCAGGAGCTCTGGCCCACTTATAAATAGATTGGGTGAAAACCTTGTAGAATTCTATCCATTGCTAAGATATGATTGCTTCGGTAGTGCTATTGGCTACTAAATATTATTTACACAAATAATCTGATGTATGTAATAGCACATGGTTTATGTACTTCAGCTATGCTGACTTGCTGGGTGTGAAGTCTTGGAATTCTGAGCTTCCTGTTATAATTCCAGTTCTCTTTTTCTGTATTAAGATTCCTGTGTTCCTCTCCTCTTATACCTCCTCAACCCCCAAATCACCTACCATTCCCATCCATCCAGTCATCCTCCCACTTCCTTTCCACATAAATCTTTGTTCCCATTCTTTCCTCTTGCTCCATCCTTCCATGGTTCACTCCTCCTGTTCTCATTCATCTCAAGTCTGTCCTTCCTCCATATTCTCTAACTTTCTCTCCCTGCTGAGTCTTTTACTCTGTCCTCACTGCAGACTTTATGTGGTGTTGACTCTCTAATCATTTCCATTCTTCTTCTCACCTTGACTCCGGCACCAATCTTTCTTCATGGTCTGGAAAGCTAGATGTTGAACTCCCTCTTGTACAGAATGCTGCTGCCTGTCACATCTAATCTGGGCAGAGCAGCACCGTCCCATTGTTCTGTACTCCAACAATTCTGTTTATTCATTTCAAGATCCAGTTCAAATTTTCAGTTGTCTTTAAAATGCCTACATGTACTTATTTCAACTTGCCACACAAAATTTGCACATTTATTTTCCTCCTTCCACTCACCAAGAAACAGCATTGTATGTCACTTCATAGTCTGAACACCTCTGTTGTCAGAGAATAGTGTTCTCTTAAGCAGAATTCATGTGGAAAAGACTTTCTGTATCTCTGCTTCATGCATTCTGTGTACGTTCTCTCCAAAATCTTTCCCAAGAGCATCTTTTTCCTTTGCCTCAATTTCTCTTTGGCTCTACTTATAATTTATTTTAGTTGCATTTGTAATACAACTTAACTTCAAAGCATTCTCAGCTATAATTGGTATGAAACATTACCAGTTTAACCTTGTAGCACCCTTGAGTCTGGTATTTGGGAAACTGATTAGTAATGCCATTAGATTAATTGTAGTGACTTGTAATAGCAAACTAAAACAAGTTGACTAGGTTAGCTCAGAGTAAAAGATTCCCAATGCAGTTGTTCTAGAAACTTATTAATTGCATTTAAAGAACCTAACCCATTGAAACAGAAGTTGTAATTTGGGCTTCCCTTTCCCCTTTATTTGCGGAGTCTTCAAAAGTGTGAAAATATTTTAGCAGCAGGTCATATTAGGAAAGGATGCATTATAGCCTCAAGGCATGTGTTAATAGCAGAAATCTATAGTACAGCATTGAACTCTGATTAGAAGTTGAGACCAGGAATAACTAGAAAAATGCCAGTTACATTATGAGAACACTAGTGGATATATGGAGAAGGAGCAATTCAGATAGTTGCCTAGTTACTACAGATGGCAAACGAAGTTGTTACAATTTAATGGCTAAAGAAGAATACCAGTTCCCTGAGCTATCCAGTCTGTACCCTCCTTCCCTCTCCCATGCTGTGTTGTGTAATACAATAGTTGTTGAACCTTAAGAGTTTGAAATCCTGCCTTGGTAAGTAGTAAGATGAAGAGGTTACCATATTACTACTGTTGCCTAGTTCAATAGCTTTTAGTAACTGGCACCTTTTGTTGGCAGTCACAGGAAAAAGGACAAGGACTGAAAGAGCATCAAAACTGAACTTTTTGTGATGGTCCCTCACCTACGGGTTTGACTCCTGTTGACGGGCAGTATGGGAAAGCTTTTATGCTCTCTGCCTTTACTTCTAGTGTTGGAGGACTCTAGTTTCCATGACTGGCAACTAGGCTCTTTACAGAAGCACTAACTTAATTTTTTTATAAAAGCACTGAAGAAGAAAAGCAAATATTTGGGGCCTTCTGTAAATATTATGCAATCAATTAGGGGATATATTCTGGGGCTGAGTATCAAATGTCTGCCCTATACACATCACTTCAGTTAACTTGTGGTCTCACACACTTGGAAAAATGAGAACTAGGGAAAAAAAATTTTAAAATGTGGATTGAGACTATTGCTCACTCAGTTTTGTTGAGGTTACTTTTTCCTTACTAGTTTAAGAATAAGAATCCAGTTCAAGATGGATGCTAGGCACTGTTTTCAGTGTTGGAGCAAATGCTGATAAAAAGTTTCAAGGTTTTTTAAACTTAATTAAAACATTTACAACCTTACCTAAGGCCTAGCAGGAATGACTATATTTTCCTAAATTAAAGATTGGACTTTCAAATTAACATAAACCTCCCCCGCCCCCAAAAAAACATGCTTAGATTTATTTCCCAATACAAATTGCATGGCCCAAATTAGACAAACTTTGCACTTTAATGCTTTATAGTATTAAATATCATTCAGAGGGTTTTTTGGTTTAATTTTAATTAATTTTTATACCTGCATATAAAATAATTCAATTTGAAATTGGTATTTCAGCAATTGAGCTATTTAATTTAAAGCTGATTTGTGAGGTGGGGGGGGGGAAATGTGATTTCCGGACAGAAGATAACTAACCTTCTCTTTGTGCAGTATGTGCGTGGTTCTGATCCTGTACTAAAGCTGCTGGATGACAGTGGGAACATTGCTGAAGAACTGAGCATCCTCAAATGGAATACAGATAGTGTAGAAGAATTCCTAAGTGAAAAACTAGAACGCATATAAATCTTGCTGCTTTCTGTCCTTTCCTCACATTTGATCCTGGTTATCTTCTGAGATAAACTGTGCTACACCCAGCAAATCATTCCAGCTTCTACATTATTTTTAAAAAAAAGATAGTGTATGGTAATAAATGTCTTTTAATTAGAAGGTGAAGCTTCAGCACAGCATACATCTGACAACCTGGCAAGTTGAACAAATAGTTTGTGCTAGTACATATCAGCTCTTCGCGTTTGTAACAATGCATTTCATTAATGATAAACTCAGTTAATTATGCAAATCCCTGAGTTTGTTGTAATTGGACCAGTTTTTACAAACTTTTAAAACTAGTTGGCAGTTCCAAATGATTGAGATGATTACTATGCTTTTTGTATGTTACCTTTCTGTGTACAGGAAGTCGTAATCAAATGTGAGATGTACTCTGCCTCCAAAAAGATTTTGTCTGCTAGTCCTCTCTCGCATTTTGTATTTCTCAGCTGTCCTTTTTATAGACATGTTATTTACAGTTTATAACAAATGCCTGGTTCTAAAAGTTTTGGAATTTTTGTTATGATGGAGGAAGAACTCATGAGCTGGAGTGATTGTAAAACATGAAAGTAGGTGCACTTTAGTGAAGACTACATAGAAAACCTGTAAGGCATGTGTAAGTCTGATGTCAGGTGTACTTTACACCAAGTGTTTTACTTTGCTACAGTAGATCTGAGTTATTAGAATATAAAGTGTTTAGAGGGCAATAAATTACTTTCACAAAACTCTTGGATATGCTTTTTATTTATTGAGTTTATAAAATGTTCCCTTTTTAATCAACTCATTACTGTGAGCAGAGAACATAAATACCTTGTACAGACAGTATACTAAGACTGAGACCCAGAGTGAATGGTCAGTTTTGCTAGTTGAGTGAATACATACATTAAAATAAGGATAACTTATGAAATGTGGACTTAATTTATATTGAAGCTGAAGTTTAACGAACAAGTCTCTCCCCTTAACTTATTTACATATTTCAGGTTTTTCAATGGATGAGGTATGTCTTCATGCAACCTTAACTACCACTCAATATAATTAAAAAAAAAAAAAACGTCCTAGTTCTTTTTAAAATACAACTTTGTATCTCAGTGGATAGCTCAGAGTAAAGGAGAGAGCACTGCACCTGCCTGCAAATCAAAGGGAGAAATTGTGCAATCTTGTATGATGATGGTGGGTGAATAGAAAGTTTATCTGTAGCAAGATAAAGTAAGGCAGAATTTGCTAAAATGAAGCATTTTCAAATCAACAGGCCTGGATAACTTGCATCCAACAGTCTTAAAGGAACTAGCTGTGGAGCACTCTGAACCCCTGACGTTTATTTTTAAGTCGTGAAACTTAAATTCTAAAGCTTTGGAGTACTACTAACATAGTTCAAATATTTGAACAAGGTAAAAGGGATGACTGGGGGACCTATGGATTGGTTAAGTAATTGACTGGTTAATTCAGGACTCAAAAAATTAAAGGCTAAAATTATACAAATCCTCAGAGGTGTTCAGACTAGATGATCACAGTGATCCCTTCTAGCCTTATAATTAAGGCTATGATTTTGTCACAGGTATTTTTAGCATTTTAGTAAAAGTCCCAGAAGCCTGAGCCCTGTCACTGGGGCAGCTGCAGGTTCAGTGTTGGAGCTCAAGCATCCCCTGTAGCAGCTGGGGTGCCCCTGCCACCTGCAGGGGCTGGAAGCTGAGAGGTACCCCTACTGCCCACTGCAGTCAGAAGCTCTGGGGGCTGCCTGAGGCAGCAGGGTACCCCACAGCTCCCAGCCTCCACAGGTGGCAGGGGACCCTGCAGCTTCCCAGTGCCCCAGGCTGAAGTCACTGATTCCATGATTTCTGTGACTTCCATGACCATCAGTCTGTCTTATAATCCATGCATATGGTTTCATGGAAGGTAGGTCTTGTTAATCAAATCTATCTTTTACAAGGTTATGGTTCTGGTTGATTTTTTTTTTCCAAGCATTTAATCTAGAACCACATGACACTGATTAAAAACAAACTTGCATTAGATGGAACTAACAGAGCACACATTAGATGGACTAAAAGTTGGCTCACTAACAGATCTCTACCTGTAATTGTTAGTGGGGTGACAAATGAATTGGGTTGTTTCCATTAGGGCATCCTAGGAGTCAGTTCTTGGTCCAAACACTGCTCTGTTGAAAAGTTACTATTTAAATGATATACAATTTTTGATGGCCAAGTTTGCAAATGCCAAATATTGGTGGGGTAGCCTATAATTACAGTGATCTGGAATGCCTGGTTAAGTGGTCACAATTCAAGAAGATGCATTTTAATAGCCAAATGCAAAGTCATATCTAACAGAGTGCAGGCTATACCTCTGTGGAGACTGTCTTGAAAAGCGCTGTCTGAAGGACATAAGGCTCTTCACACGTTAACTGTTAGTGTGAGCTTTCAGTGCAATTCTGTGGTAAAAAGGGGTAATGTAATCCTTGGCTACATAGACAAGGGAATATCAAATAGTAGTAGGGAGTGACCTTGCTTCTATGCACAGCATTGATAAGACTACTAGTAGAATACTGTGTCCAGTTCTGGTATCCACATTTCAAGAAGTATGTGGAAATACTGGAGAGTTCAGAGTGCCACAACCGTGATTCAGGGACTGGAAAAGCTATGACATAAGGCTTAAAGAGCACAATCTATTCAGCTTTAAAGAAGTTTGAAGGGTGAATTGCTGCATGCAAGTACATACACATTGAAAAGAGGAGATGGTGGGGTGGGGGAGCGCTCTTCAGTCTTCCTGATAAAGGCATAAGAAGATCCAGTGGCTGGAAGTTGAAGTTAGACAAATTCAACCTGGAAGTTGTTTCCTGGCAGTGAGTGAGGGTAATTAAATATTGAAGCCATTTTCCAGAGAAGGTGGTGGAGTCACCATTGCATGCAGTCTAAGAAAAGCTTACATACGTTTCTAAAAGATATGCTTTAATACAACATCTGAAGGAGTTAGAGACTTCCAGGTCTTGGAAGAAGTGTACTACTATTGGAAAGCATTTCCAAGGCTCCTGTTGGAGGATCTAAGCATCAGCTACAGTAGTTAGAATTTCTCTAGATAAACATAAACTCTGCTTCACAGCCTCTCTTGTTTGCAGTTTTAAAGAGACACTATATTTAGTAAACATATTAGAATTGTGACAAGCCACAAGAATCATTCATCCCAGTGCACATGAGCAAGTATCCTTACTACCTTGGCATTCAGATAAGTACATAATAAAGCTATATATACACACAGTTTAGTAGCCTAGTGTTCTACTATCAGTAGGATGTATAAACAGGGCCAAAAACCACAGATTGTGTGACTACTGAGAAGTCTGTGTTCTCCCTGCAGATGGCCTATTTATGACTCTTCTGTTCAGGCAAGGCAAGCTTAGTGTAGGTCTAGGGAGTTGGGAATAGCAGGACAGAAGTAGCTTTGTCACCATGGCACTTCCTTGAGGGTGGGGCCAATCTGGTTCCAGGCCAGTCCCACGCATAAATTAAAGCATCTGAAAGGCTGCTGTAATCCATAGCTGCTCCTATGATGCCAAAGGGTCCATTTCACTGGCCTGAAATAAACCAAGACTCAAGGCAGCTCAATACCCAAGGATTTCCCTCATAGTCCTGCAGCCAGCTAAGCGTGATTTAAGGCTGCCTTACACCACTGGAATGGTACAAAATAGCCCTAATGAAGCAGAAAATCAAGTCCAAACTTTTAATGTTTTGGTTGAGGCAAACCATGACTATACCCAGCTTCTTGTGCTTGCAATACACGTGACAACACGGGACTGGTGGAAAGGGGGAAATTGACAACACTGAATACAAGGCAGGTCGAATGCTGAAATTGTCACCCCTACATAGTTTCAAGTGTGTACAACAAGTAGGAACTTAAATCTGTGGCTGTATTTGCACTGTTTGGAAGTTGTGTGGGAAAAGTTAGACCGCTGAAGAGATTTGCCTTGTTATGGAAGCTATTTAGCTGCCTGAGAATATAGGATATTTCTTTCCTCCTATAAAAGGGGAGGCATGTCTGTAGAGGAGAATTCAGAGGCTAAAAATAAAACCACCTCTCTGTCAACAACAGGGACTTAACTCATGGAAGCTCAGCATCTCTTGTAGCTGACCTACTGCTCCTCAAATCATAGAAAGCCCTTTTTTAAAATAAATAAATAAATAGGTTTATTCCAGCATATTGAAAAAGATCATTTATTGACTGGTTATTAGAAGCACCAACAGATTTTTCCTTCAAAGAGAAAAGCTGGGACTAAAAGACAAAAGAGTGCAGCATATTGCCTTACTGCATTATTGATCTGCTATTGATCAGCAGGCTGTCTTCCCTACCAAATGCACTTTTATATTAATTAGAGTTCTGTAGTCTATGTATATGGTCACTAGGGCATTAATTAGATATTGGCAAGTGATGATAATCAAATGTAAGAATAGCATGCTAGAGAATGGACAGAACAGGTTTGGCTAATTAGTTAAGAGGACAGTTACAGAAAGGGGTGGAGGCTTTGTAAAACTATGCTTGCATTAGGAACTATGGTGCTAGGCACCTCAATTTAAATATAGATCAAGTATATCAATTATTGATTTTGAAATATGTTCCTGGGAGTAAGTGAGACCTACTAGCCAATGTCCTTCATCAGAAGGATCTACTGTCTGATGGAAATGAAGGGAAAAAAACTATTCTAAGTGCTTCTTGGTGCATTGAAACTCCTAAAGTTCAGTGATGCTTAGGTCTATCCCCAACCATTTGAGGTACTTGGAGGTCCTAACTGAAGTGGAGTAAAATGTATCTCTTTTTGCTTCCCACCACACCAACAATTTGAGTATAAAAGGAGTTGAACAGTCATTTTCCAGCAGCAGTGGGAGCAAGTGAGTTTATTACTGAGTCATAAAGCAAATTTTATATATGCTGTCCAGCTAGGCTGAAGTTTCAACATACCTTTACGCAGGAACCCTAATGTATGGCTATGGTGAAAGGTTCTGGCTGCTATAGGGGCAGGTGGATGGTATGAACTGTACGCTCTCTACATAGGCACACACAAAGAGATAAAATAGCTTAGCAGAACAAGTACATATTACACACATTAATGGGCCCTGGTTCAAAGCAGCTTTGATGGTATATTTATTTAGATATTAAATAAATCCTGCATCAGACAGTTTCACATTATATTAGTATTTTACTGCAGTAGCCTATACAGATTTGAAAAGAAGCAGAATTTGTTTTGTCATAATCTTCCTGGTATTGTCTTAACACTTATTACCAGAGCAAGAGGCAACTGAGTCATTGGGTGATAATTCAATGGGAGTTGCAGATACCGAGCACCAGACCAGATTAGGCCTACACAGAACATGTGTTGAACAGTGAAGCATGATGGAAGAACTTTATCTTGCTCTTCTGCCCCAGGCAGGACTAAATGAGACTTCTGCTTTCGGAGTGAGCGATTAGAGAAATGGAGGTCAGATCGGCTGAATGGACATGAAGGCCACAGCATCTAGTTATGTGCTTGGCCCTGTACAAGACACAAAGATAGGTAGTCCCTGCACTAAAGATCTTCCCATTGAGAAGACTGGCAGAGAAGATGGGACACACTAGGAAAGCCAGAGAATATTATTTTTATATTTAGTGACAGTATATTTATACGTAGTAGTAACCTGAGCATGAACTATGGGCACTGAGAGAGATTTTAGGAGGGATTTGAATAAGGAGCAGGTGTGGCCTGATAGCATCATACTGTAGTTTCAAAGCTAGGGCACAGGCTAATTTTCTTCGTATAGAATCTGTACAAATGCTTTCTTTTTTAAGTAATAAAACAGACACACTCTTGCTATTTTATTTAAAGTCTCTGTTAGGATTTAGCTTAATTACTATTTACACTAATAATATAATTAGGACACACTCAAGCTCAGATCCTCATTGTACTGGGGGCTATTCTTCTAGAGACAAGTACTTGTTACTTTTTTCTTCTGATTTATAAAGTTTTCCCTTCCATAGCAAACTACAAAGTTAAAGATCAAACTGTGAGAATCACCCCTTTAGCCCATAAAAGAAGTTAGCCTCATTTCAATTTCAGTGATTTGTAATATAGCTTTGATCAACTCATCACCAGCAGGAAGGAAGTCACCCCCAAGAGACAAACCCTCCGTGCTGTGCTTTGAGGCATTATCTTGTAACTGTTCTTCTGAAGATTTACATTCATGTAATCCCATTATAAAAGTCACTGTTGGAAGGGATAGAACAAATCAATCTTATTGCAAAGCCACAATTTCATTTAAGAAAATATTTGCTAGTTTATTTTTATTTTTTTAATATATATGAAGAAATTCCACACAGAGGGAGGGCCTAGCAGCTGACTTGCTGGAATAAGTGGACAAAAGTTTCTCAGGGTAGAACTGAACATTTGCAGAATTATTCACTAAGCAATTCCCTTGCCAGGAGCCTTTTGGCCAGTGTTCACTATTGCAATACAGCAGTGCATGCTGGAGCGGAGATACACACCACCCTTCCCACTTGGGCTGAAGCTCATTGACTAAGGCATTTGCATACCTAAAAACTACATGAAGAAGTTAGTCTGTACCAGAAGTGACATTGTCCACCCGCAGAGGGAATGGAGACCAAGCAGATACCCAGGCAAGAAAGGTAAAGAAGTCCATCTCTTATGAACTGGGCCAAAGATCTATGCATAGGGACCTCCTGGGATGTCCCAGGCTGTCCCAGTACTCAGAGCCTGGTTTCACAGAAGAGTTAATAGTGACAGAATCCTCATATATATGGCCTTGGAACTCATTGCACGTGTCTTTTTAGAACAGACACAATCTCACTTGCAAACATTTTGGAGCCAGTATGGCTGCTTGTCAGTCATGCCTGCTGTGCTGGTGTACAAAAAGCTTGCCAGTGATGTTGTACACCAAGATGGCTGATGGGCCTCCAGGCCCACCAAAAAAAAAAAAAAAAAAAAAAAAAAAAAAAAAAAAGCTAGCTGTCAAATGGCAAGATGGCTAGGATTTGAAGTGAAAAATCACTGGTCTGTGGTGATTTGAGAGAGATGAGTGATACCAGAAGAAACTAGACCATGGTTTTCTTTTGGGTGAGGAAGCGGAATAATAATTTGGAAAATTCCTGATATATCTGCATGCCAGTGAGACATGCAATTACATAAGCATTTTATATACAAAACTGAATGCCTATTTTTTTCTGGGTGAGATAATATCTTTTACTGGACCAACTTTTGTTGGTGAGAGAGACAAGCTTTTGAGCCACATACAGCTCTTCTTCCTGTCTGGGAAAGGTACTCCCAGATTGGTTAGTTAGGACATAATAGTTAGAACATATTTAAGGGACCATTCAAGGTAGAGTGGCCATTAACACTTCTGCAGTCTTTTGGCCCTATATTTCCAGGGATGGAGGCACCACAAATTGCTGATTTGGAAAGATCAAGCTAATCAGGTTGACTGGTCAACAAAGAGAGTTCCTTCTACAGATCTACATATGATCTGCGATAAACAAATTCCCTTTGTTAGATACTGAAGCACATGCAGAACTAGCAGAGATTAATAGGAGCATAAGTCTTTTCCTTTCAAGGCTTTGACAGAAGCTTTAGGCCCTACATGCTGCTAGCTTTCTATATTTGGAGAACAGAGCTAATTAATCCTCAATATCTTTTTATTTACTTACATAAGAACGGCCCTACTGGGTCAGACCAAAGGTCCATCTAGCCCAGTATCCTGTCTTCCAACAGTGGCCAATGCCAGGTGCCCCAGAGGGAATGAACAGAACTGGTAATCATCAAGTGATCCATCCCCTGCTGCCCATTCCCCTCAGATTATTTTTTTCATTATTTTCTCTGGAGTCTGGACCTGGACTATATCTTGACCAAGAAATCTGAACCTTGACAAAAAATTAGTTGGCTACCCCTGCTATAAGGACTTCCTTGCTTACTGCCTTAGCCATGTCGTCCTTCTCTACTGGATTCCTATTGTCTCTTACGTTATGCTCAGTCTCCTTGTCCTGACCTTCAGAGCTCTACATAACTCCACTCCAGCCTCTCTCTTCTTCTACTGCACCCTCTTTCGCTGGTTCTTCAAGATAAATATTTGTATGTGCATTTCTCATCCTGATAGATGGGGATTTTCTCGTGAGTCTACTAAATCTCCATCCATGAAGGTGAGAATAGATCCCTTATGCTGAAAGGCTGCGCTTACTCCTTGATCTGTACACAAAATTATTTGTCAAATGTGCTGGTATACACTGAATAAATCAGAGTTCCACGGCACTAGTACAATTCATCAGAATCTTGTAGTCCCAGAAGATATGGCTATAGAACAATGTGCTTCTTCTCTAATTGCCTATTGTAGGACAAGACACCCTCCCACTCCTCCAACCCCCCCTCCTTCAGACACATACTTCTTCAGGCCAAATGTTTGGTGCCATCTGCTTGTCACATTGTGTTACAAAGAGGAGATTGTTATTAACTGTCTTGGGCATTTCTCTGATGATTTAAAGGTGATGATCACCCATTTGCTTTCCTTTAAAAAGCTTGGTCAAATTTTTACTCTTTTAAACTTCCCCAGGGGGACATTTAGTGCAATTTTCTGTCTTGACTTACAACCTGTGCACAAACCCACTAAAGTTGATGAGCTACCTCCTAAATCTGGTCAGAATTTGGTCATTAGATCTTCAGTTACACAGTTCTAAAGACAATGTTACTTAATCATTGCCCTAAATGAAAAAAAACTATGATAGTCTAGCACAGGGAAGGAAGAATGGACACCTTGGCTATGAATTTATAATATCACATGTATATATAACATAGAAACAAATGTCATTGTTGGAACTTCCTGTTCAGGCCCTTATTCCATCATCAGGTTAGCTGGTAGAATGTAAAGGTCACTATGCGAAACAAATCACAAAAACAGCTACTGAACTACACCAACAGCACTGTAGTGTAATTCCACTGACTTCAATGAAATTGCACCAAGAACAAATTCAGCCGCTTAATTTGGTTATTAAAAACAGAACAATGAAAGGCTTCACCCAAGACCTAATGCCAGCAAAAGGGTTTTTTTTTTAAACCAAGTATATCTTAACACTTCAGATATGACAAAAGGGTCTAAAACTTTAAACATTTCTTCCAGACTCTAGAATTAACAACTAGGTTCACTAGATTAAAACAGATTGGTCCAATTTCATCCCCAGGTGACTCAGCTTCGGTTGAGTACCATCAGGGATAGATTTAGCTGATTTATTATAGTAGTGACAAAAGGCTCCAGCTGAGTTTGAGGTCCTGTTGTGCTAGACAACTGTACAAACACACTGCCCAGAAGAATTTACAATCTAATAGGTAAGACAGGTGGGGGAGGGGGGCCAGTGCATGCAGAGATGCAGGTTTATCCAAGGTCACATTGTTATTCACAGCAGAAACACCAATGGTTCCTCAGTTATGGCAGTGTTGCTATAATAAGCAATGATCATATTTAGGTATGTACTCTAATTTCCAAGATGAAGGCAGGTGCCTCCAAACCTATGCTACTCCTATGTTAGTTCTGAGAGGGACTTTGTAGAAGCAGCACTTATCTTTTGTTAACACATTCAATGCAGTGAATGTCTATCTCACTAGTAAGTCTGGCATACAGATTCTATATTGTACAGACAAGTATGTATGCATATGACTGACTTCAAAGGGAAGTGACCATGAACTCTCACATTCCACGCTTTCCATTACATGCTACATCTTGTGCAGATAAAAAAAACCTAGAATCCTTAGCTGAGCCACCTCTGCCATGAAGGGGAAGAGTCCTTATAAAGAACAAAGGGATGCAAGCCGTTGTTTCTATTGTTAAGACTCGTGGCCATTAGAGATGAAAACCACTCATCAAGTCACCTAGATCAATCCTTCTGCCAGCACAATGGAAAGTTTGGCATTTCAGCAGACTCTTTGCAGTGTATTTATACCAGATATATTTGCTTCTGCCTTTTCAGTCAGGGAAAAGGGAGGGTGTCAGCTTCTTAAATTACACTTGCTTTAGATCAAATCTATTCTGTGTGCCTCATGAGCACTGGCATTTAGCACAACCCATGTAAGAATATCTGAACTCAGAAAAACTGTTCCTCTCAGATAGGGTGACCAGACAGCAAATGCGAAAAATCGGGATGGGGGTGCGGGGTAATAGGAGCCTATATAAGAAAAAGACCCAAAAATTGGGACTGTCCCTATAAAATCGGGACATCTGGTCACCCTACTCTCAGAGCTTCAATTTGTCACTCTTGCCACAACATGCAATAAAAATCACAAGTGTAGTTACCATCCCTACCAGTCCCTGTTCTCCCTTGGAGATGAAGGCTATAGAGTCAGTGGGGAGTGTGTTTGAACCCAAGGCTGGACAGCAGTCACTGTTAACTTGGGAGCCATGGATTCTTCATCCTGATGTCTTACAGATACCACCTAATGCTTTTTACACTCAAATGTACTGCAAGAGAGGAGCAGATGAATGTGATGGTAAACAGCTACGCACATTTAACAAAGACCCTCCATACAGCGGTCACCATTAAAGAAAGTCAACATTTGCCAATCTTAACATACAGTGGTTTCTACAAGACCACAGAAATTTCCTATTTGAAACATAAGGAAATATCTGCCTCCAAGACCATTGTATGGCTACTGTTGCCAAGTGTTGACGTTTTAATGACAACCACAGTAGCAGCAATGGGCTGTGTAGGAGGCTAGTGAAGAGGAGAAAAACAGGGTCACCAAAGAATAGGCTCCCCAGGGAGACCCTGAAGTTATCCAAGAGGTACTTCCTGCTTTCACCTCCAAAGTGGGGGTGGGGGGGAAGGAGGAGGGAAATCTCCAATCTGGAGAGTCAGGTTGGGTTGACAAGCATAACTCTTTTCAAACTGTTAAGGAACTACTAAGTCCTGGATCTTAATGTGCTGAGCAGTCTGGCCCCAATCAAGCCCTTAGGCATATGAATAGACACGTTGAAATTAACACACGTGCTTAAAGGCTTTGCTGGATCAGGGTTGGCAGCTTTCAACACCTTACAGGATTAAACCTAAAGAAGAGATTTACCATTATTTGCCCTAGCACAGAAAAAAATACAGGTTGCGTGAGCAATTAGAAGTGTCCAGGACTTTAAATATTGCTTTCACCACATTGCCATACGTTTGCCCTTTTTACCCTAACTCCCCTGGCATATACCTCTACCCCAATATAATGTGACCCGAAATAACACAAATTCAGATATAACGCGGTAAAGCAGTGCTCTGGGAGGGCGGGGCTATGCGCTCCGGCGGATCAAAGCATGTTCGATATAATGCAGTTTCACCTATAACGCGGTAAAAATTTTTGGCTCCTGAGAACAGCGTTCTATTGTGGTGGAGTTGTATTTCCTAACCATCACATATTCCTAGGCAAGCTTATTAAAAGCAGGCAACATAAATTTTAGCTTAACATTCCAATTCACCCAGTGCAAACTCAAGTGTTCAGCCTCCTTGCTTTTTTTAAGAACTGTCTGTACCCCACTCTAGCTTAGGAACAATGCCAATGAGATGAAAGCAAGTCCCTTTGGAACATGAACAGCAAATTACTTAGATTTTACCTGATGTATGTATTTCTAAGTTGACTGTAGCCATCCTTTGCAACAGTATCAGAGCTTTCCTAGTTGATCCACTCTGACAGAACACGTAGCAGATATTTTTAGTCAGTAATGTTTCTGAAAACACAGAAGTATTTGACTAACTGAGCTGGACAATCTCAGGACAAACATTTCTCCTTCTGTACCATCTGAAGAAAGAAGTCTCTTTCCCAGAAAGATTAATCTGCTGGTTGTCTTTGTGACTGTCACTGGTTGTTTGCTCAGCTTTTCCCACAAGGCCCTTCCCTATTTGGAGTCTCATCTACCTTGTTTATCAAGATGTTCTCTCTGTTGTCACAGAGACCCAGATTTTAAGAAATGGAACTTCTTATAGTGCAAAGGTGCATAAAACAGGAATACAAACATTGTGGCTTCATAATGTGTCCATATAGCAACAGCATGTCCCTACTAGTGCTGAAGTGAATATTACTACATGAATGTATTAGAGACCATCATTATCCGACATGATTACAGAACTTTTTTTAAAAAAAATGTGATGAGTATATTTTAAAAAAGTGACAACAAATATCAAGAGACTCCTCGCCTGCCCCTGCCCCCGAATGTGTCAAGGTCAGTGAGACCCGGTTCTGACCAAAACCTTGAAACCATTAGAGTCTGGTTGTGACTATCTTCTCAACACTAAAAAGTCTCATATAAGTAAAAATAAAGAATGTACAATATAGAGCCATTTGATAGACAGACTCTTTAAAAAGCTGCCATTTCGGTGTAACTCCCCATTAATCATGAGGTGGTATCCAAGCACTCCCATGGTATTTCAGGTCTCCCAGCTGCTCTGCTCCAGGATTTAACTACCACACACAATTCCAAGCAGGGCTCTGTGCTGGGGGGGGGGGGGGGGGGGGGGGGGGGGGGGGGAGAATCTACAGGAACCCAAATAGCTCCCTTTTACTATTCATGGTCAGTCACCAAGGGCTGTTGTTGTACCTCAAACGGTTTGCGTGACTGAAATAACACAAGAACTCATCTTCATGGTATTACCATCATTCAAACAGTTCATACAAATATTAAATCTCATGCACGCCCGTAATTCCAAGAGTCTGCATCGTCCCACTTAGGTGATGTTGACTTATTAGGGACTATGTGGATTCAGAATCTCTTCTATACAGGTTTTTATACCACACATCACTGTAGTATCTGAACACCTTCCAACAATGCATTAAGCAATGTGACTACGCATCTGTCACAGGTAGTTTGTTCTCCTATCCTTGGCCTTGCTTGGTGCCTATGACTTTTATAAGGAAGACTGTCCCTAGTCATGAGTTCAAGACCAGTTCAATGGAGTGGAACAATCAACCACTCTGAATTTTGTCTACTAATCTCAAGAAAGGCTCTAGCCAGAGGGGGATTTTGTTTGAAAGGAGAAAATATTCCAGAAATTCCCAAACTAGGAAAAAACTACCATCTCCTCAAGACCTAAATGCCAACACACCACTAAGCAAACTCCAGCTTCTCTCTGAGACCTGCCCTGTTAGTATTAGGGTCTGCTCAGCCTGTCTTAGTCCACAGTGCTAGTTTCCAGGGACACTCAGGCTGCACCAGAAAGCTTAAATACTTCTCAGCCACCACAGCTGTTTCAAGCCTGACATAGCTCTACAGGCAGATACTTTACACCTAGAAATGCAGTGACCAACTTTAGAGAGCTAAGAGAGATGAGATAAATCTCTTTTATTGGACCAACTTCTGTTGGTGAGAGAGAGCCAAGACAACCTTGTCTTAATTATGGAAAATAAGTTAGATTCCCTCTGCCCTCCCCCCCCATTTTTTTCCCAAGATACAGCACAATCAGTTAATGGAAAGCTGAATGTGTCTCCACCCAGGATACTACCCCATATAACTGTCTTAAGCCTTTCAGGGTATTATCAATTCTGTGACAAACAGCAGACCCAGACCTGAATAGGAATTAGAGCCTGTGGAGAGATTGGTAATTGCTAAACACAGCAAGGCAAAGCACTCCCATTCTTTCTTCCCTGCTCCCTACTATGAGAATTTCCCCTTGCTCTCCTCACAGATTTTTCCTAGCTTCTCCTTTTTCTTCTCCAAACTCTTACCTTGTCTCCAGGCTGGCTTCTGGGCTTGAAGAGGAGACTAGAAGGTGGAAAAGGCCTAAGCCTTCCCTGAAGCAGTTTCCCACTAGACCGCAGTAAAACTGGAGGCAGAAGAAACCATTGCAGAGAAAGGCAGGATAGGAAAGCAACAAATCCCTAGAGAGGTTGAACTCTCCCATTTGTTTCCTGTCTCTCATAACATCAAATTCAAGTGACATCAGCTGAGCCACGCACCATTGGGAATAGCCCCTTGGTTGTTGAGGGAGCCATAAGATCTTGATCTGATCTGTTAGAATTATCTACATGACTTCAGAAGGAACCAAGAACAATCAGCCTGTAGATATAAAGGGCTATAGGTGCAAGATGGTATTTATTACTGCAATAAGAAGAAAAAACTTTCAGGTTATATTCACACCAGATATGGTTCCTGTGTCATCACTTCCCAACAGCCCTTGCCAATTAAGGGTCTGTCTGCACAGGGCTTAAAAATCATGCTCAAGCATACCTGAGACTTGGTTGGGACAAAACAAATGTTTGTTCAAAAGCTGTTTTCTAGCCTATGTCCCTACTTATGTTAGGCTAAAACATGGCTGGTCTTATACAGTTTGGGTTTTGTGTATGTATCATCGATTCATTTGGGCATCTGGACTGGCTGGACGGGCTATGTTAGAACCTTGTTGGGTCAGAATCAAGTTTAAACCAAGCTTAAGTGCTTTTTAAACCCACACTTGGTTAGCCAGTGCAGGTGGGGTACTAATGGGCTCTCCAAAAATTGCAACCAGAGAAAGCAACAAGGAGGGTGTAGGAGAGAAGTAAAGAACCAGAAGGATCAACCTTCCCATCCATTGGAGTTTCCATACTTAGGGCACCAAAAAAGTGACATTCCAATCTCAGGCCCCCTTTCCCTTTGATATTGAGGTAAAAGGCCTCCAAAGTTTCCCCTTTAACTCCCATTTCCAAAACTGAACTTTTTAGGGGAGGTAATGGGTCTCATGGATAGGGCACTGCATTGGAAGTCAGGAGGCCTTAGCTCTATCCCAACCCTACCACCAATTACCTTGGACAAGGCACCTCATCACTCTATGCCTCACTTTCCCCATTGGTAAATAGGGATAATGATATTTACCCACCTTTGTGAAGTGCTTGGAGATTTCTGACTGAATAACGCTAATAACTATTATTATTTTAACTCTGGATGCAGTTAACAGACTGGAAAGCACCTATAGTGTCTTTGTGGGAAATACAAGCATGAAGTAGGCATTTATACCCACCTGATGAAATTCCCAATAAACCTTCCTATGCATGTGTTTCCTCTCCCACCATAATTCCTTATTTGGTGTGCTCTTTGTGTTAGTATCCAAACTACCAGAGACATTAAGAGGGCTTTCTAGTCCCTTTACAGCAGCTGAGCTGTCATAAAGGGGCCGCAGAAGAGACTGGAATCAGGACCATTGTGACCAGTAAAAGATTTATGATGTCTTTACCTAGTAATTTCCGCACTTTTAAATGCTTTGGTTTTATAAAGGATGTGTCAGCAAGGCTAATATAGCAACTTTAACTGGCTTCTGAAACAAAGTTTTACATTATTGGCATGTTCCAGGTAGGGTAAGATGGTGTCTATTGTTTTTGTAAATCTTTACTTTTTTCTGTTGTGTAAATATATGAAAATAAAAATTGGGGAATGGATTGGTCATCAGATTATGAAATTAAGGGAATAAGTAGCAAGGGTAGAGCTAATGACAGCTCTTTTAGAGCCCAGGCTCAGTGTGGTCCTGATATACTCATTCTCACAGCATAGCCAAGTTAGCTATACATGCATTTAGTGCCCCGTCTGCCTTCACTGTAAAGGCAGATTTTCACATTGCTGGGTTCTATGATCAATACCCAAACCACTAGGCCATAGTGCCTTCCAGCTACAGCCCTGATTCAGCACATGCTAAAGTTAATTTAGGCAAGTGCTTAAGTGCCACTGTGAGAGTTTTGCTGAATAGGGATGGGTCTGGACATGTGTTTAAATGATTTGCTGAATTGGACCAAGTTGCTGTGTTTTTTAATCTTAGCTATACCATCTGAAAAATTGGGTTAGCAACAATGCTTTGCATTTAGATATGTAGCTCTAGAAGAATATGACAAAGGTAAATATTAATTGCCTAATTTTATAGTGTCATGAAAACAGATTTGAAAAATCTGTATGAGAATCACTGGCATCTAATGGATCAGATATGAGCTTGCCATTTCAGAGAGTGGCTTTTCATACCAGCTCTGCCACCAATTTCCTATGTAGCCTTTGAAAATTGCTCTCTCTTCCTTAATTACCCACTCTGGAACATGGCCTAGGAGAATGTAAACAGGTTAATTTTCCAGAGAGGGCGATGGAGGAGGAGAGAGTTCTAACTTTCAAAGGTAGATAGGAAATAATTCTCCTAGCCCAGGGCCCATTTTGGTGAAGAAAGCCCCTAGAGGCATTTCCTTTCACATTGGAGAAGTCTGCATCTGAAGAAGACTTTTTCCACTGCCATGTTTTTATTCTCTGTTGGTCTAGATTTTACAATAAATTAATTTTCTTAAACATATGTCTAGTTCATTCCTTTAGATGTGTCTCCTGCACACACCTACTATGTTTAAAGAAAGTAATTGTATAAGTATCAGAGGGGTAGCCGTGTTAGTCTGAATCTGGACCCTCTAATTGTATAAGGTGATTGCACTGGCCAGAGACACACAGCATTATGGGACACTGCAAAAATTGCAAAAAGCAGTCTTCAAATGGGGACTTTGGTTGCAACCACAACTTTGGAGAGTTTGTTACTGCTCCATAATAAAATACACATATTTGCAGAATGGGAACTAGAACCCTGCCTTTAGGGGTTCAAAACCATAAGTCTTTAACCCCTGAGCTAAAGAAGCATCTCTAGTAACTGTAGAAAAACATGTTGTTCTTCCTAAGCAGCAACCAATGAAAAGCGAACTTGCTCACAACACACATCCTGGTTCCACTGAAATCAATAGCAAAAAACTTCTTCCATTGACTTCCATGGGAGCAGCACTGGGCCTAAAGACTCCACACACATTGTGAATAACTTTGCTTAATTACAGTCTCTTTTCTTTAACCATAGCCAGTGCATGAGCTTTCAATGATATGGAAGATTATGGAAAGTTTGAAGGGATAGTTGTGTGGCATTTTTGAGCTAAAATAAGATAAAGAAATGTTAGACAAAAGTCAACATTTCAAATTAGGGTGACATTGTTATTAAGCTGTAATTCAAAACACATTTTGACTAAGTTTCTTCAAATTTTGCAGAAACCTTTTATTTCCCCACACAGTAAATCTGACACAAATGAATTTTCCAAGCTAAAATTACATAGGGGCTAAAACAAACCATTATAATGGACATTGAAGACAAACTTAACAATGAAGATGCTAGTACCTCTCCATAATAATAGTCTGGGATCACAACATTCTTTGGGTTAAAAAAAAAAAAAACAGAAAAAGATCCCATTATTCATCATAAAATGAAAGAGTTTAATGATATTAGTGGGCTAACAAGTTAGAGCAAGATCCTACTTTTTCCTCAAGTACCACCTTTTACACATTATACTCTTGGAAATGGAATTGATGCCACTCAGTTGAAAATGCTGATGCAAAGATTTGGCAGTGCTCTTTAAAACATGTACCTAACTAATCTTTACTTCAAGGGAAAAAGCAACAGAGGGTCCTGTGGCACCTTTGAGACTAACAGAAGTATAGGGAGCATAAGCTTTCGTGGGTAAGAACCTCACTTCTTCAGATGCAAGAACCTCACTTCTTCTTGCATCTGAAGAAGTGAGGTTCTTACCCACGAAAGCTTATGCTCCCTATACTTCTGTTAGTCTCAAAGGTGCCACAGGACCCTCTGTTGCTTTTTACAGATTCAGACTAACACGGCTACCCCTCTGATACTTCAAGGGAATTACTCACATGCTTAAAGTACTTTGCTGAATCTGGGTTTTCACATTTTCAGTGAAGTGGCACCAATCCCACTCCCAGTCACATAGCGTGTAAAAGGTAGAAATTTGAGGAAAAATTTGATTAAACACACAATGGGGGGGATCTCTCTCTCCTTTTCCTGCATGTATGTACACAGACCAGTCCATCAAATCTCCATGGGGGTATTTTCAAGATTTCTAACCAAAATACTTTTAACTTCTAAATGTACAGAAAACATTTGGCATGTTTCTAGACTCCTGCTCCGTTTCCACATTGCTATTGAGTCTCAAGAATTAAAATCAATTGCACTCATAGGACCAGCACTGGAAAGAGTTTATTTCTGGAAAGGTAGTTTTCAGCTGATTCTCCTTTAAAAACAGCAATTTCCTAGCTCATTATTCCAATTTCAGTAGTTTTGCTTCTGCCCATAACTGTGTAAAGACATTTTAAAGCTTTAATTCATTTTGCAATTCTAAATAGCTTCCCTTAATTGTTCATGTCAGATTCCTATTTCACATTTTTAAAAAATGTATAAAACAATTCTGAGCTGTCAGAAAAAAAAAACCCTCTTTAACATTCAGATTAATAACTTGATGCATGTTCCCCATGCTAATGTGTTTTTTCATCAATCACTGGTGTCAGGAAACTATTTGTAAAAGATTTAATATTCATTAAGTAATTCTGTATTTTCACTTACTAGAAATTTTCTCACTCTGTCCACAGCTGAATTATACTATGCATCAAACTGTCTTATTTGTTTGGAGGTTTTCCTCCTGCCAGATGCCTTACCTATTGCTCCACATCATTGAACAGCTGTTTTGTTGGTAATACAGAACAGGACATGTTGTAGGGGGTCACGAGGACCAATGTCTTTGCAGTTCCAGCTGGCATAAATATCCACGGCTAAGTGAAACTAACAGGCTTGTGGTGTACAATTCCATGTGCCCAGAGTAATAAACTAGGTTACAACCATTGTATTAGAACATCCTCATTGTTGATTCAACTTAAAGTAGGAAGTGGATCTAGAGTAGGCTGTAAATCTGGTTTAGTAAAGGATTCTGGCTCTCTGCTACTTCCTGGGGTAAAAAAGATGAAGCACAAACTAAAAGAGGATTTGTATGTGAAAAGGAAGTGTTCCCAGTTAAGCTGAGCCAAGAAGATCCATTATAGTCTCACTGGGTAAAACAGACACCTGGCTCCAAATTCATAGATACTCTTGCCACTTCATAGAGATCAAATGATCTAATCCTGCAGTCCTTCTCTGGACAAAACTCTAGGGTGAAATGCGGATCTCACTGAAGTTAATGGTAAAACTCCCTTTGGCTTCAATGGGGACAAGATTTCACCTCTTTTATCTCTAATGGGTGGCTCTTTTGAAGAAGGTCTAAAGGATTGAGCCTGGTTTTATTTGGGATTGCAGGGCCTTTGGTTTAGGTGCTCCTGCTTCTCTCCCTTCATTGAGGCTTCTTCCAAGCTGAATGATCTCTTGCTCCTCCAAGTCTCCAGAAGCCATGAGCCAAATGATCTGAACCAGCTTTTCTTTTTAATTAAAATGCTTCAGTCACAAATGAACTCCTTTCTGTTCAATATTTAATATTGGTTTAATTCCCTGGCAAATGGAGACATTCTAGGCACATTGAAATGTGGATTAAAGGTCATCTAGTTGCACTGCACAATTTCAAATTTTCTACTGCTATTCTATTTTAGAAAAGCGCTTAAGCATGTGCTTAAAGTTACACATGAGCCTAAATGTTGTACCTTGAACGGGGATGAGAATACCCTCATGTTCAAAGTTCAGCATATTTTTTAATACTTCGCTGCACTGGGGGCCTAGCAACTTTGAGCACCACTCCCCAATGAAGGTAATAAAATTCCTCATTGCTAATCAGCAATTGTACCCTAAGGAGCACAATTCTGAAGTCCTCCTTCACTTTTGGGACCACTCTCAGGGATGCAGGATTGTACAACAGTGAACGATACCACTATCCAAATGATTTATCAGTTAGGATATTGGTCCTTTCATTTAAAATCTCACATTACCCTAAAAACAGGAAAGTTTGGGTCTCTGTGACTTAAATGAAAATTCTGGAAATATTCAATTTTCCTTTGGCCTGACTCATGATTAGGTGCTATGTTTATTTAATGGCAAGGAAAACAGCAGATTTCAGGGGTCTTCCAAAAATAGAATTTCAGAGAACTCCAGCAACCTCATGATACTGGCAAAAATGGTAACTACTAAACTAAAGATGCTGTTCCCATATTTGATTAAACGTAGTCAGCTGGTTTACTCTCAGGAATGCACTCTCTATACATAATAGGAGTCACAGGATCATAGATAGTAGAGAAGAAGAGATCATTGGATGATGTAGTCAGTCACGCTGCAGCTTTACAAGTCATCTCACTAATCATCCCTACTGTTATTAAAAGGCTATTGGGATAATTTGTATGCTTATCATGATAATGAAGACAAAGCTGAAACAGCTCAGTTTTTAAAAATCCCTGGCAGGTCACCTTTGAAGTCCTTGCTCTCTTTTCAGGTGAAAGGAAATGATGTAACTGACCAGATTTTTGCTAGCAATTTGATTCAAGGAGGTATCCTGGCATCTTTTGAATGAGTGACCACAAAGTTTAACTTGCTTCATAAACATTTCTTTCTTCCTGGTAGGTAAGCCATGAGTTCTTTACTGTGCCTTGGCCTTATGATCATGGATTCTTCCTTTGTTTTTCAGACAAAAATACTAGAGATAGGCCAGATGCCTAGACCCCACATACAAACAGCCTCAAAGTGTTGGTGCACATGGCCGTTTAGAACTCCGGCCCCGATCTATTGTTCTCATATAGTTCCTACATGAGGAGTTAAACCACAGCCCCAGCTTGGAACATCCCCAAGAGCTGGGTTGTTTGAAATATGAAACAATTCTGCTGTTTGATCAGTCCTAATATATATTAAGAGGTCAACTGTCCCAACATGCTCTATACTGGATAACGGCTTCACAGCATAAATTCTAAGCAGTCTGCAGGCCATAACATGAACACACTGAAGATGAATTCTATCAAGATTTATTTCGGGTTCTTATGTTTTGTCAGCTTTAAGAAGTTCTCAATATGTTCAGGCTTTCAGAAATTCCACTTTCAGTTGCTTAGCAGAATAGATAGGTCTCCTGCAATATATACAGAGCGGCTCCACATCTTGCAGTGCTTACTTTCATGAGTAGTCCTAAACAGGTCAACAGGGCAACTTGTGTGAGAAAGGACCATTACTTGCATTGGTAAAGGTTTACAGGATAAGGCTCACTGTCATCAGTTTGTCAATGAACTAAGAGCCCCAATCCAACTCCCAGTGAGGTCAATGGGAGTTTTCCCCTTTATCTTACTGAGAGCTGGATCAAGCTCTACGTCTGCCCCTCCTCCCTCCCGGCTCTGGTTACTACACCTAATGCGTTAGCATGTGGCTACACTGAACTGGGATCATGGCTCCCAGCCTGTGTAGTCAGACAGACACTAGCTCACTGGAGCTAGCGTACTAAAAATCGTGTGGGCATTGTGCTGGCACAGGCTAGCCACTCAAGCTTGGACTCAGGGGATTGGGTGGGCTTGTACTTGGGTGGCTGGGGTGTGCCACTGCCCAGGCTGCTACATCTACACTGCTATTTGTAGCGTGCTAACTTGAGAAGAGCTACGGCATGTCTGTTGCACGCTCCCAGCCGCAGTGTAGTCATAACTTTACACTCCGCATTTCTGACTCAGCCAAATTTCTGCCTTCAGTGGAAAGCTTGCCTCAGTGGGCCCTAACTCCTGGAAGGAAATCTATGACTTGTGTATTGGGATGAATGATGCATGGTCTTGTTCCTTGCGGCTCTGTCTGTTACATTCACGACAGAAGTTGTTTGGGCTTTCTTCCAATTATGGCAAACCTCAAGGAATTAGCAAATTTGTTCTGCTCAAGTTCCTTATTTACTCAGTTTCTTTTTTAGAGCATTATTGGTCTATTTCATGCCAAGAGCCAAACAGATGGAATAAGCTAACAAGGGAAAGACAACTGAAGCAAAAGAAATGAGTACTTTCAAGAAAGCCCTAGACTTAGTTTCATGAGGAGGGAACGGAGGCGTGTACTGGAAAAGCGGGAAGTAAAATTAACCAAAGATAGGTAGTTATGGTGGGCCAGATGAACTTTTTCTGATTATACCAGTTCAGATCCTCAGCTACAGTGGCCCCAAATCTCTTAACATGCTGATCACATTTAATAAGAACATTCTGTTTATGGTTTGTGTAAGTGGGTGCTTGAGTTATCAGTTACAAAAGTTGAATATGTAAAAACTTTTTGGTCAAAAGACGGCTCAAGACTGGACAGTGACTTCTTGATCTTTAAAGTTATACTTGTGTGTCCAAAACCTGCAGGAAATCTAATCAAAGACTCAAGCGAACAGGAGGCATTTTTTGGTTTGTTTTGAACAGAATACATTTTTGTAAGGGCTTAGAGATAACAGAAATCTGGACATCTTAAGTAGTTTTGGAGGGAAAAAAACCACAGTATTATTAATTCATGATTTTAAACATGTTTTAATTCTCTGCCCCCTCCCTCCCATGTTGAATGCTGAGTGAGATTATATTGTGAAGCAGACTATGGCTAGACTAATAGTGAATTGATGGAAAAGCAACTGAGCCCTGAAAGGGATAAAGTTTTTGCTCATTAATAAATTAATATTAACCTCATATCCAATAATCCCCAAGAACTACATTAAAAGAATTCTAAGTTTGCAACATGAAGTACCCAATGTTAGGAACCTTAATTCAGCCCCTTTGTATGTATGCATTATGACACATGGTTAATTACATGATTGCATACTATTTTACCCCTAATTTAATGCACAGGCTGGATGGCACTCAATTAATCAACAGCTATTCAATATTTTGTTTTATCCTTATTGTTCAAGGTGTGACCCCCTATACCTTATTTACTGCACACTATTGAAATCCTGCTCTGAAGACAGAATTATTAATTTCCTCATGGGCTTTTCTCTGGCGCTCATCACTACAGTATCTGAGTACTTCAAACATTAATTTATCTTCATAACATGCTTGGGAGGTGAGTGGCTGGTGTTACCCCCCTTGTACACATGGGGAGCTGAGGCACAGAGATATTACAGTAAAAAGCAACCCCTAATTTTAGGGGCCTAACCCAAGATGCCTAGACTCTGATTTTTCAGAATACCAGCACTTTATATGTTCAGAGCACAGCTCCCATTGACTGCAGCTGCAGCACTAAGTAAGTGCTCAGCACTTCTGCAAAGCAGACCTCAGGGTATCAAGTTGGGCACCCAGAACATGAGGAACACACAATTAGTGACCACCTGTGAAGAATTTGATTTAAGTGAGTGACTTAGTGCCGCACAGAACCTCTGTGGCAGAGGCAGAGAGAGAATCGCAAGCTCAAGGGCGTCAGACCCTTCACCGTGAGACCATCCTGTTAATTCCTGCAGTACCCTGCCTCAAACACAACACACCATCCATCTTCTGCAACAAATGAGGCAGGGGTCCTACAATCAGCCTGCCTTCCTATACAGCCTTGATTCATCCCCAGAGCAGGTCCATCCTGTGCACTGAATGAGCCAGGGGGTTCTGTGGAAAAATTAGTATGTGATCATGTAATTAAAGACCATTACAAAGCATATGTACAAGGAGACTGGAGTAAGGTTAATTCTGGCATTTCCTAACTTGGGTCACATTAATGTTCTTTTAAAAGTAGATTACACATAAACTACAAGGGCCCAGTTCCTTGAAGGTATTTAGGTGCCTAACTTCCATTGAAATTAATGGAGGTTAGGAAACTAAATGCCTCTGAGAATCTGGGTCTCAGTATTTTAAAAAAGCAAACTGATAAAAACAAATCCCATCATGTGGAATCATTTTGACACCCACACGGTTTATCAGCAGGGATGGAACCTTTAGATTCACCACAAACCTCTGCCCTTTGAGCTAACGGAGTAACGGATTGAGCAGTCATTCTCAAACTTTTGTTTTGGTGACCCCTTTGGCATAGCAAGCCTCTGAGTGTGACCCCCTTATAAATTAAAAAACATTTTTTTTTATATTTAACACTATTATAAATGCTGGGGGCAAAGTGGGGTTTGGAGGTGGAGGCTGACAGCTTGCGAACCCCCACATAACAACCTCGCAACCCCCCCAGGGGTCACATCCCCCAGTTTGAGAACCCCAGTGATAGAGGATGATAACCTACTATTGCTATGTGGACCAGCATTAGAGGGAATTGGACAAGCACTTTGCCAGTGGGCTTCACAGCTGTTTGCTGACAGAAGAGGAACGGCACAACTCAGGCATCCTGGGTTCCATTCTGGTTTCTGAAAGGGAATGAGCCTAGTGGTCACAGACCCTTCTGCCCATTCCCCTCAAGCCTGAACCATTCTAGTCCATCCGTCCATACCTGGCTTCTGTGCCCATTCTTTTCCTCTCGCCTCCACCACTCCCCTCTTCCCACCAAACTTCTGATCCCAGTCTCCACCTCTCAGAGTCCTTGTCCCAGTCCCTGCCCCCTTCCCGCCCTGCCCCTCTTCATTTCCCACCCTTCCCCACATCTGAGACTCCTTGTCCCAATCTACTTCCTCTACCACCCCGGTCCAGTGCTTGCCCCTCTGCATTCGAGGCTAGCACCTTCCTCCTTCTCCTTGCCTGAGAGCCACCAGGGTGAGCACAGAAGACACAGGAAAGTGTTTCCCTGCTCTCAATTTTTGAGTCCCCCCGCCCCAGCTAGGAGCAGGAATTGCAGAGAAAGTCCTGCTCAGCGCATGCAGCCCTAGGCTGGATCACGTTCAATGCAGATTGAATCAGAACTTAGCTACCAAGCTTTAAAAGTCCCTACTGAACACATGCAAACAGATTTTTCAAGGGCTTGTAACTTGGCCACATTTGAGGTCTCCCTCACCCCTGACAGCAACAGCAAGAGACACATCCCTGGTAACACAGTAACCCTTCCTGCCAAATTGCAAGTTCCTGCTCCAATTATGTTCCCTTTGTTGCCCTAACAATATGTTAATTACTACTGGTGTAAGAGTAAGTTCAGGAATGGCTCACGTGAGACATCGGTGTCTACTGATTCCAGAGAACTGTGAATCTGATTGTTTGGTCCAATGCAGTGTTGACAAAAAACTGTTTGCCAGTCTGTAAAATTGTTATAACAGCACCTCACGGGGAGTGGGGTTTGAGGCTTGTTTGTAAAACACTGACAGAGTCAGAGGAAGGTACTGGATCAGCACCAAGTATTTTTACAGGAGATTTCTAGTCACAAACCCATAGTTATCCTGATCTTTTTTCAAATTGCAGATAAAACCTATTTTCCTGAATGCACCTGTATTTTGCTTCCCTTGCTGCAGGGTCTTTTGCATGGGCCCAAGAGCAAACCACCAAGCACAATCGAGCATACCCATTCTCCCTGCCTCTTTGTGGCTGAATGCTGTGCCTCTTCAGTTTCAGCTTGGCTGCTGTTAATGGTATACACCTTCTTGCAGGGCTCATGTAAGTGGCTGTGTGCACATTATGAACTTAATCACTCTAGCTAGGCATGAATGATGTAAGCCCCCTCAGCACAACAGGGAAGTTGACTATAGACCACAGACTAATACCAGACGCAATATACTGGGGCAAAATATTTTCTTTAATAACAATGGCCATAGTGGGTCAGACCAAAGGTCCACCTAGCTCAGTATCCTGTCTTCCGACAGTGGCCAATTCCAGGTGCTTTCAGGTACTGCAATTTTGGTTGCTACCTTTGACAATAGTAGGGCCCTTTAAGGTTCATAGAATATTAGGGTTGGAAGGGACTTCAGGAGGTCATCTAGTCCAACCCCCTGCTCAAAGCAGGACCAATTCCCCCGACAGATTTTTTTTGCCCCAGATCCCTAAATGGCCCTCTCAAGGATTGACTTCACAACCCTGGGTTTAGTAGGCCAATGCTCAAACCACTGAGCTGTCCCTCCTCGACACCTTATGTGGTCCGAGGCCGACTGTCCCACCTCTCCGCGAGGTTCTGCTGCAGCCTTCACCGCAAGCCTCACCGCCAGCTGCTCTGCTCCACCAGCTGTCCCGTGAGCTGCTCCACTCCGCCAGCCACTCCACTGCACCAGCTGTCCCATGAGCCGTTCCACGAACTGCTCTGCTCTGCCAGCCGCTCCACTGCACCAGCTGTCCTGTGAGCCGCTCCAGCCGTCCCACGAACTGCTCTGCTCCGCCAGCCACTCAGCAACACATCTCCAGCCAGCCCCCCCCCCCAGCACTCAGTGATTTCAGCTCTTAAGTGATTTCAGCTTGTAGTAGGGGAGCCTCAGTGCTGGTGCACCATTGGCCCAAAGTGAATTCAGCTCAGCAGCCTGTAACTAGACTCCTAATGGAATCAAAATTAGCTCTGATATTCCACAGTGGAGAGGGGAGGAGGTGCAATTCGTGTTTCAGGCCCTCAAAAGAGGCCCATACCATCAGGTACAAATACCTGTCCCCGGCCTCTCTCCAGGTTCATAGTTTCCAATCTAATTCCTGGTTTTAGTCATTTTGGCATTACAAGAGTCCTCACTGAAGAACTGTAAATTGCCTTACTCTGGAGGAATTAGGTTCACAAATCAAAGCTAAACTAAGAGCATTTGACAATCACATTCTGAGCATGTGCAGGGGTTTTTTGTTTGTTTGTTTTTGTTTTGTTAAGTTCATTAAGGCCCTAATCCTGCAATGAGCTCCATGTGATCCAAGCCCCAGTGAAGTCAAAAAGGCTCTGTGCAGAGCGCTTTGAAGGATCAGGGCTTGTGTGTACATTCTGAGAACAACATGCTGTGTATGTGTATGCAATTAAGTTAGCTTTGCAGTGAGCCAATCAGTCATCTAGGGCCATGTTTCTTCTCTCTCTCTCTCTCTCTCTGTTGGACTGTAGGAAATGCCATCATACAAAAGCTGTTTAATTATGCCCCTTGAACATTATTTTAACATCAGGAAATTTTAAAGTCAGGTTTGTACATACAACCATAACTCTTGCCTGTAGGTGTGCATTCTGATACCGTTGAATGACATGAACACATCCTATTTCTCAAATACAATGTATTCTCCAATTTTTATTCAAAGCCTTAAGACTCAGACTTTCATAATCATCTAGTCTGACCTCCTGCCCACTGCAGGCCACAGAACCGCACCCTCTCTTCCAATAGATCCCTAATGAGTGAAAGACCCAAGTTACAGAGAATCCACCATTCACACTACTTTAAACCTGCAAGTGCCCCATGCTGCAGCAGGAAGCAAAAAACTCCCAGTGTCTGTGCCAATCTGACCCAGCAGGAAATTCCTTCCCCAACCCAAATATGTGTTGTCTTACAGTACAGTAGTACACAATGTCCCATGATACTGAGAAGAATCAATACATATCAATTATATGAAAGCAGTAAACTACACTTATCTAGGATGTTTTCCAAATACAAACAGAGTAATACTTAACGTCCTCCAGCACCTCTAGGGGTTTGGAATTAAATTAAAATTCTTCCAGTGATTACAACGCGATTACAACATTGTCATTAATACATATTTGAATAATATAAAGGCATGTAATTGAAGGCCATCTTCTCCCAGAAGGGAACAGGTTACAGACAGCACAGCCTTAACTTTCATTGTTCATGTCAGCAAATGCCATTCTCTGGAGACTGCATGGTTAACTCACGCCCTGATCCTGCAATCAGTTCCCTGTGAGCAGAGCCTCAACTTCACTGGGGCTGCGTTAACAGCTTACACGCAATTATTAATAGCTCTTGTGTCCAGCATGACAGAGGGAAATAGCGTTTAAATTACAATTTACACCAATTTATTCTTATTTATCTGTACAGTCCACCAGGCTCATTTCCCTACAAGAAACAGAATGTAGAAAAATTAAAATAAGATGTATAATAGTCTAAACAAAAACAACCAACATCGGCTCATAGCACTGCAGTGTTCCAATTCTCTTTCACTGTGCCAGGCACTAACATTCGGTCAGGCAATGTTCCATCTGAAATATCTGAGAGAGAGAGATTTTCCCTCCACCACACTCAGGGGTTTGTTGTTAATGGAAGATCTGGAGAACGTGGTCATGGGACCACACTGGAGCCAAACTGTGGTACTGCGCATGATGGATTTCTTGTTTTGTACATAATGCCTGGCTCTCTTTTCTGTGATGAATCTACATCACTATGTATCTACCAGTTTGCTATGGCAAGTACTTTTAAAACCAACACTATAAAAACAGGAGTGAGGTAAGATGTACAAGTAAAAATTTATGAAATCTGAACCTGGCACCATCACTAGTAGGGTAAGATATGTAAGCGTCATCATCCACATAGTGGTGTTGGGCCCTGCTGTTTTGCTACTGAACTGCTTTGTTGCTAGTTGACAAGGAGCCATCCAATCCCCATCTAAAATGCAATGAAAAGCTAGATCTTGCGGCCAGAGCTCCTCTCCTACTGCACAGCACGTACATTGCTGGCATTCAAGGAGCCACCTCTGTGTCATAAAAATTCATCTAAGAGTCTCAGGGAAAGCTTTGATAGAAGCCTGCTGGACCAAGTGTGCCTTGCACTATGCCCCAGACCTTGCTGAACTGGCTCTGCCAAAGAGTTAGAAGAAGACGGTTCTACAGGGAGGACCCTCCCAGGAACATACCCAGTTGCCAGTCCTGAAGGCTTCTCTTTCCAGAGCTGACAGCAAAAGCCATCCAGCCAAAGTGAACTGCCTGGCTTGAGTCAGCTTCTTGTGTAACTGGGTTCCATACAATCTAGGCCTTTCTATAACCAGAAGATGGAATTACACCCTGAACTGCTAACAACTGCTGAACACAGAGAACTAGCATTAGGTGGAGAACTCAGTGTTTCTGCACATTTAGGAGAAGGGGAGCGGAACTCTGCAGCTTCCAGAACAGCTCCAATAAAGTACCTTGTCATAATCCAGCCTGAAGATAAAGACAAGCAGAGCTGTGGTGAGGTCCCTATTAGAGTGGAAAGCTCAAAGCCTAATGACAAGCTGCAGATGAAAAAGGCACTTAGCTTCTTTTGAAAATGTTCCTTAATAGATTTAGGAGCACAAGTACCAACTGACTCTCAGTGGGACTTGTGATCCTAAATCTTTTAGGGGCTTTTTGAAAATGTCCCCTGTAACTGAGAAACCAAGAGCAGCAATGGATCCAATATAACTCTGATGCAAAGACCACTCTTTGCAAATGGAGGACAACTCCCGCCCCAAAAGGGAGCTAACACAGCCTTTCCCCACGTCTCCAAATGTTTTCCCGTACAGGCATCACTTCAGTCTGATCTGGAATGTGTCTCACTACACACCTTATCTCAGCTAGGCAATGAGAAACAGACATCGCCACAGAATCTGAATTCTCTGAAAAGCTGGGGAAGAGCCAAGTATCAGCAACCTAATGTCTCTGCCGCTCAGAAACTGTCTGCAGCAGCTCAGTGCACCACTGAACAGGACAGGTGACAAGACTGAATTGAGTTGGAACCCACATGTGAGCCTGGAGAGCAGATGAGAAGTTAATCATAAGTAGGGCCCTATCAAATTCACAGCCATGAAAAACGCATCACAGACTGTGAAATCTGGTCTCCCTCCATTAAATCTTTTTTCATTGTGTGCTTTTACCCTATACTATACAGATTTCATGTGGGGGACGAGCGTTTCTCAAATTGGAGGTCCTGACAAAAAGAGAGTTGTGGGGGAGGGAGGTGTCACAAGGTTATTTTAAGGGGGTCTAGTAGAGCAGGCTTCTTCTATACCTGCCCCACCAGGTGGTAGGTGATTCTGGTTGCTGTACCTGCATTACAGTAGCAGTCCTCAAGGACATAAGAACGGCCATACAGGGTCAGACCAACGGTTCATCTAGCCCAGTAACCGGTGGCTAATGCCAGGTGCTTTAGAGGGAATAAACAGAACAGGTATCATCAAGTTACCCATCCCCTGTCACCCATTCCCAGCTTCTGGCAAACAAAGGCTAGAGACACTTCAGAGCATGGTTTTGCATTCCTGCTCATCTTGGCTAGTAGTCACTGATGGACCTATCCTCCATGAACCTATCTAGTTCTTTTTTGAACCCTGTTATAGTCTTGGCCTTCACAACATCCCCCGGGAAAGAGTTCCACTGGTTGACTGTGTGTTGTATGAAGAAATACTTCCTTTTGTTTATTTTAAATCTGCTGCCTATTAATTAAGGAAATGTTTATACTGCAATTAGACACTCGGGGCTGGCCTGTGCCAGCCGACTTGGGCTTGTGGGGCTCAGGCTAAGGGGCTGTTTAATTGCAATGTAGATGTTCGTGTTCATGCTGCAGCCTGAATTCTGGAATCCTCCCACCTCCCGAGAGACCAGATAGCAGTATGGACCAACTGTTCATACACAGCTTATCCAGAATAAGGCTCCTCAAAAACAAATTCCTTATATGCAATTTCAGAGCTTTCTTAAGCTATAATGCACACAAGCTTCTTAGGTCAACTAACTCCCAAATGTAAAACCCAGTGTGGAGACATCATGTGGATATAAGACTCTCCCTGAAATGTTATATCCCTAAACCAGTACATGGATGCACTCAACCCTATACATAGATTTTTAATATGTGACAGATTTAAATTATATTCTCTTTTAATTAATCCATCATCATACAATTCAGTGGATTCATTTGTATTAACTGTTTCAGAAGGCCTCATGAATAAGAACAAAAATTAGACTAAATACAAGTCCACCAAAAGCTGCAACCCTCCTAGGTTCCCTACAGGCCAGTTCAGTGCATTGCTGAGGCAGAGGTAGCTATTTTTCCTGTGAGAGCAGAAAGATGAGCAAATTAACCAATATTTTTTTTTCTTGGTCACACATGTGTTGGTGAAATCCGAAGTGTGATCATAACTGCTTTGTTAGTCTTACATTCAGCAGAGAAACAATTAAATAGTCCTCTGAATTGGCCAACTAGAAGAGAACAGTATAGAAAACTACTGAATGCACTAACCCAGCTTAAACAATGGTCATGTTTGCCAGAAGCATCAATATGGAAACTACATCCCTCTCACAATGGAGAAGTCTGCTTCAGTGACCCACTCCAAAGAAGTGTAGGTTTGGCAAACATACTGATGCATGAACTATTATTTTAACTAGTTATGCGTTTCCAGGAGAAGCCAAGGTTGGGCCTGATCTCTTCAATAGGATTGTACTTTTCCTCCAAGGCAGGATATCACTTATATTAAAATTTTAGGATCAGGTTTTTAAATTAGTTATTTTAACAGTTTGAAAGATAGCTTCAGGCCAAAAACATCATGGAAGAACAAGAGCTTGGGGAAGAAGGGAATTTTCCCCCTCTTAAATAAATCATGAAACCCTCTTCAAAAATCCTGGTTTATTGCATTGTAGGCAGTAGCTGAATATTGTGACAGACACAGCATGTGCCTACAGCCTTTGTACCGTAAGAAAGGAAATGCCCATTCTGATCCTCTTACTCTGAAAGATGTGGTATATCATCATATGAGCCAGGATGATAACCAGGACACATGATCCCAACTCTACATCCTCTTTTCTCTCCCCCTGCATGATTGTAGTCAAGGCTCTATATATGCCATGATTCTGTGGCTGTGAAGAATTTGCCAAAGATTTGAGCTCCAGAATCAAAACAATTAAATTAAAAAGAAAAACAAGGGAGGGGGTGTAGGAGGAGTTCAGCTGACTAGTTATAAAAATCTAAAGACACTAATTGAATGCAAATGAACAGTGTGTCATGTTCCTGAGTCTGCAGAGAGCCTGAAACAATAGCTCAGGTCAGAATCAAATGAGCGGGTTGAAACCTTAATGCAACAAATGAAGCATTAAAAATAGTTATTACTTCAGCGATATTTTAGCAGACATTCAAATTGGTGTTTTGTTTAACCTCTGTTTTCTTAAATATAAATGAAGCTTCATATTTTCCAGTCTGCTACAGAATTTGATAACCCTGCTCCAGAATTTGGGTTTGGCTTGCCACAGAGTACACAGCACTATGACTATGTTGTTTGATATGATTATAAGCCACCTGATAGTATTAATCCAAATGCAACTATTGAACAGGCCAAAAGGAAGGATTTTTCAGTGGTGGAAGTATGTACACCCACACAGGCCAGCACACAAAGTATTGATCCCTAAATACCTGTACCCCTTTTACAGAGTAAACTCAGAATGCATTCTGCATTACCACCAAAATTAAACAAAACCAATCAGAGAGAATTAACAAAAGTAGTAAAACAAAATTGCTCTATCAAATCAGAAATATAGCTTCTGTCAGAGTTTCTCCCTCCCCATCCCCAGTAGTCTTCTCAAGTTTGGTTACTATAACTTAACTAGTATCCAAAATACCAAGTTATTAGTGTTTCGAGAATGAGAGCTATACAAGGCAGTGGTGATACTACTACTGGATCCTACCAGTAAAGTAGTATCCTTTGTTCTATGACAGTGGTTTTCAACCTGGGGTCCGCAGACTATATCTAAGAGGTCTGAGAAAGGTGACTATGAAAATAGTTTCAGATTCCAGAAAATGCATTCAAAAATATGTAACTATCCCCACCTACAGGTCAAAACATGGAACTGTTGTCATTACCATAGAAGCCCACAGTTTAGCGCCCTGTCTCATGCTGCGTCAAATGCCATGCTGAGCAGGTGCAACATTTATAGTTCAATTTTGTTCAGACAGTTTTCAGTCCAAGACCCCTGAGGTAGGGGTCTGCAGACCTCAGGGTGATTTTCCAAGGGGTCCGGACCTCCATTTGAAATTTTTTAAGGGTCTGCAAATGAAAAAAGGTTGAAAATCACGGTTCTATGAAGTAGAACATTAACAGAGGACCAACAGATTTCTAATGTAAAGGATAGTGCGAACAAGGCGTACTTTGGAAGGAGGAAAAGTGAACGATGAGAGCCGCGTAGAAGTGTCAGGGAAACAAAATGGAAGTTGCAATGGAAAACAAGGTTTTGTATCCATAGGTACATGGTCTAAGATAACTTTTGTTTAAGGATCAGCTTGTCTCTCTAACCAGATATAAGGTGAGCCACTGTTTAGTGACAAGCTTCCAAAAGAAGATGCCAGTTTATTTAAAAATAGGTGATGTTTTTCCACGTTACAATACTGGTCCCAAATGTTTGGAAATTTTCAGAGAGTGTGATTTTTGCCTAGTTACGGCCCAGTATATGGCTTCAATTTACTGAAATATCTCAGAAGCACATCCCACATAAAACTTCTGCTCAGAAAGCCTGGGGGTGTGCATTTACTTAGGACTAATGTACAGCTGAATTGTTTAGACAGTGGTTTCCTGCGGCACGCACAGTGCTATTGTATCTGCATCCTAATTTGAATGCATAGCATAAAAAACTAATACAATTGGCTGAGAGATGAATAATGCTTCATAAAATACCTCAATAGTACAAGTTTATGCGTGTTCTATAATTCATGTGAAAATAAACTGCAAGAACTACAAAATGAGTTCAGCTTCCTCACATATCAGTCTGGCGTTAAATACTGCTTATACATAACTATAGAAATATATATGGTCCTCACGGTTCATTTCAGTTTTGCATTATTCATTTGGGTCATTGCTAATCGCACCTTAGTTTGACAATTAATTTATTATGCCTTTATTTTATCAAATGCATCAAACCAAGAACGTGAAGGAAGATGGAAACACACAACTAAATTTAGAAACCTGATAGATCTCCGGCTCTCCCTCGACTAACTTCAACCAACGGGGCTTTACTTTCGGACACCCCACCCCTGCATTCCATGGGAATGTTCATACTGAGGCTACTTTTGACTGAACAAATTATCCATTTTTCTCAGGATGATCAAACGGTCAGAAGATCGAAGATAATGGGCCATTGTGAAATGAAGCTATAGAATTCAGCAAGACTTCTAGAGAACAAGAAGGTAGCAATCTTTTCAGAACTGCTGTTTATGCAGCATATAGGCTATGTCTACACTAGCATCTGGATACATGTCCACACATCTGTATGCTCCCCTTTGACAAGTGTCCAAATATGCTGTGCTAGCCATGGCTATACACTTTGTACCTGGGTATATCCACATCCACGCTGGTACACACTTCTTTGGTACACAAAGTTAGCTCAGGGGTGGTATCCCAGGGTTCAGTGAGTCACAGGAGACGTCCAAGGATCTGACTTGCTGGGTATTGCAGGCACCTTCACAAATCTGGCAATGGCAACCCCTGCTCAGCCCTCTCTCCTGTCCAACTTGGTGGAAAACATAGAGCAAGTAATCGATGATGTGGTTCTGCTCCTGCTCCTTCTTCCTGGACAAATGTATGTATATTACAGTATGTGACCATTGAGAATCTTGGGTGAATGGACTCGAATCTCTCTCACAAGCCAGAGATAGGTGACTGATCCACCGACACCCTATGACACAGAGATGCATGAGAGTGCCAGTGTTGTGACTCTATATCAGGGGCAGGAAATCTATGGCACGTGTGCCGAAGGTGGCACCTGAGTTGATTTTCAGTGGCACTCACACTGCCTGGGTCCTGGCCACCCGTCCGGGGGGCTCTGCATTTTAATTTAATTTTAAATGAAGCTTCTTAAACATTTTAAAAACCTTATTTACTTTACATACAACAATAGTTTAGTTATATATTATAGACTTATAGAAAGAGACCTTCTAAAAATGTTAAAATATATTACTGGCACGCGAAACCTTAAATTAGAGTGAATAAATGAAAACTCGGCACACCACTTCTGAAAGGTTGCCGACCCCTGCTGTATATCCATGGTGGACTGCTGCTTCTGGACCACAAAAATCAGTGGAGTATGGTGGGGCAACATAGTCTTCGAAACTCCGGAACTTCAGAATGAAGCAGATGTTCCTGGACCTCTGTGAGGAGCCAATCCCAACCCTAGAGCAGCGAAACATGTGGTTCCAGAGATGCATACTGGTGCAGCAGCAGGTGGTTATTGCCCTCTGGAAGCTGGCAATGCCAGACAGCTACCAGTCAGTCACAAATCACTTTGAGATGGGGAAGTCCACTGTCAGGCTCATGGTAACACAGATTTGCGAAACTATCAACACTCATCTACCCGTGGGTGGCTGCCAAAGTTATAAAAATTATTGCGGGTTTCGAGACAATGGTGTTTCTCTGAAAACATCCACTCAATATGCAGCGGCAGTCAAAAAAGCTAACAATGTTGAGAATCATTAAGAAAGGGATAGATAAGACAGAAAATATCATATTGCTCTATATAAACCCATGGTACACCCACATTTTGAATACTGCGTGCAGATGTGGTTGCCCCATCTCAAAAAAGATATATTAGAATTGGAAAAGGTTCAGAAAAGGGCAACAAAAATGATTTAGGGATATGGAATGGCTTCCATATGAGGAGAGATTAATAAGACTGGAACTTTTCAGCTTGGAAAAGAGATGACTAAAGGGGGATATGATAGAGGTCTATAAAGTCATGACTGGTGTGGAGAAAGTAAATAAGGAAGTGTTATTTACTCCTTCTCATGACAAGAACTAGGGGCCAACAAATGAAATTAATAAGCAGCAGGTTTAAAACAAACAAAAGGAAATATTTCTTCACACAATGCAGTCAACCTGTGGAACTCCTTGCCAGAGGATGTTGTGAAGGCCAAGACTATAACATGGTTCAAGAAAGAACTACTAGATAAATTTATGGAGGATAGGTCCATCAATGGCTATTAGCCAGGATGGGCAGGGATGGTGTCTCTAACCTCTGTTTGCCAGAAGCTGGGAATGGGTGACAGCGAATGGATCACTTGATGATTACCTGTTCTGTTCATTCCATTTGGGGCACCTGGCATTGGCCACTGTCAGAAGACAGGATATTGGCCTAGATGGAGTCCATCAATGGCACTCACCCCCCTATACTTTGTCCATCAAAAGTGAGTGAGTACATCAATCAGAAAGGGTCCTCATTCAAGGTCTAGTAGACCACAAAGGCAGGTTCATTAACACTAACGACACACACACAGGAAGGGTTCATGACACCAGGGTAAGGAGATTGGGACTGTACTTGAAGTGGAAGGAAAGGACTTTATTTCCCCAGAAATAATTGTTTCTGTATAGTGTCTCTATGCCCAGGATCATTTTGGGGGACTCCATCTAACCACTCCTACCCTGGCTAACAAAACCCTACCCCAACACCAACAATCTGGCAAAAATGGGAATTCAACTCCACACTAAGCAGCTTCAGGATGGGAGTGGAACACATCTTAGGATGGCTAAAGGCTTATTGGCGATCCCTCCACACCTGGTTGGATGCCAGTGTGGCCAATGCCATCCCCATTATTGTGGCATGCTGTGCATTTCATAACATGTGAGACTGAAGTGAATACTTTGGGACAGAGCAAGCACAGAACAGGACATGTGCATGATGGCACAGTTACATCACTGTTTTTCCTGTTCTGTTTTGTCAAATGCATAGGGAAGTTTATCCACCCTTTCTTCACCCAGACTCCCGTTAACAAAGTTAACTTATTTCCATGCACATTGTACTTTCAACACATCTCCAGCTTATTTATATTCACATACATGGACAGGGGTAGGGTTGGACTGCTGGAAGTTCTGGGAGGGACAGATAGGACCCTGTAGTTCTCTGTCCTGGGCAATTACACAACTCAAGGCACAGACTGGTGGGGCCCAAAACCAAAGGGGGGGACAGGACCAAAAAAAAAAAAAGTACCTTCCTATCATAGCCTAAACAATGGGTCTGCACACAAGTAAAGGAAACAAACATTTATTGAAACTAGTGCATATAACGTAACACTGAACAGTAAAAAAAACCCAAAAAAACAAATCAGACTCCCTGAAGTATACTAAAACTTCACTGCCTATGACCCAGTCTCCTTGGCCTTGACCTCCCTCTCCCTTGGACAAGGAGGGGGTGGGAAACAGCTGTGGAAAACATTTTTGGGGGGAGTGAAGACCACAAAGAGGGGCATCTCCAGCATGGCATGGGGGGGCAGACATGTGTCAGGCAGTCTCAAGCTTATCCCCCTGCTGCACTGTCACAGATCTCCCTCAGGAGTGGTTTCGGGTACTCGTGCAGTGTGTTATGCCTGGAGTCCTGAGGCCTCCCCCTCTGTCATGGGGGGGGTTCCTCCACCTTGAACAAAGTGGGCTGCAGGAGGAGGTGCCAGCTCTCAGATACTAGCAGCAGCTATTGTAGCAGGTAGGACCCAAATCTGTTCCACTACCACTTGTAACAGGGACTACAACAGGACATACTCCTGGGTCCTTTGGGGCAAGCTCCCATTCCCTGAACCATGAGTCCCGCTCTAGGAATTGGACCATTAATCCCTCTGCCTTTGAGAAAACATTCTTCCCGCTCAACAGTCTGTTGTTTCTACTCCACAGTTCTTCGCTCCCGTTCCCTCAGAAAGTCAAACTGCTCTTAGCTTCTCCTGTCGAGCCCAGCGAGCTGGTCCTACTGTCCCCCTGAAGAATACGTGCAGTCGCCTCAGCCAAACGTCCTGCAACTACAATCTCAAGAGCAGTGCTACGTTTTATCTGTCCTTTGAAAGCAAGTAAGAAATCCTCCCACAACTTTGCTGTGGAAGGCCAAGATATAGGCACTTTACAGCATCTGAAGAATGCTATTGTTTCATTCAGATGCCTTTTACAGACCAAGAAAGGAACACCTTTTGAAAATGTCGGTAGTATGAACTAATGGTTTTAAAAATTGTAATGCCTTGTGTGCGATTGGACTGATGGGGGCATTTATTTCAGGGGCAATATTAAGAGTTCTCAATTTTTTCCTCTTCAGACTGGCCATCTGTTGCAGAACATAGCAGTTTTGGAAGTACACCTCTACCGCGATATAACGCAACCCCATATAACATGAATTCAGATATAATATAGTAAAGAAGCACTTGGGGGGGGGGGCAGGGCTGTGCATTCCAGTGGATCAAAGCAAGTTCAATATAACGCACTTTCACCTATAACGCAGTAAGATTTTTTGGCTCCTGAGGACAGTGTTATATGGGGGTAGAGGTGTACCAGACTGGAGGGTTTGGGGATGGGGGTGAAAGAAGGTGGCTTTACTGTCCTGTGATGGGGATCCAGCAATCTATGCAAAAGAGAAGTTTGTATAACTTGTCAACTCTTTACATAATTGCTGAATGGAGAGGCTTGGGGAGCCATGAAGGTGGAGCAAGCAGAATTACACTGCTGTTGATTCTTAAGAACTAGATGGGGTTTCTGCTGCACCAAACATTTGCTAACTGGGAGACTATTCCAATGGAAAGAGACTATAGTCTAAGCTAGCAGACAGAACTTGCACAGAGGTGAGAATGAACCACTTCAAGTGCTCACACCAGCCCCTGCAATATCAGGAAATGAATCCCCTTCATCCAGAGAACAATTGTGTCTTGGTTGGCGACTACTGGCTTCTATACACAGGTCCACTCACATGTTTATGCCAGAGCTCCCCTACCATCTGCATCTAAACACAGACTTCAAGGCATTTACGGGGTGGGGGAGCTTCCAATCATGCATGGATCCTACTGAGTCTCAGGGTCCTCCTCTGACTCCTCAGGAGGGGCTTGCTGAACTGGCTCCTCCAGGTAGAGGTGCAGAATGTGCTCCTCTCCTTCTCCATGGTCCCTGCTGCCTCCACAACCTTGCCTCCATTAGCATCCCACCAGATGACAAAGCCAGCGGGGTTGAGGAGTGGGTCATGCATCACCTCCGGCTCAGTACTTGGAGCTCTGGAGAACACCTGGTTCTGCACCTTGAAGGGAGATGTTGCAGGACCCCTCCCAGAACACTGCCAGAGTCTTTTGACCTCTGTTAGTGGAGCCTCAAGTGCTTTATCCATTCCCGGCCCTGGGCCACGGTGCAGTAAATGCCCACCTGTGCCAACTCTCCAAAACTTCCTGGTACAGGTGTAAGTTCCTGGTGTTGTGGGAGAGGCAGTGGAGGATGGTGAACTCCAATCACAGATTTAGCAGGACCTGAGCATGCTCAGCTGACCAGGCAGCTGCTCTTCAGCATGTTCCATGTCCATGTGTGGGTGTGTGAAAGAGAGAGAGGAACCTTTGTAGATTTGCTTAGAGAGTCAGGCAAGACAGTGCAATGGATTGTGGGAAAGGGGCTAGAGGACCTAGCATGCACCTTACCCTCATCCACACTTCAGAGTGGCATGGGTAGGAGGAATGCCACACCACAGCCCAAGGTGTGATCATACCCACATTGCTCAGGAGTGCTAGAGTTCTTGCCTCGTACATGCCTGGAAGCCGGTGTTTCGATGCAGATGGAAGGGGGGTTCTAGCACAAACACGAGTGGACATATGTCTAGAAGCCAGTGTAGACATAATTAAGAGGTATGTCCAAGAAACATTCAACACCATATTGAGTATTTTATTCAAAGGAAGGTCTAAATCAGGGGTAGGCAACCTATGGCATGCGTGCCAAAGGCGGCATGCAAGCTGATTTTCAGTGGCACTCACACTGCCCAGGTCCTGGCCACCGGTCCGGGAGGCGGGGGCTCTGCATTTTAATTTAATTTTAAATGAAGCATCTTAAACATTTTAAAAACCTTGTTTACTTTACATGCAACAATAGTTTAGTTATATATAATAGACTTATAAAAAGAGACCTTTTAAAAACATTAAAATGTATTACTGGCACACAAAACCTTAAATTAGAGTGAATAAATGAAGACTCAGCACACCACTTCTGAAAGGTTGCCGACCCCTGCTCTAAATGGTAACTAGTTCCAAACTAACACTTAAAGAGCTGTTCATTGTGGCTCCCCTCTGACACAGTAATAACATTCTAGAAAGTAAGGGTGGGTGGGAGAAGGAAAAGCTGATGCCACCAGAAGGTATACGTATAAGACATGGGGTGGTGAGATGCAAGAAGGTTGAACCCTTTAACATGACTGAGGCACTTTTCACCTTGGTTGGTCACCTTTAGTGATACCATTGTGGTGACCCAGTGTAACAGTTTGGTAGAGTAGTAGGAAGAGTCTTATCACCTAGAAAAACAAAACAGATGCATCTCCCTTTTTACCTCTGCTCTTGAACTCCAAGTTTTTTTTTTTTTTTTTTTTTTAAATAAACTGTTTGGTTATCTATTTATTCTTGTCCATTACAATCATGTTAGGCCCTCAGAAGATCTCTTGCCATGTTCCAACACAACTTCTGGGTTTCCATGACATAGATCATCTCCAGACATTTTATCTACTTTCACTAGTTAAAAAATGACATTTCATTAGATTCCCATTATCCTTTTCAAGAGCCAGGCTGCTCTGTGGCAGCAACAGGTTGGTGCATCTCACTAAGATGTAATTGACAACTTACTGAAAATTCAATTAAGCCCTTTGATTAGTTTGAAGTTAGTATTAATAGACACTAAGTGTAAGAGTAAATTAGTGAACTGCCCACCTTTACCTACATGTGACCTTGAACTTAAAAGCACATCTGATGCAAAATGCATTTGTTACATGAAAGGGATAATTAAAAATAGCATAAATTGACACTGGTTTGGGTCATCAGTGGAAGTTATGGTTAAGTCATAGTCATTTTCTGCTCCCAAGACTTTAGTACTACCCTTTCTTACGTATAGTGAATGCAAACAGATGAATGCAAGTAAATTTGCAAACATTTATGATGCTTTCTGTGACATTTATATTTAATGGAATGAATATCTAGAATTTTCCTGGTGTTTAGCTGTTTATTTGAGTAGACTGCAGTAAGCCAGTTTGAAATTTTGGGTTGGTTCATGTGTTTGCTTTATTAAAGCTCTGGCACGAGGGGAAAAACAAAAACACCAAGCAGGGTTCTCTAGAAGTGTTACTTTAAAACAAAAACATAAATATACATAAAAAAATCAAAAATTGGGTTTTCAACTAGGAACTCAATTTATTTGAAAAGGATTAAAATGCATGCATCATTCAATTGTTAACCACAAATGTCAACAAGTTCATATTTGATATACCATATTGGAGAACCAGAGACAAATATAGTTTAATTTTTAAAGTGTTAACACCGGTTTTTTGGCTATTCACTATGCTGAGCAAATAACTGGAGTCAGACTGATATCAATTCACAATAATTTTATTTTATGTGAGGAAAGAAGCTTGCCATTAATGAAAAATTCAGTAGAAAACAGTGCCCTCCTGCTTTCGGTCTAGATTACTCAAAAGTAGAAGCTTGGTATTAGTGAAAACTTCAGTAGAAACAATTCTGTAGGAAACATTCTTGGCACATGAAATAAAAGCTTTAAACTCAAATTAAATCTGAACAGAGTATTTACCATGCAACAATACTGGCAGAAGAGCCGGTTTCTGATGACTGGTATTCTTCTCCCTTAAGACAATAAACATGGAAGACACTTAAACCTGCTTTATATAAACTTAATTGTATATAAATATGGTGTCGCCGTAAGTGGCAGTCTTTATTCAGGCCAGCCATTTAGTTTAGCAGTTCTAAGTAAGTAATAGGCACTTTGCCCTTCTGATTTCCCCTTTCACCCATCAACCAGTCTGAATCCATACCAGGGACACTGTACACTGTGATGACCTAAAAACAAAAATACACCATTAACATTTGATCCTAGAATAAATATTCCTGGCAATAAACAACCTATTTCCAAAGGCTCGGATTTCTGATATTAGCTACATGCATATTTTTAAAGGGCATATTTGACATGAACTTCCATAGAGCAGCAAGCAAATGTTTGCAGAAACTATTACTCATGATCAGTAGGAGAGAGCTTGACAAAGTAGAAAGTATTTAAAAGGACTGAGTTAGAAAGAGTCCCTTTTCGTATTTAGATGAAACCTTTACCTTGTTATTGCTTTTATACATGTTGACTTTACATATAAATCCTCCATACAGCAGTTTCCCTTAATACTGATAGTTCCTTGGCAACTTAAACTTCTGCAATTTAAAGTTCCTTCAATCATAGAAATGTAGGACTGAAAGGGTCCTCGATATGTTATCTAGTCCAGTCCCATGCATTGAGGTAGGACTAAATATTACCTAGACCATCCCTGACAGGTGTTCTTAAAACCCTCTAATGACAGAGATGCCACAACCTCCCTAGTAATTTGTTCCAGTGTTTAACTACCTTTTCAGTTAGAAAGCTTTTCCTAATGTCTAGCTTAAATCTTCCTTGCTGCAATTTAAGACCATTGCTTCTTGTCTTATCCTCAGAGGTTAAGAATAATCTCTCTCCCTCCTCCTTGTAACAGCCTTTTATGCACTTGAAAACTTATGTCCCGTCTTCTCTTTTCCAGACTAAACCAACCCAATTTTTTTCCTCCAATCTTTCCTCATAGGTCATGTTTTCTAAACCTTTAATCATTTTTGTTATTCTTGGGACTTCCTACAATTTGTCCATATCCTTCCTTAAAATGTGACACCCAGAACTGAACAATATTCCAGTTGAGGCCTTATCAGTGCTAAGTAGAGTGGTAGAATTATTTATCATGCATCCTTACAACAATTCTGCTAATACATCCCGGAATGATGTTTGCTTTTTTTTTTTGCGCTTTGAATTAGTCCTTACTGAATTTCATCCTATACACTTCAGACCATTCCTCCAGTTTGTCCAGATCATTTTGAATTCTAATCTGGTCATCCAAGGTGCTTGCAACCCCTCTCTGCTTCAAATTTATACGTGTACGCTCTCTGTCATTATCCAAATATTTTATGAAGATATTCCACAGAACTGGACCCAAAACAGATTCCTGTGGGAATCCTCTCGATAGGCCCTTCCAGCTCGACTCTGAGCCATTGATAACTACTCTGAGTATGGTTTTCCAGCCAGTTGTGCACCTACTTATAGCACAGAGGAGGGCAAACTACACCCTGCAGGCTGGATCTCGCCCATCAGGGCTTTCAATCTGTCCCAAGGGATTGCCAGCTCCGTGGCGCAGTAGGGATAAGGCAGGCCCCCTGCCTGCCCTGGCCCCATGCCACTCCCAGAAGCGGCCGGCACCATGTCCCTGTGGCCCCTAGGGGGGAGAGGGAAGGGCGGGCAGAGGGCTTTGTGCCGGGAAACTGTGTCCAATGGGAGCTTCGGGGGTCATGCCCACAGGTGAGGACAGCGCACAGCAGAGCCGCCTGCCCCACCCCACCCCCAGGAGCCACTGCCAGATATGCTGGCCACTTCTGGGAGTGGTGCGGGGCCAGGGCAGGTAGGGAGCCTGCCTTAGCCCCGCTGCACACCGCTGCCTCCCGGGAGCCGCTCGAGGTAAGTGGTGCCGGGCTGGAGTCCACACCCCACATCCCTCCTGCACCCCAACCCCCTACCCTGAGCCCCCTCCCGCATTCCCTCCTGTACCCCAACCCCTTTCAATCTGACCCACAGGATTGCCAGCCCCGAGATGCAGTGGGGATAAGGCAGGCTCCCTTCCCTACCCTGGCCCTGCTCCCAGAAGCGGCCGGCACCATGTCCCTGCGGCCCCTGGGGGGAGGGGAGGGCAGAGGGCTCCTGCACCCCAACCCCTTGCCCTGAGCTCCTTCCTGCACACCGCACCCCCTCTGACACCCCAACCTCCGGTCCCAGCCCTATATTCATGGCCCTGCATACAATTTCCCCACCCAGCTGTGACTCTCAGGCCAAAAAGTTTGCCCACCCCTGTTATAGCAGTTTCATGTAGGCTATATTTCTCTAGCTTATGAGATGATTATGTGAGACAGTATCAAAAGATTTACTAAAGTAGATACGACATCTACCATCTCCCCCATCCACAAAGCTTATTACCCTGTCAAAAGGAGGATATTAGGTTGATTTGACATTATTTGTTCTTGACAAATCCATGTTGACTGTTTATTACCTTATTTTATTATAGGTGCTTGCAAATTGTTTGATTATTTGCTCCATTATCTTTCTGTGTACTGAAGTTAAACTGACTGGTCTGTAATCCCCTGGGTTGTCCTTATTCCCCTTTTAATACATAGGTACTATATTTGCCCTTATCCAGTCCTCTGGATCTCTCCCATCCTTCACAAGTTCTCAAAGATAATAGCTAATGGCTCAGAGATCTCTTCAGCTAGTTCCTTAAGTATTCTAGGTTGTATTTCATCAGGCCCTGCTGACTTGAAGACTTAACTTGTCTAATGGCACATCTACACTTAAAATGCTGCATCGGTGCAGCTACATCAACCCTGCTACACTGCTCTAGCACTTTAATGAAGTCACTACGCCAATGGGAGAGAGCTCTCCCATCAGCATAGTTAGTCCACTTCCCCGAGAGCAGCTCTCCTGCCTCTCCGCAGACTTGTTTCCCCCCTTTGAATTTTACCTACCAATTCTGAGTTTGATAAAGTCCATTGTCTTTATTCTGCTGTTCCCCTCCCCCCTTTACCATTCCCTAGAATCATGAATTATCGTTTCATGACCACTTTCACCCAAGTGGTCTTCCGCCTTCAGATTCTCAATTAATTACTCCGTTTGTCAGAATCGAATCCATAATAGCCTCCCCTAGTTCCATTCTCCACCTTCTGTAATAAAACGTTATCTCCAATGCCTTCCAAGAAGTTGTTGGATAATCTGTGCCCTACTGTATTTTCCCAGTCTATAATGCTAATTAGCACTTTCAGCACTTTCTAATAGATTTTAATGTCAAATAAAAGCCCAATTGTGCCACTTCCTTCCAAGTTCTCTGTTGAAATCAAGTTTCTGTGCTTATGCACTCATCCCTGAGTGTAACCTAAGCAGAATTTAACGACTCAGTCATTATAATGGTAACATCAATGGGTTCTACTGGAGGGAGGTACTATAACATGAAAAAGGGTGGCAGAATTGAACCCCAACAGCTTAACTCATAAGATAACACTTACTGTGCCTGCCTCACAGAAGTTATCCCCATTTTATGATATTAGGATAAGCAAGTACTGGGCACTTCAGTGACTCGCAAACAGTGGCAGTAAAATTCTGATACATTAGGTCAGTGGTTCTCAACCAGGGGTACATATTACAACTCATCTAGATATTTGCCTAGTTTTACAACAGGCTACAGAAAAAGCACTAGTGAAGTCAGTACAAGCTAAAATTTCACACATAATGACTTGTTTATACTGCTCTATATACTATACACGGGAATATAAATATTGTACTTTCATTTCAACCGATTTATTTTATAATTGTATGGTAAAAATGAGACAATAAGCATTTTTCAGTAATAGTGTACCGTGACACTTTTATAGTTGTGTGTCTGATTTTGTAAGCAAGTAGATTTTAAGTGAGGTGAAACCTGGGATATGCAAGACAAATCAGACTCCTGAGAGGATACAGTAGTCTAGAAAGGTGGTGAGCTACTGCATTATGTTACACAGAGGTTTCTAGCCTCCACTCCAGAATACTTAAGTCACTATTTCTATGTTGAACACAAGTTTCCTAAAATAGTATTTAAGACATTTAAACTTGTTAGTCATGAGTATGCTGGTTTTAAATTACAATGCTATTTAGAAAAAGCCTCTTACCTCATCTGCAAGAAGTGATAGTTCACTGCTGTTTGCAGCATCATAATCATAGAGAACTCTGGCTTTTCTGCTGCCACTTGATGCTTTCAGTTCACTGAAGCCTGAAGTAACTACTGAATTGCTTACTGAAGGCAATGAAGCAGAGGCAGAAGCCAAGACTGAGGAAGCAGAAACACTTGGCACTGGGGTCGAGGAAGACTGATTATTGTTAGAGCGGAAGGTAGATGGAAAGCTGTGGAAAAACAAGATGACCACTGACTGAATTATTTCAACACACATGGAAACAAGCCTTCATCACTATAGTAAGAGTTTCAATTATATGACCCTGTGACCTTTCCTACCAACTGTGTAACAGGCACTACACGTTGTGACAGCAAAGTGTATTACCTTCCTTGAAGTCTGAAGTGTAGTTCTCTTCATGCCAGTTGCATCTGTCAACACCCCAAATGGGAATCACCTTTGATTCATGGATTTCACAAGCAGAACCATTATAGCTGACAGAGCTAGCTACTAAGCATTATTAATGAATGATAGTATTTGTGAAACTGATAAAACCTATCGAACATGAATAGGAATACAATACTTACAACTCAGGCGATTTCCCTGACAAGAGAATATATTGCCCATTAAAATTCACACTCCCCACCCACCCACGGAAGCCATTGTTGCAAATTCCATTTCACTCTGCCCCACACCCTCTCATACCCTCCATCTAACCACCATCCTGTACAGTCTATATACAAAAAGTGTTCTGGCCACTCTAGCTCAGACATCATCTTGCTGCAGATCTCCAGTTTCTCCCATCAGCCCTCCTACACAGGCTGGAAACCCCACAGGTGCTACCCCTTTCACACTCTTGATGTGGGGAAGAGACTTCACCCTTACTCTGCCTACTTTATGTTACCACTGAAAGCATTCATGGGATTTCAAACAAAATTAAGAGCTGGAGTCTTACCCTGAGCATCTCAGAATCCAAGTTGGAACTTGCATATACTGGCTGCAAACCCCAGAGTAACTACATACCCTAACAACAACATAATTTCATCTCCTCAATCAGACAGAAAACTAAGCTAGGATGTCTGCCCTCCTTGCTTGGCAGCCTGCTTCTAGTCTGGCTGTTGTCTATATCGGACAGCACCAGCGGTCAGTCAGCTAGTACACAAGCCCAGTGGTCTACATAGCCTCTTCATCCTCCTATTCTGAGCAATCAGCAGCTATGCCCCATCTATTTACAAATTTAGGACCCTATCCAGTGTGAAAAGTGGAACTCAAGAAACTGTCCTGTCACGCTCCATGACTAATACAGTGGAGACTTCCTTGTCCAAGATATATGGCAGGAAGGACAGGAATTGGTTTAACCACCACTATAGTTTTAAGCTAAGTAGATTACTCCTGAGGGAATTCTGTGCCAAAAAATTAAAAATTCTACAATTTTTATTTATCAATAAATAAATGTGGTTCCAGCATGGTAGTGAGGAGCACAGACCACTGGCTGCACTGAGGTGAGAGATCACCCTGAAGCCCCCACCTCCCCTGGTACTGGGACTCAGCAGTGAGGCTGCACCTGACCCTGACACAGTGCAAAGGCTAGGCCTGCCTCAGAAACACCCCGGGACCCTGCCCCTCTGCACCAGGTGTGGGTGGGCAGGTTTAGCCCACCAGGATCCAAGTGTGGAGGGCTTAGTGCGGAGGGATCCAGGTGTGGGGTGAGAGGTTTCTGTGTGGGACAATCTGGGTGCAGGTGACTCAGTGGGAAATCTGGATGTACAGGGGCTCAGGCGGGGGGGAAGGGGGGGATTCTGGTTGAAGGAGCAAAGGGATTCTGCAGGGGACCCAGGTGAAGGTGGTTGGGGATCAGCAGGGGGGTTTGGGTGAGGGGAAATGGGGCTCAATGGGGTGGGAGTCCAGGTGTAGGGGGAAGGACTTGTCAGGGTGAGGGTTCAATGGGCCTGCTTAACGGGGGAGTCCCAGCTGCTGCTGAGGGGATGCCGCATGCCAGCCTCCCGTTTCCCCCTGAGATTCCCCTATCCCCTTTTTTCCTCCCTCTCTTTCCCTTCACTCCCACATTCCTCTCCCCCTGCCCTATTCCATCCCCTCTTCCTTCCCCACTGCTTCTTCACCTCACCCCCCGTTCCCTCATTTCCCCCACCCTCCCCTTACCCAGCCCCACCATGGGCATTCATTGTTGCACAGAAAACAGGAAGGCTCCTAGCACACAGAAGGGAATCACAACTGACACTAGGACCCAGGAAGCGGCATTCAGCCCCAAAAAACTGCACCCATGGTAGTCCATTCCCCCTTCTCGGTGGCATCCCTTTGCTTCACTGCCATTTTCTGCAGGGAAGCACAGGAATTCTGCAGAGGGGGGCAGTTTTCTGTGGGCGCGCAGTCCCACAGAATCCCCCTTGGAGTAATAGATGCAAGTTTCATATGGCAGTTTGAGACTTTCCAGCCCATAGACTGAGCATCAGCAAGATTATGGAGATAGGGTTAAGACCAGATTGACATATTTCCATGAACATTGGCAGTTTGTATGAGCATGCTAAAATAAAAGCACTGTACATGCCTAGGCAAAGAAAATTAGTTAAGAGGAACAATCTTCTTTAGGTTAAAACTATTATGCTTAAAGCAAATCCTATTTGCTTTCTATAGATTATCAACCTAGTTCTTGAAGTCTGTACTCTTGCCATTTGCTGTTACTCAGAACAGTCTTCCAAAAACACTTCATTTGACTCATCATAAAAATTTAAGTGATCCAAAAATCTGCCCTTATTCTCACGTAGCTTCTCTTCAACTTTTGATTCTGCGGTATGTGTTGTATACAAGTTACTTAATTTATAGTGTGCCATCGTTCATGGAGGCTCTCAATGTGTTTTTACAGATATTAAACCTCTTTAACTTGTTCATAGCTAGCACAAGCACTTTTTTAGTGGAAGAAATGAGGCATAGGGCTTAAGTGACAAGTCAAGAAAAGACACAGGTGTATTAGCTTTTTCCTGCTATAGCTATTACACTCTCCCTCTCATTAAGGCAAAGTTTATGCATTCCTTATCTATGTAGAGAAATAGAAAGCCTCATAGTAGAACCTCAGAGTTATGAATACCTCAGGAATGTCGGCTGTTCGTAACTCTGAACAAACGTTATGGTTGTTCTTTCAAAAGTTTACAACTGTACATTGACTTAAAACAGTTTTGAAACTTTACTATGCAGAAAAAAAATGCTGCTTTTAACATCTTAATTTAACTGAAACAAGCACAGAAAGTTTCCTTACCTTGTCAAATCTTTAACTTTCACTTAAAAAAAGTTTACATTTAACACAGTACTGTACTGTATTTGCTTTTTTGTGTCTGCTGCTGCTGCCTGATTGCATACTTCCAATTCCAAATGAGATGTGTGGTTGACCAGTCAGTTCGTAACTCTGAGATTCTACTGTATGTATGTTTTGGGCTTGTCGTTTTAGCAGCCCCCATACAACATAACAAAAGTTGTAAATGAGTTAGTGCAAATTATAATACAGCATCAAATTTTAAACATACTCGTTTCAAATGCCAGTTATTTCTAAGTTTGTTTTGAGAAGGCAAGTTAGTGGTAAAATTCAGTTACCACCATCACAAAAAGAAAGAGTCCAGCCACTGAGTATGTGTTAGAATGTGTTTCATCAGGTCTGCTAGAGTTCTAGTTAAAGCAGCTTGCCATTTACAAGTGGCTGCAAAAGAGAACCTTTTCTTCTAGTAAAGAAAAGGTTGTTAACAGGGAACTTATCCAATTAGGGCTTGTCTACACCTTGAAATATACCAAAATAGCTATTCCTGGATAATTATTTGGGAATAGCTATTTTGGAATAAACCCCCATGTGGACACTGATTCCAGAAAGCTTGCTCTCCGTTGAATAAAGTGGTCTGGCATACACCATAGTTTCAGAAAAATTCTGATTGGGACAAAGGGTTTGAAATAGGGAGCTGTATGAAATGTGTAGACTACAATTTGTATAGAATACAAATGTATCAGCATACAATTCTTTAAAGCATTTTAGAATTTAGGCAATAGATGGTTTCTTTCACTTGCTTTAAAAAAAAAAAAAAACTTAAGCTATCCAGACACTAGGCAAGTAGTTTACCTACTCAGTTGCTACCATTAATTTCCCCACCAACCTTCTCATATTATGAAATGTATTTCTCCCCATAGTAATTTGCTTTACTGGTAGCCTGCTCTAAATTCTGGAGAACACACCTGTGTTCTCAAATCAGTTTAAGGTCTTGCATGTCAACATTTAACTTGCTAATGGATCTACAAGTAGTACAATGGCCTCCACTGCATTTGACAGCCGTTTGCTAGAATGGATCACCACCAACACAGTACAATAATTAGAAGTATTCTGCTAGGAATCCTCTAGATCTCTACCAGAAGTGGTCATACATGCTCCCCATCCCTCATTATAGACTCCGCAAAGTCTCCGTCTCACTTTATGCTTCACAGCACTGGCTCTATCTACAGGTTTGGGATTTTTTGCTCCATGGGTGTAACTATAACAATGTAGTTACATTGTACAAACCCTGTTTTGCACAAGTGCAGCACATGTGCATTAGAGGTTTGTAGAACTATATTAATGTAGTTACAACAGTGCAAGTTTTCCTACCTCAAACAAGTCCTTACACAAAGCTGTAACTATAAAAAAAGCTTTTGCAGTTTTATTACCTTCCAAGTTGTTTTTGGAGGTCCAACATATATTGGTAACATTGTGCATAATAGGTCATCTGAGCTTCAACAAAATCAGTCAGACAGCGAAGATGATGTGCCTATAATATAGTGAAGAGTTCAAGTTTTTAGTGCATATGAAGAATACTATACCTGCATTAAAAAGGCTGGCTTGGTAGATTAGCATCAGTGGCAACCCTGAATTGGGGGGGGTGGAAAAAGAGAAAGAGGAGACGGATGGGGGAAAACAAATTCATGACCCAGACTCAAAAGGTAATTGGGATGTTAGTGCTATAGAAAATATTTTCAGGCCTGAGAGATATGATGCTTGCATGATGCCCACCATTCTTAATTCTCTGCCCAATTGAAGAGTTACTGTAGTATGCAGTAATTTTGTAATTTGTAGCCTCAACACAGAGTGGGTCTGGTGGGGATCTCAGAAGCTTAGAAGAAAGGCACCCAAAGGGTCTTCTTACTAGGGCCCTGAGGAGACCAGAGTTAAATTAGCTGGACAGTAACTACAGCTTAGAAGGTTTCAGGATAGCAGCCGTGTTAGTCTGTATCCTCAAAAAGAACAGGAGTACTTGTGGCACCTTAGAGACTAACAAATTTATTAGAGCATAAGCTTTCGTGGGCTACAACGTACTGAAGCCACAAGTACTCCTGTTCTTTTTACAGCTTAGAAGTTGAGATTCAAATGGGTATGTATTGTGTAACACATTTTAAGGTGTTAAGGAAAAATTAGCATTTTAAAAGTATTTCCAAGCAACTTCCTGTAGTTATTTTAGAGAGTCTCAATTTTATTCATTTTCTTCAATTTAGATACTCACATGTGTACTGCTGATGCCTTCCAGCAGCAGTCTGGTAATCTCTGCTTGACGGTCAAATTCACTCTGAGTTATTCGTACTTCCTGTTCAGACTGAAGAGTATAAACTTATTAGAAGTTTGTACAACACAGCTTAAAACACTGCTTACTAACACCGTTACAGTTCCTACTTGAAGGCCTTGATCCTACAGACAGGTGCTTAACTTTATGCATCTAAAGTGGTTCCACGGACTTCAATGGGACCATTCACATGCATGCAGTAAAGCATATGTTTAGGTGTTTGCAGGATTAGGGCCCAATTTTGTTTTCATGCTCTACAATACTGAATAGATTACAGCTATTTAGTGTTTTCAGACAGTTTCAAATAGCCATATATGAGCCTTTTTGCCAAAAATTTAACAGAATGTTTTATTAGTCACCAGGTTTTATGTCTGATAGATCTGCATAGGCAGATCAATGGGTGCCTCAAAATTAAGATCTCTAAGGAGAAAATGAAATTTAGATTTAGTCCCAGTCTGATGTTTTAACTTCTCTGCTACACTAGAAAATGAATTAGGTCACCAACAGTAGAACTTCAAGACTTCATATATAACATTAATATTTATTTTTAAAACTCTTTCAAATTCATGGATTACTCTAATGCTGCTAGTTAGCCTACAGTTCTTAGCAATTTTAGAACAAGTCTAAAATGATCTAGTAACATTAGAGGGTCTCATTTAAACACAAGAGCAAGTCATTCTGAATTCCACACTGTTCTGAGCAACCAATGCCACCCAAATTGCACATGACTATATAATCAGAGTTGCAGTATCCAAGATTCACTGTTCTGAGGTCTCCGGTGGGAAGTATGCAGTCCTGGTATCTAGATTCCTCTCTCAGTGCTTTTAAAATTGACCATTTAGTGTCTGGTTTCTGTATGGGATAATTCAGCAGGCAGAAGTCTGTCTTTGTCTGAGGTGCAGCAGTTAACTACTCTTACAATAAGGGAAATGAATTTACAAGACCTATTGAAGTGGCACAACTTTTTTTCTTGCATGTCATTTTACCTGAGACTATATTTCTGCTTATCCTACTATGAATAGTTCCATGGGAACACAGAAGTGACTCAAAGGAATATGCACAGAAGAATTATGGAACTAAAATATTTCAGGGTTAAGATTTTACAGCCACTTTTGAAATTGCTTAAAAGACAGTGAAGAAGCTGTGGAGAATGAAGTATACAGTTGGTATTTAGTAGTGAGATGACCTATAAATTTAACACAAGTTAATTCATATTAACTTTCCAAACTTTGTGCAGTGTCCCAAATGGACAGCATGGGTCCATTAGAACTTGTTCTGTCAGAAGTCTTTCAGGACAAGCTAGCTTACTCCTCCCTCTCCCCCCAGAAAAGCAGTCGTACTTTTAGAGAAAACAGCAGAGACATTTACTATAAATGTTTATGCCTGAAGCGTTGACGCGTATTGCTTCAGAAGTCAGGATTTCACCAGCACAATGAACTCATGGCTGGCCATTCGGAAAGAGCTTTGTAAGAACAGGAAGGAAAATAGGAGGGTTTGTGTGTGTTTTGTTTTGGTGTTTGTTGTTTTGCAGGGGAGAAGTGGGAAGCTTGAAAAAAAGGAAGAGTTGAATTTCCTGCTTTTGCACTCCACACAGCTTCCCAATGGATGGGAAAACTAGTTAATTGTCTTGAGTTTTACAAAAGTAAATCTTTTTTGGTACTTCCCCTGAAATGTACTGCAATTTGATTGTTTTTAAACACATGCAGATATGAAGTTGTAACAAGGCTGATACTTTAATGAAAACAGGGCAGAGGGCATATTATCCACTTTAATGATAGAGAAAATAAAGCAGATTCCTTCCCTTATCAAGTTCATAATGACAAAAGAAGTTATACAACTGTGTGTTAAACAGGCGCACACTGAATTAGTTTACCAGACAGAAGGGCCTTTGGAAGCATCACTGCTCAAGCTTAATCGCTATATGCGGAGCATTACTTGAACTGGAGGTTGCGATGGCATGCTCCAAGATCTCTAGTTTCTTCATCTTCCCATGCATTGCCTCATCCCCTTTTTCACTGCTGCTGATTGAAGTGAAGTGTATACCTTATGGTATACCGATTTATATCATTGGGGTAAAATAGTATACATGCACAACTGACATTCTGAGCTCATGGAACTTGTAACCTTATCACCCCTGAGAAGGGTTAAGGATAGAGCCTTGAACTGTAAATCTAGGCTACCCTGCCCTCAGTGTATAACTGCAACCACAGTCCGTGAAACCTCCTGTTTTAATAGGAAGTAGCAGATGACTGTCACTGTCTTGCCATGAAGGGCCCTTGACGTGATACCCGCTCTCCACCTCAGTTCAGACCAGGGATTTGTAAGCCTTCTGAGCTGAAAAGCTTATTGATAGATAACCAGTTGACCCGGAGTATAGTGCGTCCAGTTCAGACAGCCCTTCAAAAAGTTAATTGGAAAGGGTGCAGAAGAGATGCAAGACTAATTCAAGGTCTGGAAATCATGCCTTGCAGTAAGAGACTGAAGAAGCTCAGTCTATTTAAAGTTCACTGAAGAGAAAGTTAAGGGGTGACAATCATCTACAGGTGCCTACCTATATGGGAAAGATTTGATAGACTAAGCTAGCAGAAGCAGGCGTTACTAAAGCTAGAACAATTCAAACTAAAAAAAAAAACAAAAAAACAAAAAACTCTGCTTTATTTCAACAGTGAAGGCAATTACATCCATAAGATTAGTTGTTCTAGTGGTTAAGTGATTCTTCATCACCTAGTCTCTTAAAAGCAACACTGGAGATATATTTCTAGTGATAAGCTATTTCAAACAGAAGTTACGGTTTGATTCAGAGAGTAGTTTATGAATCAGACTCCCTTCTCTCCCTGGGCTTTCAATAAAGGGGAAGGCAGATCAACATAAATGCATTTACATCAGTTACTGGGCCTTTGGAAGGAGGCGTGAGCTATAGGTTGGAGGATTTGACTGGGTGGTCTCTGGTTTTATTACTTTTTCATTTTTTAAACTCTACAGCACTTACAGCAACAGAGAGGTACTTTATAAAGTACTAAGAAATTCAGAGTGTCTAGCCTCTCTTCGTTAAGATTTGAAAACAAATAAGCCAATAGCTAGCATTGAAAAGTTGCCACTGGATTTTTTCCTTAGATGCACATAACTCAGTCCCCCAGAATTGGCTTTTGGGATACGAGACAGCTCTCCAGACCACTTCTCTGCTAGTTGGGTGATGGAATGCCATTCAGGCTGCTGCCAACTGCACCATGACTAGTCTCCAGCTCCCCCCAGCAATCTGTTTGTGGCAGTCTGTGTAACCTCGTCACAGAATGGTAGCTCAATAGTATGGAACAGCATGATTCGGCAATGAGCTCTGATGTTTTACTCCCAGCTCTCAGACTCCTTAAGGCTTTTCTTCTTAGCCCTGGTCTACACTTGGGGGGTGGGATATCGATTTAAGTTATGCAACTTCAGCGACGTGAAAAATGTAGCTGGAGTTGATGTACTTAGATCGACTTACTGTGGTGTCTTCACTGTGGTGAGTTGACTGCTGCTGCTCCCCCTGTGCCTCTCGTGGCGCTGGAGTACAGGAGTTGACAGGAGAGGGTTCGGGGATCAATTCATTGCGTCTAGACTAGACACGAGAAATCGATCCCTGCTGGATCGATCGCTGCCCGCTGATCCGGCGGGTAGTGTAGACATACCCCTAGTTTTGCCATATGGAAAGAAAGGGGAACCAGTTTGATAGTGTTTATTAAAGCACTGTATGTGTGCTAAAATCCAACAGAAGGCACACAGAAGCCTCTAGTAAGTCAAGTGAAGTCTCAAAGTATCATCTTGCCAACCTATGGTTTGTGTCTTGCACTCCATTACATTGCAGGCAATTAGTTGTTTTGCAGGCCAACTCAAGAGTGCTAAGGCTAGCACTGCTTCTCCTTTTTTCATCCTCCTTCAGATGAGTTTGCTACTTCCACAGTATCAGTTCCCCATTTGAGTACTAGGAGGCCAACAGCTGAATGTCTGTTTCTTAATTGGCAGTTCAGAGAACTACCACACAATCCTTCAGGAAAAAAAAATACATAATCTACAAAGAAATGTATTACTGTGATTTGTTTGTAATAAGATACTGTCCTAAGAAATTAACTTTTGTAAGAGAAGCCCTACTGTCTTGTTACTTGCAGGCTTACCGGTTTTTCATATTATATTTTGCTACAAGAATGTCACATAGTGGCAGTAGTTACCCAGAAACAGTATTTCTTCAAATTCCAAGTTTATTCCTAAGCACGATGTACATCACTTAGGGTGACCAGACGTCCTGATAAAATCGGGACTGTCCCGATGTTTGGATATTTCGCAGTACTCATTTTTTTTTTCCCCTCTCCTTTATGCTCCACCGGCGGTAGTCCACTTTTTTTTTTGGGCACTCCGCCGGTGACCCCTCCTCCCCCCCATGTGTTCCGATATTTTCTTCCTCTCATCTGGTCACCCTAACCTCACTTCACTACTGGAATCTGAAATTCTCTGTAAGGGGCTAAATAGTTGATGCAATACAGCAGAATAGCTGCCAGCAATGTATTAACTACACCTCTATCCCAATAGAACGCTGTCGGGAGCAAAAAAAAAAAAAAAAAATTCTTACTACATTATAGGTGAAACCCCGTTATATCGAACTTGCTTTGATCCGCCAGAGTGCACAGCGCCCCCCCCACCCCAGAGCATTGCTTTACCGCATCATGTCACGTTATATCGGGGTAGAGGTGTGCAAGAACATGGAACACCCTTTATTACACGGTACCAAACAAGTAATTGTTTCATAATGCTGCAGTTTCTGAACTGTTTACTTACTTTTGTCACTTCCTCTGCCCAAATCTTGTCAGCATTAAGAGTTAAGACAGACATTTAGAATAGCAGAGTGGTTTTAACATAGTAAGCCATACTTGTGTGTTCTTTAATAATACCTCCTTCCCCCTCGCCCGAAGATGTAAAGAGTGGACAACTGTGACTCACTGCACCCATATGAAGGCCTTTGCTATGAACTATGTTCAGTCAAGAAAACGTAATGCATTCTTTAAACACAAAGAATTCCAGCTTAAACTGCACATCTATAGCACTATATTACGTTCATTATGTGATGTTATGGAGCTATTATAAAAAAACTTAAGTGGATACTCTACAGAGCAAAAAAGTGATAAAAACAAAATTCTGTAAAATGGGATACTTGTCCGTAAAACATGAAGCTCTTACAATGTAAAATATGTAACTACTTGGAAAATGGATACAAACTGGACAGTCTAAATTACTTATTGCAAGTTATAAATAAATGATTTTTAATTTAGTTATGGATACTTTAAGGTTTGTAAGTTTGAAATATTGATCAACTGAAAGATATGCTCACCCTTCACAAGAGCCCACTAGACAAAACTATGTTAAATATAAAACAAATTGAGAGAAGCGATTTCTCTTGCCATCTTAATTCCATTATTGGTTGCTGCCTCCACAAGGACTTGCAATAAATTGGATAAATTTCAGTGAACTGAAACAATTGATTAAAAATTCTATTGTGACATCTCAATAATAACTTAATACAGCTAAAACAGGAGTCTTCCTAACAATGCAGCTTTCCTTTAGTTTATTATGTTGAAATTAGAAGTTTTTTGTCAAAGTTGTGGTTAAAATATGCAATTATGACCCAAGACTTCATTAGTTTTATAACTAGAGGCAAGATTCTTTGGTTTAATGATTCACTGTCCATCAACAATGGAACCTTTAACACTTCAGTGTTTATTTGTATTACAGGCCACACTGAAAATCAATGCTGTATTGTACCAGGTGCTGTACAGACCAAGGACAACACCAGATTGAGGAACCATCAAAATATCGTGTATGTTCTACAGAAGTAATTTTGACTAGTGTGCCAACACTCTGGTCTAAAAACAGTGTGTAAATATTTTCCAGGCTGAGAAAGAATCAGCAAATCTTTGCAACAAGTATCTTACAATTGTTATTTCTAGATTAGCCCAATAATCATATTGCAATATTCATAGTTTCAATTGTTTGTACAATTAGTTTGATATCAAAGACAAGAAAGAGTCCCTAATATATTTAGATCCACAGTTTATTCCAACTGTGATAGATATGAGACCCTGATAGCATGGAAACTACAAAGATTATGATGTTGAGATTATTTATTAATACAATAATTCAAACAACATTTTGAGTCTAGTCAAATGCTATGGGCACATAGATATAACCATTTATGAGCAACCTATCTATCTATGTGTGTGTTCCTGGCTCATCGGGTGGGTTTACTGTGAAATCTGGAATCATTAGAAGGTAATTAATGCAAATCCATAGAAATACGACACAGACAATTATATATACTGGCTTGGACTGGGTTTAAGAGGTGAGCAAACAAATATCCCTTACCCCACAAAAAACTGCATGAAAGGTCAACCTACACTGACTGCGGATGAAACTCTGAACCAACACATGTACAGACCCACCAGATGATGGGTAATCCCTGGTAAATTTAACTTGTGTTTATGACACTATTTTATGACATGTTCTCTGTAATGCTTTTGACTGGTTTTGGGGTGCCCTCAAGGACACCATAAAGCAGTGTGGGGTGCAGTTCCCCTGAAATGGTCCTGTACAAAATACTATGGGGAAAGTCAAATAATGCATTTCAGTTGTTTTCCCAGAATTGCACTTACTATTGAAAAATTATTTTTTTTTTTAAATTGGCACATTAAGCTTTCTGACATCAATAAAGTTGTGGAAACAAGGCTATAGTATTGCACACTTTAGATTATTGGATGCAGTCTGACAGGGACAATTTAACAATATAGAGCCATGAGTCATTTATCTAGTACTTTTTTTGTATTATTAAAGTAAGGACTCCAAGAAATTGGAATATCGATTCAGTTCTCCATTCCAAATATTGGATATGACAATTAAGGCCACTAGAGTTGGATAGCAAGAGGAAACACTTTGTAAAGGAATGTATGAACACAGGAGGCCAACAAACCTTTAGCCATTTTACATGCAGCAAGTTGAGCATGTAAGAGACATTTACCATAATGTTATTTTCTTCAGGCTGAGACGTGTTTAGTTGCTTTAGTGCATAGACAGAGACAAAACCAGGTTACACTGTTATTACTGCAGGTGAACAATATGTTACAGAACACAGAATAGTTAAACACTGCAAGATTGAACTGAGCAAGTGGTGAAGCATACCTAGAAATCCAAACAGTTGCTGGTTTAGTTCAAGTAGTTTTATTCAGCCATTTTAAATACGGCTCTGGACTACTTAATTTAGCTATTGAACATAACGGTGCATGACTTATGAAGAGATTAAAGTTACATGTTACTCCATCTGCATTTGTTTCATTTTCTTTTATAGAACAGAGAAAACATTTGAAACAAGACCTGAGGCTATCACAAAGACGAGCGTTAAAACCCTCAATGAAAGTGTGTGTTACTGACTCAGACATTCACTACAGCTAGCAAGCCAGGCAAACCTCCTTTAGAAATCAAGAAAGATCCATGGCAACCTGAACCAATCCCTCCACACTTCTTCACCCCCTCTTGATCTTCTGACTTCTACTCTGAACATTCACTACCAACTGCAAGGTAAGGCTTTATAGGCCCTTTTGAGTATACCCTCTGGAAGCTTGAAACCCAGGGTTCAAGAGGCAGAAAAGCATTAAAATATTGTTAGTTTGAGTTATCAACTACTAAAGGGGTTTGGGATTGAAGTATAGGCAAGCAAGATGGTAATGTAGATGTACTTTTAATTACGTCACAAATGGAGGTGTACTTTATAAAACGCAGGTAGGCATACCCGTACTAGCTTTAGCATGGAAGACGTGATGGCATGAGTTTCAGTGCAAACTAGCTACCCCAGTTTAAGTACACCTCCCAGTGGAAGTGGATATGTATTCTGGTTGCTAGCCCACACCAGGGTCTGTGCACCACATCTTCACTGCTATTGTTACCCATGCTAGCTAAATTAAAGCTAATTACAGGTATTACACCTTAATTTGCAATGTAGATGTACCCTGAGAGGTAGAAAGTCTCATGATCTACCACCAGTGAAACACTGACATAAATGTTTACAGGACAAGTATTTTTCTTATTACTAGTCCTGTAGTAATGATCAGCAAGTAATTTGTTCCTCTGAATGAAGTCAGCAGATTAATTCCCTCCCGCAACTAACAAAAATCTAATAACGCATGTAAGCAAATCACAACATAACTTGAGAGAAAACTAAGATTAATGAGGCCACTTAAATGTTTTGGAAATGGTTGTTCCTGGGATTTTTATGTTGAGTAAAATGGTTATCTGCTATACTGGACCTTGCAAGCTAATATCTAAGGTAACAGGACTTGGAGCTGCTGATATGTAAAAAGGTATAAAGATGTGATAAATTCCTTGAAATTACGTAAAATGTGTGACAAACCATTCCAAAGAAAGAGACAAGAATATTGAAGCAAAAAGTAATTTAGCATAGGACAAGGTTAAGCCTTCAGAAGACTCCCAACTGTTCCACTTATGCTCCCACATGTCTAGTAAAAACAAACAAACAAACAAACAAGAGCAACTCTTACTTAATGTTTGGCACACCCCACTTTAAAAATTACTATGTGAAAAAGTTCCTCCACATTTTGAAGTATTAGTGATTAGAAGTTAACACAAACTGTGTGACTTATTACGGCTCAAGAATTGTCATTATGACAAAGGTTCATGTAGGATAGAAGAGGAGCAGCATAAAAATTTGCTATGCCTACATTTAAAAATAGTATTAATTTAAAGAAGTCAAGAAACCCAACACAAAGTAAGCAATGTGCCATTTTCTCTTAGATTCCACCTAGGCATTTCTTATTCAGTTTGACATAGAAATATTTGCTGAAGTAATAGATTCATAGATTATAGGACTGGAAGGGACCTCGAGAGGTCATCGAGTCCAGTCCCCTGCCCGCATGGGGGACAATAATATTAATGTCTGGCTTCTAGTATAAGTAATTACAATTTGCATAGGGCCAGAACTGTCTACATTTGAGACCCAAATGGGGAGAGTTATAGTGAACTTCTTGTTTTTTTAAAGAAAAGATTATTCTACTTACTGCAGCTCTAGCTTCTGCAACTTTTGCCTTCTTCAGTCTAGTTTTTGCTGCATCCAAATCTAGTCTTTTATTTTGCAATAGTTTGCGTTCTTTCTGGAAGTTTAGGAAAATCAATTAGTTTAAAAGGATCATGAAATAAAATGTGGGCTTGTACTACATAAAGATAATCTACAGTAATAAGTGAGTGATATTTGTAACATACTGTATACAAGCTGCCTCCTAAAACTGAAACTGCAGGCATAATTAGATGCAGAATTAGATCCAGATCATTATTTTAACTCCTATCCAAGATAGGACACTTACTAAAAAGTGGCAGATTCAAGAACATTTTCTTGAACCAGACTCCTCCCTTCCCCCCCCCCCCCCCCCCCATCTCTCCTCTCTAAAAACACGACAGGCATTACTTAAGACAAAAGTCAAAGTCTCAACTGCTTTTTCCTTCTTGGGAGTTTTCTTTAAACTCCATGTGATTTATCTATCCCTTTACTTAAATGTTTATATTTAGAACTATTTACAAGTGTTTACAATACATTTGTCAACTTACAGTAATTGTTTTATAATCTCCTTCTATAAAATTTCTTAGAGGAGTGAGGAAGTTTATAGCAGATGTTTGAATTAGTTCTCTATCTGCTGTTCCAATTCGCTTTTGTGTTTCTCCACATTTAATTAGTGCATTTCCTGTAAAGGAGAAGAGATGGTTGTTAAACAGTGATCCCTGTAGGTGGTTATGCAAATTTCTACAAGCACAAGAATTTAGGCCAACATTTTGAAGAATTACCAAATGCTAAACAAATAGCTTTTAAAGAAAAAGTTAGAACCAAGGCTGTTTTAATGAGAGTCACTAACTGGAAGTTATGAAGTAACGAACATTCAGTGTTAGATCTTAATCTATCTGAATAGTTACAGCATTGTGGTAGTGGTACTACCTATGACAATTCCATTTCGCATTTGCTAATGAAAGTTCCAATTGTTAGTATTAATCCAGAAACAATTTCCCCCTTTTGACAGTTTGAATCACTCATCTGAGGTTTTTGCTAAATAGAAAAATTTTAACTGTTGAGAATGCTTTTTGCATTTAATGTAAACTCTGAAAGTCTACTTTTGAACACACAGGTAGGATTTGTACTTTAATACAAAATGTTAGTAAATTTGATTCTGAAGAAAAGTGTTATGAAAACAACTTCAGATAGACACCATCACACATTTCACTGTTCTTGGAATTTTTATTTAATTAAAAAAAGAGGAAAGGGACTGGGGACCTTATCATTCAAAGTTTGTTTTGTATGCCCTTGAGGTATGGAACTTTTCAGTGCAAGTGCTGATCAATACCAATTTCCTACCAAAATTCATCCTTGCTCAACATATTAAGCATCATTCAAATGGTGTCATTGCAAGCTAATAGTGTAACGTTTATTTTTGCATCCTAGAATGAATTAAACAAGTTGCAATGGCTGTATACTTATAAGAAGTTACACACATATTGGTCTGAATAAGCTGAGTTTCATTTAGCTTGTTTTAAATAAAGACGAGCAAGCTTCAGGCCTGGTTAATACTTGGACAGCAAGCCACTGATGTTTTCAAGTATCTTGTCGCTTCTCTGATTGTAAAGGTTGCCACTACTAAAGTTATATCCATACACTTTCTTTCTGTGAAAATCTATACTTTGGATGCTTCCAACAAAAAGAGTAGGTTATCTTCTACTTCAACAGAAAATCCTATTACTTCTAGATGCAAAGATCTTTGATTAAATTCCTTGTGGAAGTTAATCTCACAAAACAACTTTTTTTTATTTACTTGCGGAGCTACCTTGTGTTCTGAAATGAAAACTATCAGGCTTTGTAATATGTATTTTGACAACAATATACCTACACATTAACGGTTGGTTAATTTTAACTGTTACCTATATTAAACTGATGGGTAGGTTTAAGAGAATATGAGAACTGGACTTCATGTTAAGACCCAGTCTCTAAAATTTTCCTGGAAAATGCCAGAGATGCCATTATAGAGGAGTAGGTTTTTGAGGGAGTAAGAGAAAGAAAGGTATCCATGAATAAGTCTACTATAACTCTAATAATCCCTTGTAGAAAGTACCGTATATACTTGATCATAAGACAGTTCGTTTATAAGCCAATCCCCCCTCCCGCCAAGATGGATAAGTAAAAATGGAAATTCAGGGGTCAGCAAACTTTGGCTCCCGGGCCATCAGGATAAGCTGCTGGTGGGCCGAGATGATTTGTTTACCTTGAGCATCCGCAGGCACGGAGGTGAACCTAAGTAAACTAAGTGTCCTGGTGCACCAGCTGCTAATCCTGATGGGCCGGCACAGCAATTGGTGGGGAAATTTTTTTTTTTGGGGGGGGGGGGGGGGGGAGGAGAAGGGGGAGAGAGAAGAAGCTGGGAGTCAGGCGAGTAACCCTGACCACCCCCCACATGACCCCACACCTAGCCTGGGACCCCCACACTCTCCCCATCCCATTCCTTCCCACCGTATCTGGGGAGGCCCAGGGGAGGATGTCTCTGACCTGGCTGCAGCCTGCTCTGGGGGTGGGGCCGAGCAGCAGGGCTGCAGCCTGCCAACCCCAGAGCTGCAGCTGCTTCGAAGGCTGGGGGGGGGGGGGGGGGGGGAGAGGAGGAGGAGGAGGAGGAAGAGAGAAGAGCAGCATGGCCAGAAGCGGAGAGACTCTGGCCCCACCTCTTCCCTTCTGGCTCTGCTGCCTCTCCTTGCTCCCTCTGTTGGGAGGGGCTGTGTCCCACCTCTCCCTCTCTATACCTGTTCATAAACCGACCCCCTTCTCTGGTGCTTCCCTTTTTTACTAAAAAAATCTGGCTTATGAACAAGTATATACGGTAGTTAAAAAGGGAGTCAGGACTATGAAACTGCACTGAGATTTTAAACAAGAATTTAGTTGTTTCCAACAGCAATTTCTACTCTGCACACAGTACATATGTATTTCTTATTTTTTTTTTCAAAAAAATAACCGTATTCAAAAGACAGGAACTGCATTTTTCCCTTGTGACTAGACATTCATAGGGAAACAAAATGTGAGCTATCTATTCAGGTAGTAAAGTTATGCATTCACTGGGGGGGGGGGGGTAGAGTTAGGGTTCCAACCGCAGCTATAACTAATGCTACCCTCATCTTCATTTTGGATTAAGGCTTCAGAGCTTTAATATTCTCAAAGATGTACACTGAATACATAAATTTGTGCAGTCATTTTTTGAAATTCGAGTCATCTTCTTAGCTCAAACTTACCGTATGCTGTTCCTGGGCCAAACTCATTCCCTGCATCAATCATATACTGGCCTAGTAGTTCTGGATTATTCATACGACTTGGTGCTTTGCGGTCCAGCTTCTCGTAGACAAATTCTTCTATTCTAGCATCTAAAAAAAGTGTTGTTTGCTAATTTGAAGTGCAATTACTGTAAATCAAAGCAGTATTTAAAAAAAAAAAATGTTCACTCATAGAAAAGCAACTTACTAATTCATTCACAGAATATCAAAGTATTAGGTAATTGAGGAAATCGGATAAAGTGATTGTCACCAACGTGATAGGTTAGTCTAAATATCCATCTGCTCTGTTTACAAGTATTTCTACTATTTTCCATAAAAATTCAATATAGGCTCGTGTAATAAAGCTAATTCATACCTTCTTACACAGCACCAGTATTAGAGGTTGTGCAGGCCACATTATCCCTCAGTAACACTTGAGCCACAGTGTCATTGAATTGTCATTAAATGCAGTTGCAGTTTCGACTAATTTCATCTGTAAACTAGCGTAGACATAGCCTAGCACTTTATAACTTATGTTGCTCAGGGGTGTGAAAAAACACCCTTAAGTGACAAATTACACCAACAGAAGCACTGGTGTGGATAGCACTATGTTGGTGGGAGATGCTCTCCTTCAGACATAGCTATTACCACTCGTTGGGGGTGGTTTAATTATATCGATGGGAGAGCTCTCTCCCATCAGCACAGAGCTACTACATGGGAGATCTTACAGCGGCGCATCTGCATAAGTACAGCTGTGCTGGTGTAAGCTCTCTAAGGTAGACATGGCCTCAGTAAGCAGTTCTGAATTCACCAGGAACAGAACACAGCCTTCTTCTCTATAGCCACACTGATGTCTGTTTCCAAGAATACTTAGTAAAAACTCTGCCTCTAGAGTCAGTAGTAGATATGACTACAGGCAGGGAGTATATATGTTGAGTATGAAGGACTTTTTTTTTTTTTTATTAAGAGACACGAAGTCTAGAAGCCACACAAGTTATGCTCTCTTCAGCTTTCATTTCTTTAATATTTCAATCTCTTTAATGTTCTAGAGATCAGTTTGACACTGAGCCTTGGATGTGAATACACCTCAAACTTTGACTTGGCTAGCGTCACGATCTGAGTTTTGTAACTTTGGCCCATCTCTAATTTCATAAAAGAGCACTTATGCTTACCACTGAAATGGTCAGGCACTTGTCATACATCTGCCACAAGTTTCTGGTGAGCTAGATTAGCATTTTGGGGTAAGGACTACTGTATAGCACCAAGTACACTTTCCCCACGTTAGTGGTTGCTTGTACCCTTTAACTGTAGCATAAACAAATCCGTTCACCCTGTTTACATATCTATTAATACTACTTAGAATCCAGCATTCTTCTATAGCAGAGCTTTTAGTTCCATTACTCACAAGAAAAAATGGCTGTGCTTGGATGGTGGAGAGAGGATATAAATGTCTTAAAGGTACCAAATAAAGCATTTATGCAGAAAGCATTAAAAGAACTTAATCTACTGTTTTAGAGAAAGGCAGATTAAGCTGAAGAGGGATAGCTAATATGAACGGAGTATTTTCAGATTAGATCAAAACTGAATACAATTCAGAGAGCTGAAAATAAGGTTTTGCCAGCATAATTGAGATATTGCCATCCATTCATTATTTACACCCAGCCTGTAGTTAATGACTCAGATTTCTCTTTAAATGTTTAGTGAGACATTTTATGGGCTGTTTACTTTACTTTTCTCTCTTTTAAAACCAGAAACCCAAATTATGTAAGTGTTTAACTTTATTTCCTGTATTGTTTCAGGACAGAGGCTCAAAGCACTGTAATTGTATTATTTACAGTCTGAGTGAATCAGAGAGTTTAGATTTTAAGTGGTTAGACACATGTTTCAGGCCTTAAGTTTGCTGATCAAGAGAGATCAGATACTGCATTGGAACCTAGACTTGAAATCCTAGACTTAAAGTCAAGCCAGTCTCCCATAGCACTCCTGCCAAATAGATGGCCCATCTGAGCTCAGAAGGGGAACCTGAAGCTATTGCCTCCAGCATTACTGCTTCTCTGCTCCTAGCAGCAGTTCCAAGGACAAGGGAAAGAGACCAGCCTGTGGAATAAGGGCCCCACCTTCCGTCCGTCCGCATTAGAGTGAGGTTAACCACTGGTAAAGGATTTATGTGAGACCTGTCTCATTTCCAAGCATTGTGAATGCACAGCAACTCAATAGAAGGGGAAGTAAGGAAGTGTTGCTTACTTTTAGAGTAGGGGAACATTAGTTCCAGCTACCAACTGTGATAAATGTGACTTGTTGCCAAATACACTCAAACCCTCCCCTACATATCTGAATCCCTATCATTTCAAAGGGGGGAGGGAGGGAAAGAGGAAAAAAAGAGGGGAGAGAAGAGGGCGAAAGGGGAGGGAAAGTTACTCAGCTTGGGCAGTCACATCTTTTCCAATACCATTAGTTTATCAGCTGTTCATCTACAGGGGTCAAATTCCCTGCAACCATCCTATAGCTTTAGGAAGCAAAGAACTTAACCCTCTGCAGCATCTACTCCGCCTCTTCCCCAAAGAAGAGAATGCAGCTAGCATTTTTGTTATAGGCCATTCTATTCATGTGGTTTCATAGAATTTGGCTTTTAATTATATTTTTATTCAAGGCCTGTGTGGCCAGCTGCTGCAGAATTTACTCTGGAATCCACCTCTTGCAACAAGTATGCTCCATTTCAGCACCATTCACTTAAGAGAATTGTATCTATTTTTCGGGACTCGGGAAAACTTTGAAGATGTGAAGCAAGCTTAAGTTGGAGGTCTGAGCATATAAACAGCTTGAAACAATAGCTCCGAGAGGCATGAACTGATCACCTGTTGAGGTGAGTGTAAGACCGAAACCCGAAGATGACAGTTTGCATCAATATTGTCAACTATTTCACTGCTGCTCATTTTAGTATACTTATGCACTAATGTGCTTGTTCCACAAACCTAAACTGCCTTACTCCCTCCTGGATACCATGAGTCCCACTCACCTCTTTATGCAGCTGCCAAAACACTCAGCTTTACCTTTGATTTGTATTAAAGCATAGTTGCTTTCTAGAACCTAACTGGCATATCAAACTAAGTGTGGAACACCATAAAATTGATTTTTTTATCTGAACAGTACCAGTTGTAACACTTAATTTCATGCTGAATTAATCAAAAACACCCATCTTTTAAATTGAAGAGAATCTAACAGGATTTCCAGTTTGCCACACCAGAATGTCACAGAATCCAGGCATCTTGCAACAGTTTAGGTCCAGCTTCCCATGGAATACTGTGAAGATGTGGACAGCCTACAATTTAGGATTTCTATTAGGTACTATGAAGTTGTGAAAACTGCTGTATCACTGAATACCTCTGTGTAAAAATGGAATCCACCATGGGCGGACAGTTCTTGTGTACCCACCAAGCTAGGGAAAATGGAAAGCAGTTACCCTTAGTAACTGCATTTTGACCACACAACGGATATGTTGAGGTTGGCTGAAGTTGGGGAAAACCAGTTCTCCGAACTCCTCAACAGCGAGCTGGGATTTGGAACAGCTGAACAGAAACCAACATAGTGACGCTAACCTTTGAACCCTCTGAGGCTTTGTGGGTTGGGGAAGACTCTCAGCCACACAGGAAAAGATTGGGATGTTTTTGTAGCAGTGAGCCCTGGTACAGCTGCAGGACCAACCAAGGTTAAAGTGCTCCACCACTAGGAAAACAAGCCATGCACTGCAGGAAGAACATGGAAACCCACAGAGAACTCTGACCCTAGCCCAAAGAATGCTCTGGAGTGGTGAGCCAGGGAAATGCATGCAAGCTGTATTTTTGGACAGATCTGGGTACTTCCAATGCAATTAAAGAGAGTAAAGTCTGTGTTATGCCTATCACACTGAAGAGTTAACCCAAGCGTATAGAACAGTTTCCAGATGAACAGAGACTTTGACACAGCTTTTCTATTACTTTAAGATCAGCAGTTGCAGACTAAATCAAAGTTGAAAAAAATCAAGGGGTTCTTGCTATAATTATACGTGGTACTGTGCATTAAGATGGAACCTTAAGCAGGGTGGATAAAAATCAACTGTTTAAATAAAAAGAAATTTGATTTGTTCAATGCACTCCTTTAAAAAAAAAAAGTGTAGGTTGCCATAATTTCAAATATATTAAGGCCTAAACTCAGTATAATCTATTGCAATTATTTAAAGTAAGTAAAAATATTGAAGCAGTATACCACTTCTGCTGTGAAATTTTTGGAGTCACTGAACTGGTGGAAGTCACTGGCTGAGCACCTGGAACCAGAGTCTGTTAAAGTGCTAAGCCAGCTTTTGATGGCAGTAGCCACTTTTGTAGGTGCAGAGAGAATATTTTCTTTTCAATTTATTCAATTCAATGACTAGTTAATTCAGAGTTGAGAAGCCAACTGAAAATTGGGAAAAAAAAAAAAAAAAAAAAAAAGGCAGGAAAGTTTGCTTTCTATCCAATCTCTAAATAAAAATGAGGTGTGTGCAGATGAGATCTAGTAGTACTGAAGTTTGAAGAACAGTGACCATACACAACCAGTTCAATTCAGTAACTACGGATAATACTTACTTTGTTTGTTAGGCCAGTGTCAAATGAAAACAGGTTTGATAAACTTTGTCCAGCACATTTAAGATGTTTTTTGTTACATAAAACAGTTTTAAAATTGGTTTGTGCATTTTTAATCGAATTCCAATTTCTATCCAAATATAGCTCAATGTAAATGAGTAAAAGTTAATCTAGCAAATTAAGGCATTAGTCAATTGTAACTTAAAAATGTAAATGCTAAGATTATGAATAAATGTATGCAAAGCTATATAGTTGCTTAAATGTTTATAGATATTGTTTTCTCTGGTTAGGAAAGAGCATCAAATTTAGTATAAAGGCTATATTTAATTGAAAAAAAAAAAAATCAATGTTTTAATGGTTACCAACCAATGAGAATCAACCTGTCTTTAGGAAAATAACTGAAGAGTACAAATGTAAAGTAAGATAAAGATTAAGTATTTAAATCAAGGTTTCCTGCTTGATGATTAAATGATGATTTAACGAAAAAAAAAAAAAAAAAAAAAAAAAAAAAAACCACACACACACAGGTTTACATCAACCCACCCCAAAAGACATTAAAAACAGTTTATACATTTTAATACATGTTAGTTAATGAGAATCATATGACCCACTAATAAAAAAAATATCTAGAAGAGGAAATGAAGATTATAATCAATTGAAACTATAGGGGGAATTCAGATAGAATATAACTCAAGAAAATCATTCAAGTAGAAATTGGCCAGGATATTAGGTTTACAACTTGGAGTAAAGCCAGTAGTTTGCAATGAAAAGCTTAGTTGATGAATTTAGCCTTATTCTGTGAGCAGATTTGAATTTATTCACTTTAAGGATTTACTGCCAATATTTGACGTTTGAGCTCTGTTGCTTGTGTGTGACCAATCAGCTAAGGATCATGATCTTGTTTATTTTCCAACTGAATAAGAACACAAGCTCTTTTGGTTTCCACAAATACATATGAAAACTTGAAGTTTTGTGAACATTTCCCCAGTAAACCACCACTCAAATATTTGTGAAAAACAAACCAGAAGGGCAATTAGCATGGCCAGAACAGATGTGTTACAAAACTCAGAAGTATGCTGGCATTGTTCACCAAGGTCTAATCAAAACTCTTTTACAAAAAAGAGTCACTAAAGGGAACATGACAAGTGATCAGAACCTCAGTTCCTATTCTCAAAAAAAAAAAAAAAAAAATCAAGCAGCATCATGCCCCTAATACAATGATGGAGAAGCAACACAATACAAACTGAGGGAAAAGTGACACCTATTAAAACAATCAACATATCTTCCCTAGCATTTTGTTTTCCTTTGGGCTAGGAGAAATTCTCTCATCTTACCCTGTTTCCCCGAAAATAAGACAGTGTCTTATATTAATTTTGCTCCCAAAGATGCGCTAGGTCTTATTTTCAGGGGATGTCTTATTTTTCAGAAATGAAAAATGCCTTATTATCGGTGGATGCCTTATTATCGGGGAGGTCTTATTATCGGGGGGATGCCTTATATTACAACGAGAGGCAAAACTGTAAGTAGGCCTTATTTTCGGAGGATGTCTTATTTTCGGGGAAACAGGGTAGTACTGATGAAGACAGACCCTGCATAGCTTAAATAGGCTCTGATCCTGTCAGATCTCAAGATGTTTTGAGACAACCCACACGCAATCATTCTGTTATAGATTCCAGTTGCCATCTTATGCAGTCAAGTCTTTGCACTGGAATTAAGAGTTAATTTGTTTCATTGTATCAAAAAAGCATTGTACATCTTGTACATGTAAGAGAAGTTTTAAACAGGAACAACGAACAGCAGTGTGTATAAACATGCAGCAGTGACTCTGCCAAATACACACACACACACAAATAGACAAGCTTGTTGGCACTAAAGTATACATGAAAAACCAAACATGTTTCTTACTTGGGTTTGGCTGCAATAAAACTTCTGTCTGTTTCATAATTTTTTCTGTCCACAGTTTTGTACATTCTGCTTTGCTGAGGAGGTTCTCCAAGTGAGCATCCAGTTCAGTCTTCTCTGCTTGACCAAGTTTTTCTTCGGTAAACTATAGGTTAAAGAGAGCTAGATTAGCAATACTAGTCTGGTCAGCACAAACAGCCGCGTGTAATGTTAGCCTTTAACTAATTAGGTTTTATTTTATGTATAAGCTTTTTGACGACTGACACTTTACTCAGTCTTCAGCAACTAAGCCCTACTAATATCACCGAAAAATAGTTTTAAATGAAATGAAGATACCTTTGAAAGCTAGCAAATGTGCATTTGAATTTGTAAGTTCATAGTTTGAGATTTCAAATTCTTACTGAAATAAATTAAAACATACTATTCATTTCAACTGGTGTTTAAGTCACCATAATAAGATTTTAGTTTTAACATGGGGAAATTTCGTGCTCATAAAAGAGCACATAGCATCTTTGTCTGGATCTAGACAGAGGTACGCTTTCCCAAACAGCTTTATTATTACACCTCAGTCCTCACTTGCAAACCCGGTGCCCATCACAAGCAGATATTTAAGTCTAGGCAACCAGCAGCCATTTTAAGTTGAGTTTTAGTCTTCCAGTCAAAGAAAATTGCATACTAGTGGGTCTGGGTCTTGTTCTAACCCCTGAACTAATTTAGTGTTTTCACCTCCATCTCCAATGTTAGATTATGTACTCCTCTGACAACCCCGTTCAGGTTGGCCATTTTCAGGGAAGGAAACCTGGCTAGGCAATTAAATCCCTAGCAAGTTTACAAATTTAACATAACCAGACTAAAAGTACAGTAACTCCTCACTTAAAGTGGTCCCGGTTAACGTTGTTTTGTTGCTGATCAATTAGGGAACATGCTCGTTTAAATAGGGTTACCATATTCAAACATTTAAAAAAGAGGACACTCCCCGGGGCCCCGGGCCCGCCCCAACTCCGCCTCTTCCCCACCCCTGGTCCCACCCCAACCCCATCCCTTCTCCGCCCCCATTCCAACCCCTTCCCCAAAGTCCCTGCCCCGACTCTGCCCCCTCCTCTGAGCACCCTGCATTCCCCTCCTCCCTCCCGTTCTGATCTTGGTTGGGGGTTGCTAAGTGCTTCCCTGCTCCCCACTCGCCCCGCAGCCCCTATGCCCTTGCCTGCCCTGCTCCTCCTCACCCTGCAGCCTCTGCACCCCCCCGCCGCCTCTGTGCCCCCTGCTCCCCACTCGCCCTGCCGCCTCTGCACCCCCCCGCCCCTGCAGCCTCTGTGCCCCCTCCTCCCTACTCGCCCTGCCGCCTCTGCACCCCCCCGCCCCTGCAGCCTCTGTGCCCCCTGCTCCCCACTCGCCCTGCAGCCTCTGCACACACACACACACACCCCGCCGCCTGCCCTGCTCACCCAGCAGAGGGTGAAATGCAGGCTCCACGTGGAATCAAACACAGCCCCGCTGCTCTGTGGGGAAGGAGGCAGCGGGGGAGGGACTCTGGCTACTAGAGGCCCTAGTGGCTGCGAGCGGCTTTCAATCAGGCCAGGCGTCCAATCAGCCGCGCCGCACGAGGGGAAGGGGGAAATCCCAGACATTTCTACTTGATTAGAAATCCCTCCCACCCCCCGGACGGCCATTTAACACTGAAAAAGCCGGACATGTCCGGGGAAAGCCAGACGGATGGTAACCCTAGTTTAAAGTTGTGCAATGCTCCTTCTAATGTCGTTTGGCAGCCACCTGCTTTGTCCACTGCTTGCAGGAAGAACAGCCCGTTGCAGCTAGCTGGTGGGGGCTTGGAACCAGGGCGGACCGGCAGCCCCCCGCTCTCCTAAGTTCCCTGTGCTGCAATCACCCAGCAGGCTATCAACGGGTTATCAATCGGCAGTTCAGCTGTCCCTCCCCCCACTGCCATGTGCTGCTCCTGCCTTCTGCCTTGGAGCTGCTCCCAGAGACTCCTGCTTGCTGTGCAAGAGGGAGGGCCCACGGGGGGGGCTAATGTCAGGGTGTCCCCCTCCCCCTTGCTCCTGCACCCCACTTACCCCTTCTCCATATAGAGCAGGGAGGGGACACGGAGGGAGAGAGACAGAGAGCTTGGGGCAGCAGCTGCTGCCTCAACTTCCTGATCCACGTAAAAAGACAATGCACTTAAGAGTGGGTCATCTTACTTAAAGGGGCAGTGTGCATCTCTCTCCCCCACACACAAGGTGTGGGTCTGTCTTTGTCTGCTATGCTGTCTCTCCTCCCTCCAGTTTGTGCTGCCTTGATTAGAGGCTACATTAACAATGTGTTAACCCTTGAGGGCTCAGCCCAGTGCTAGTTCATCATTTAGCAGCAAGACATTCCCTGGGAAATATCCCTCCCTCTTCCACCCTCTAACTTCACCATCTCAACCAATCATCATAGCTGTGAACAGTATTAAATTGTTTGTTTAAAATGTATACTATGTGTATATCTATATAATATATAGCTTTTTTGTCTGGTGAAAAAAATTTCCCTGGAACCTAATCCTCCTCCACCCCCCATTTACATTAATTCTTATGGGGAAATTGGATTCGCTTAAAGTCGCATTTTTCAGGAACGTAACTACAATGTTAAGCGAGGAGTTACTGTATTCTGACTGCAAAGCTTCATTTGTAGTAACCTCAACATTCTCTGCAGTAAGCTGTACATGATAACCAAAAGCAAAACTAACTGGAAAAGGAATCGGATTGAACAATCTTGTTTCTCTTTCCATTATGCAGAGTGAAAAAAGGTAACTTGGTAGTGCCTCCTTTTCAAGACTGGACATATGTTCAGCTTCCCTGGGGTTCCACATCAATGCAAGGAGCTGCACAAACATTGTCTGTGGTCTTATTTTATAGGCATATTAATATTGTTCTGCTTTCTAATGTTCATAAAAATAATTTCAAAACTGTTACATTGTTTTATGTTTGCTAAAATTAATGTTTGATTAAATGAAGTTTGATTAAACCATGTTTTCCACAACAGAAATAAAGTAAGGCGGATAGCAAAAGAATAAGGAGTTACTCTTCCTATTAACAGCATGCACTGTTCCTTTTAATGGTGAAAACTGGAATATAGATGGAGACCCCAAATTTGCCAATCAACACAGTTCCTTATTGAATCAGTTCAAAAAGCAGATCCTCATCCATCAAGCAGATGGAAGTTTATAAAAACATTAAGGTTTGGCTTATAAAACATGTAGCTCTTGGTTATGAACTAAGGCCAAATCTACCCTACAAACTGTTGCCAGCATAGCTATGTAGGTCAGAAGTGTGATTTGTGATCAACATACCTGTGCTGGCAAAGCAGTCCTAGTATGGAAACTGCTTTTGCTGGTAGAGTTTATTAGCCTAGATTAGCTATACCATCAAAAGTACAGTTTATACTGACCGTAGTATCTGGGTGAGACTGGTGCAGAGCTAACTGGCTAAAACTAATCCAAATAAGGTTGAGGTGAAATTACCTGGCTGGAAGAAGCAACCCAAAGGACTGCAAGAATATTGGCTTGTTTAACTGAGTGTGCATCTCCACCATTTGTTTGTCAGATTCACAACACAGGGGTCCGTTTAGACTTCCAGCTGATACCAGAAGATGTGGCTTGCTCAGCTTTTATTATTTACATAAAGCTAGGAGGCTGCAACCATTCATTTTGTATGCAAACCTCACAACTATCATCCCTGCCTTTGTCACCTCAAGATAAAACTACTCCAATGCATTCTGTGGGGCAACATTTTAGAAGTTTCCAGAAACTGAGGCTAGTGAAGAATGCAGCTGCCCGTTTGGTAGTTGGGATGTCTTGCCACGATTCTCAGTGGTTGTCTGTGGGTTTCCAATTTACAATATTGGTTTTGACCAACAAAGTCCAGAATGGCAGAGAACCAACGGGAGAGAGTGCCATACCACAGAGCATTAAAACTGCTCAAGATTAAGTGCCCACTAGCATAAGAAAGAAGACATTGCTGGCTAGGCATTCTCCATGAGGGACACTTCCCTCTCCCTGATCTGTAAGAACCCAAATATCTGAAGGGCATCCTGCCAAGTCAACCTGCCACCATCACAGCAGCATCTGAGAGGGGAACTTAAAAAGTGTGGAACTGCTGGAGCAAGGATATTTGAGTTTCTAATTGCTGCATGGTGGGTGCTGTACATTAATTATGTTTAGCTATCCATTTTGCTGTATTTTTAAGTATGGTCAAGGGTGCATAGAACATATGGATATATTAGTGTTTTAAACAAATGCAATACTTCCATATTTTAAATAATTAAACTCAGTTTCTTTTTCATCATTTGTGTTTACTTTTTCATCATACTCAAACTGGAATAAGATTGGTTAGTTTCTCTTTCTAGTTCATAACCTTTAGTGTAAAGAACGTTAGGGTACAGAAACTGAAGTTTTATAGACATTAAGACATTTCTAGTTCTGTTGCGTTCTTAGATTGAAAGCTCCTGAGGTAGGGAAAGTGCCTTTACAAGCACCATAACTTGTGTGATGACTAAGTGACATTCACCACAGTTTACTTTTTAGGGTTAACTAATTTCAATAAGTTACACTGTCATTTTTGATACAGCATCCTCTAAGTCATTCGTCTTATGAATGAAGAACTTTTCTGTTGTCCTAATGATGTCTGTATGAGCCTTCCAAGTAACAGAGAAGCTGATTGGACAATTTTACTATTCACCATTTTGTGTAAATGCAGGGTATCAAGTACAGTTTCAATTGAGAGAAAAGACTTAAGCACATTAATTTTGAACGTTATTTGCAATGTAGTAACAACATTTTTAGACAGAAATGATTGTTGTATTGATGTTCCCCAAAGTAAATGCCATACTACTGCCACTCTAGTTCTCCCCAAAGTGGCGAAAGCTACCTTAAACTCTAAATTGGAAATGGCTTTGTTTCACACCCTCTTCATGATTTATGTATTTAATATTCAAAACTGAAAAGGTAAAGGAGGCAGTGTCCTGCACCCTGAAGATTTGCCTTAAAATTTTAAGGGACAGCTAGCACATGGCTGCTCCAAAAAAGGCAGATGCTGTTACATTTTAATAAAAAGATAGATAAGATTTTTGTAGAGCTCTGTTCAGAGTAGAAAATTAGACTGCTTTCTAGGACACAGTAACATAGGCATTGCCATATTGAATCATACCAGTGCGGGATCTAGTCCAGTAGCCTATTAAACCAAACAACAAAAGCAGCTTGTTTTTAATATGGACAATTTATTTAAGGGAAAAATTGGCTTTTTCCACATGGGAACAAATCAGTCTACCCTTCTGCATACCTTGGTGTTATAGAGCTGTTCAGAGGCAAAAGGCCATGTTAGTGAGGTCCTGAAACACAGCCACTACTACCTCCCCCAACTCCAACAGAGGCCACGCAACAAGAGGTACAGCTTCTGCTGTATGGCCCCAGGAGGAGGGGAAGACTGATCCATTCTTGCCTGGCTTTTGATAGAGAGCATATTAAATTGTGGGAGCTGGTTGGGAGAAAGGTCTCCGGAATCTTCCCCACCGTTGCTGTTCAGGTTAGTTTGAGATTCCATTTTCCCCCGAAGACCAGGGACATCTAGACACCTTCCTTCTTGCTACATGAAGGACAATCAAGATGAGGATCAGAAAACTCTTCCACTCCACAAAACTTCCTTTTGTTCCCAGAAAGGAAAACAAGGGTGATAACTAGGAAGCTTCACTTTTATGAAGTTGTCCTTTTAAGGGTCCTCCCCACCCAGAGAGAGACAACCTCCTTCTAAGCTTCTATGGAGGCAACAGCTTCCCTCTAAGTCATTCCATAGAATAATAGCAGGGAAGTGGAGTGGGCAGTGATGGGCAAGATGAGCACTGGGCCACTACATCTGCTGAAGATGAAGCAGCCTCCACTGAATGTAAATGCAAGGTACAAATTTTCAAAAGCACCCAATTGAATAGGGCTTGGTCCTCTTGAAAATGTTATGCACCTCCAGCAACTTCCTCAGAAACACTAAGCTAGAGCAAGCACTTAGAAGTTATTTTCCTACAACTATATTATATTGCTTCACATTGTGTTTTGAAAATCTTGTTTTGAAATAAAGATGTTTTACATTTAGAGACAATTTCTACGGCTTCTTATACTCCAAACTACCAAGCTGTCTGAACATTAGAGCACAAGAAGAGTTTAACACAAATCACAGAGCAGTGCTAGTTATTTGCTGCCAGACACAGGAGTATAGCACTGTATTTGCAGTTCCTACGTAGATTCATAGATTCTAGGACTGGAAGGGACCTCGAGAGGTCATCGAATCCAGTTCCCTGCCTGCAAAGCAGGACCAAATACTGTCTAGACCATCCCTGATAGACATTTATCTAACCTACTCTTAAATATCTCCAGAGACGGAGATTCCACAAACTCCCTAGGCAATTTATTCCAGTGTTTAACCACCCTGACAGTTAGGAACTTTTTCCTAATGTCCAACCTAGACCTCCCTTGCTGTAGTTTAAGCCCATTGCTTCTTGTTCTATCCTTAGAGGTTAAGGTGAACAAGTTTTCTCCCTCCTCCTTATGACACCCTTTTAGATACCTGAAAACTGCTATCATGTCCCCTCTCAGTCTTCTCTTTTCCAAACTAAACAAACCCAATCCTTTCAGCCTTCCTTCATAGGTCATGTTCTCAAGACCTTTAATCATTCTTGTTGCTCTTCTCTGGACTCTCTCCAATTTCTCCACATCTTTCTTGAAATGCGGTGCCCAGAACACAATACTCCAGCTGAGGCCTAACCAGAGCAGAGTAGAGCGGAAGAAGATAGTGGCTTATAGAATTTAAAATCTAGAGAGAAAAGATGGGGGGGGGGGGGAGTAGTAGTGGTATACAACATACAAGCAGTGTGACACAGGCAAAAAGAACCTGCTTTTTTGTATTAAGCTTATTGTATTCTTTGGGCAGCAGTTGATGTAGCAACACACACTTGCACATTTCCTCTGAGGCTGGTCTACATTACCGTTTTAACCTCTGATGTAGCTACACTGGTGAAAACCAATAATGTAGATAGCAGTGCACTGGTTGTAAGCCATGACTCTCAGCAGTGCAGCTTTACCCCTACTTTAACCCAGGGTTGATGGCAAAAGATCTACAGTAGGCTTAAGTGTTGAGTTGATTTACATGCAAAAAAAGGAATCAAGATATTAAAAAAAGTCACAAGATTTACATCACAAGTTCTTACAATGCAAGGAAAACTGTGCCTCTTTTTTCCCCGTTCACTGAGGAAAGACAGAAGAAGCCACTACATAATCAAGGGGATGTAAAAAAAAAAAAAAGTCTGGGAAGTATGGAGACACCCCAAAGACCTGGAAGAGTATAGAAAAGAGAAAGAAATGTGCTAGAAGAGCCCACAAAGAAGCCATACCAGCTTTAAGCTTGCTTTAATGGCACCGATTGTTCACTAAGCTGGGTCTTCTGTTATGTTTCTATCTCACCTCTACAAACCACCCCTCTGATCCACACGGTTCCTTCTATAATGTGAAGATTTAGAACAGTACTATTTTCTCAGGCTCATGGCTAGATTCTGGCCAGATATTAAAGTATTCTTTTTAGCATCATAAAATTTTAAGTCCAAAACCTGATTGTGACTCACCAAAACATTATGACACCCACAAAATGAGTTTTCCTTGGGAGTCTGATACCTGAAAAGTTTTGCTGTGGGAGTGATTACATAACACAAGCTCAGAGGCATATGCCCCCCCCACAGGGCTAAGGAACAGGAGCCAGTTTCATTTTTTTTAATGCTAAGAGTAGTTTGGAGACAGACAGAAGACTGCTAAGAGAGTTTTTTGACATAATATCAAAATCCACCAGCATCTCCTTAGCAAGAGGCTGAATGGTTAAAAAAAGATGTATAGACAGGTTCATACGCCAGGCCAGTTGCTTAAGGTACATCACCCAAGTTCATTTGCTTCAGATGACTATTTATTTTTTTACTCACTAAAGGGAATTTATCTTCATATTTCAGACCCCCAAACGGTTAACAGATCCTGTGTCGATGCATTGTACACACTGTTGTAAGACCCAGCTGCACTATCTAGCTGGAGTACTTACTGTACATGCCCTGCCCCATGCCCACAGCATCCGAACTCCGCAACCCGCAGGCATGGGAGGGGAGGGGAGAGGAGGGAAGGAGGTTTCCCGTCTCCCCTTCGCAAGGCCCTGTAGCGCCGAAGGGCGCGGCGTGAACACACATGGAAGAAGAAAGGGCTCACACCTGAGGCGGGAGGGGAAGGAAGGAGGAGCGGGTTTTTAAACAGGGCGGCTCGATCTGTAGCCGGAGCGGATGGCACCGGCCCTGCTGGAGAACTGGCATGAGCCGCGGCTTATTGTACTACCTGGGAGGCGAGACACGAGACGCCGTCGCCTCCCACCCCCGTTCTCCCCACAGCTCGGGGCGCCCGGTCCGCGCTCACAGCCCGGCTCAGACGCCGTCAGCGCCCCGCCCCCCAGCAGGGACAGGGGCGCACAGCCCGGGTTACAGTGAGTGGCCCGGGCCGGCCTGGGACACACCCCGCCGCTAACGGCCGCCCCGGCGGGCGGGGACTGGCCTAGGGCCCGGCTCAGGAGCCAGGCGCCGACCGAGCGCGGACCAACGCCCCAGCCGCCGGGCCCCACCGCGGCCACCCAGCACCAGGCCGCAGCCTCCAGCGCCGCCGCCACAGCCGCTGCCCGGGCCCGACCCGCTGCCCGTGCCGCGGCGGATGGACTCGGCTCCCGCCGGCTCCCGGTACCTGCACGGCGCGGCTCAGGAAGGTGCCCGCATCGGCAGCGAACTTCTTCACGTTGAAGTCCATGATGTTCATCCCCTGGGGGCTGAGTCAGCCCCGACACCAGCTGCCGCTGCCGTTCCTCGGGGGAGGCGTCGGGCGCGGCCTGCCCCGGCCCGGCTCTGAGGAACCCGGCAGCCGATTGGGCGGAGCGCGCGGCGTCAGGGCTAGCGCGCCGCCCGCGTTACCGCCCCCTGCCCTGAGGCGCTGGCACCGACAGCGGCCTTAAAGGGGCCCGCGCAGCCCGCCCCGCCTCAGGGGGTCCGGGTAGGGGCGGGGATCTGTCCCGGGATCCACCTCGGGCGATCGGGGGCAGAGGGTGATGGGGGATCCGCCCTGGGATCATCCTCAGCGGGCCTGGGGCTAGGAAGATGTATACGTGGAGAATAAGGATTATACGCAATCCTGATTGGAGAATCTGGTTGTTTGGAGGGTCACAGGTGGAGTTTGTTTCAGTTTCATCCCCATCACCTCTCAGAGATCATCCAGATCTCACCCGTTCAGATGGCTTGCAGTGCGCTAAAATGTGCTATACCTAAGGTGAGAGGCAAAGTGGGTGACTTAATATTGTTTATTGGACCAACTTCTGTTGATGAAAGAGACAAGCTTTTGAGCTCCGCAATAGGCATATCCTCTCTGAATGGGAGAGATAAACTCCCCACTTTGCAAAATCCACTGTTTTATATTGGTCAAATCCTGTTGTTTGTCTTCCAAGTGAGTAGTATCAGGATAATTCATGACAAGGTAAATTGGGAAAGGCCAAGAAAAAGACTACAGAGAACAGTCCCATTTGTATACATAATGCAAATTATTTATTTACATACCTATAAATCTCCATACACTCTAAGTGCCTTTAATGTAACTTAAAATACATTGATATCCAAATATAACTAAAGTGCAGGCATTAATATAATCTAAATATAACTCACTAACAACAAACCAAAAAAGTACAAGCTCAAATTATTCTCCCATTTAAATCATTTCCAACTATTAAAATCCCTCCCCCCACCACCTTCTGACAATTTATAAATGCTGGGGAAACAAATATGAGATTTGCTCATATAGGTTAGTTTGGTGTTGACCATTACAGGATGTGACATGTTGCATAAACAACAAATTGTTATTTTTAGTTGGAAAATAATCTGGGAAATATGTTTCACGTAAGCCACACCACAGCAGCAGTAATTACTGGCTAAACTTAGTAAAACTGTTTTGCCTATGGACAGGGAGATTCTAGGGTACTATGATAGGAAGTAAATTCCAGGAAGAGGAAGTAACCAAAACAATCAACTCAATCTAGTTTACATTCTTCTACAATGGGATTCTAGGAAGGGGCGGAGGAAAAAAAAAACCCCAACAAACTTTCAGCAAAGTTGCCATTGTGCAAAACAGTTCTTGATAAAGACAGGGCCTGAAAGCTGCTGAGTATGTATGCACTTACTCTGCTTGAGGGCATTTTACCATCACCTTTCACTTTAGCAAATGTATGTATCTTTGCTGATTGAACGCTGCTTTCAAGCCCTTTTTCTACTGTTGATTTATCTCCATTTTGCTGAAACTATTTTTTGTAATATAACGTGTCATTGTTTTTCAAACCTCAGCGGAGGCAGCATGTTCCTGTAGAGACTATAGTGTAGTGAGAGTGAGAGGAGCAGGGTTTTATTCCTAGTGCTGTGACTCTGAGACTTTCTGAAAGCCTAAGACTTTCAGTTAGGCTAAAGTTCTCAAAGTTGAGTACATAGATAAAAGTGGTCCTACTTTCAGGAGTTGAGTCCCTATAGCTGCCATTGATCAAATGGGAGTTGTGGTTGCTCATTGCCTCTACAGATCAGGCCACTTATGTCTCTAAATATGAATTTAATAGCTAATTTTAAGTAACAGTCAGTGTTTAAAAGTAGGGTTGCCATCTTTCTAATCCCTGAAACATGAACACCCCTGCCCCACCTCTTCCCCCCAAAACCCCAGATCTTCCTCTGAGGTCCCACCCCTGCCCCACCTGTCCACTCCACCCCCCCGTTGCTCACTCCCCCATCCGCCTGTAGAACTGGGCTGGGAGAAGCCTGCACCTCTGCCCCATCAGGGCACAGTGGGGCATGGCAGGGGTCAGTCCCTGGAGTGAGGGGGTGATGGTTTCCATCATATCCAGGGTTTACAGTTTGATTCAATGGCTCTCAGCACCCCCACTATACAAATTGTTCCAGCATCCCTGCCGGTACCTACTTTGATGACTCCGGGAGCCAGCCAGTTCTCTCCATCAGGCTGGGGGATGGGAAGTGCGGCAGCTGCTAAGCAGGGCTGCTCCTCCAGGCTCCAGCAGCAGCTGCTGCTCTTCCCACACCCCCACCCCATTGCGGAGGCCAGTTACTACAGGTAACCAGACTTTAAGCCCTGGTCTATGAGTTTTTCGAATTTAGCAGCATTAGATCGATTTAACCCTGCACCCGTCCACACGACAAAGCTATTTTTGTCGATTTAAAGGTCTCTTAAAATCGATTTCTGTACTCCTCCCCGATGAGGGGATTAGCGCTAAAATCGACCCTGCTGGGTCGAATTCGGGGTAGTGTGGATGCAATTCGACAGTATTGGCCTCTGGGAGCTATCCCAGAGTGCTCCATTGTGACCGCTCTGGACAGCACTCTCAGCACAGATGCACTGGCCAGGTAGACAGGAAAAGCCCTGCAAACTTTTGAATTTCATTTCCTGTTTGGCCAGCGTAGCGAGCCGATCAGCACAGATGACTGTGCAGAGCTCATCAGCACAGGTGACCATGGAGTCCCAGAATCGCAAAAGAACTCCAGCATAGACCGAACGGGAGGTACTGCATCTGATCGCTGTATGGGGACGAATCCATGCTATCCGAACTCCGTTCCAAAAGACAAAATGCCGGAATATTTGAAAAAATCTCCAAGGCATGAAGGACAGAGGTTATAACAGGGACCCGCAGCTGTGTCGTGTGAAGCCTACCAAAGAACCAGAGAGGTAAACGGCTGCTCTGGGTCAGAGCCCCAGACATGCTGCTTCTATGATGAGCTGCATGCTATTCTAGGGGGTGCCCCTACAACTATCCCACCCCTGTGCTTCCCTCCTCTCCCACCCCTCCTGGGCTACCGTGGCAGTTAGTACCCCATTTGTGTGACGAATTAATAAAGAATGCATGAATTTGAAACAACACTGACTTTATTGCCTCTGCAAGCGGAGATCAAAGTGGGGAAGGGAGGGTGGTTGGCTTACAGGGAAGTAGAGTGAACCAAGGGAGCGGGTTTTCATCCAGGAGAAACAAACAGAACTTTCACACCGTAGCCTGGCCAGTCATTAAATTGGTTTTCAAAGCTTCTCTGATGCACAGCGCACCCTGCTGTGCTCTTCTAACCACCCTGGTGTCTGGCTGTGCATAATCAGCGGCCAGGCGATTTGCCTTAACCTCCCACCCTGCCATAAACTTCTCCCCCTTACTCTCACAGATACTGTGGAGCGCACAGCAATAACGATGGGAATACTGGTTTTGCTGAGGTCTAACCGAGTCAGTAAACTGTGCCAGCGAGCTTTTAAACATCCAGAGGCACATTCTACCACCATTGTGCACTTGCTCAGCCTATAGCTGAACTGCTCTTTACTACTGGCCAGGCTTCATGAGCCATGGAAGCAAGGGGTAGGCTGGGGTAGGTGTGATCGTATGGTGCTGCCGAGTGGGAGAGCAGCCTGAGGCAGAAGCCTCCAGCTGGTATGATATTCCAGGCAGGACTGAATCTCCCTTAGATGAAACTTAAAGAAGAGAATGACCTGGAGTCATCCCCATTTTTGTCCAGGCGCCCCCGACCAACCTAACTGAGGTTGGCCATGAGCACCCAAGGGAGGACGATGACGGCTAGCAGTTGTATTGTACTGTCTGCCATCTGCAAGGCAAGGCAAGGGGATGCTGCTGTGTAGCACTGCAGTACCGCGTCTGCCAGCAGCACTGAGGAGACATACAGTGACAGTGAGCTGAGCGGGCTCCATGCTTGCTGTGGTATGTCGTCTGCATGGGTAACCCAGAAAAAAAGGCGAGAAACAATTTTTTGCTGTTGCTTTCACAGAGGGAGGGGGGGCCTGATGACATGTACCCAGAACTATCCACGACAATGTTTTTGCCCCATCAGGCATTGGGAGCTCAACCCAGAATTCCAATGGGCTGCAGACACTGCAGGAACTGTGGGATAGCTACCACAGTGCAATACTCCAAAAGTCGACGCTAGCCTCGATACTGTGGATGCACACCCCTGACTTAATGCGCTAAGTGGGGGGACACACAATCGACTGTATCAAATCGATTTCTAAAAAATCGACTTCTGTTAAATCAACCTAATTTGGTAGTGTAGACATATCCTTAGTGTCTACCAGTTTCCCTTTTCAATCTGACACTCTGGTCGAAATCCGGACATCTGGCAACCCTGTTTGAAAAACTGGGCTTTAAATGCTCAGAAAAATGGGGGTTGAAAGTAACTAACTAAGCTCTATGGATGGAAATCAGTACAGATTAAAGCTAGTCCCTTGTTATCAGCACAGTATTCGAGTCCTCCTTTTTCACTACTCCCTGCACTTAACTTCTCCAAGAAGAAACTGATCTTCCTGAAATTTTGCATTTCTTGTCTCATCCCAGAAGAGAGTTTGTCTGATTTTTTTTTTTTAATCAAACTTCCCAGAAAAACAGTTTTAAAGCTATGGTATTTTGAAAACTTCCCTAACATTCACTTTTCAAAACTTTTTTGTCCACATGCAAAATGGCTTGGCAGATAAGCTCAAAATTTGTTTTGTTGGCCTTGGTCAGGAGAGGTGCCTTTTAGTTTTGGGAGAAGCATGAGGGATGCAAAGATATATAAACAGTTGTTTTTGAGTATTTTGACAGAGACAGACCAGTGGGGTACAGGAGTCTGATAGAGGGTAAATATACTGGTCACTGGATGAGTAGTTTTCTGTTCCCTGAGTGACCAGACCTATTGGGATCCAAGAAGTGGGCGGGCAAAGCCCCCACTGAGGGATCCCCCCCAGCCTAAGGGGGGGTCTACAGGACCTGGAGACCAAAAAATTACAGGGGACAACTAATAAAAGAACAGGGACAGGAGTGAGGTCAAAGGGTCAAACGAAGCGAACCAGACGGGGACACCGAGCAGAGAACCCCGGACAGTGCCCACTGCTCCTCGAAGGCGTCACGGGAGCCAGTGGACGCCGCCCAGAGGAACTCTGCCCGGATACGTGAAAGAATGGAGGACCTGAAATATGCCCCACAGTCACAGGAAACTCCATCGGCTAACCTCCTCACTCTGGTTTTATAGATGGCCAGTTTAGCTAGGGCCAGAAGGAGGTTGACCAGGAGGTCCTGCGACTTTGTGGGGCGACGGATAGGGAGTGCGTAAATAAAAAGGTGAGGAGAAAAGTGCAACCAAAATCTTAACAAAACATCCGTGAGGAGCCAGAATAGGGGCTGCAGCCTGGCGCTCTCCAGGTAAACATGCGCCAGGGTCTCCCTCACGCCGCAAAAGGGGCAGGTGTCTGGGATAGGGGTAAACCGCGCCAAGTACACGCCCGTGCTCACGGCTCTGTGAAGGAGCCGCCAACTGATGTCCCCGGTGGGCTTTGGGATCAGAGCAGAATAAAGGCTGGCCCACCGGGGCTCCTGACCCTCCAGAGGTGGCAAAAGGTCCCGCCACTTCGTATCGGGGTGGGACGCGAGGGTGAGGACATGAAGAACATGGAGCACAAGCGTGTATAGATGTTTCCTTGGCGCGGTCTGGAACAGAACCGGCTGCAGATGGTGCAGCCGGCTCATGGCGAATGGACGGGGAGGGGGCTGGTTGGGTCCACGGGGTAGAGGCCCGATGAAAAAGTCTGGAGGGCTTGGAGTGGAGGGTGGGCGGGGTGTGCCCTATCGCAGGACCTGGTCGAGATAGTCCCGAGCAGCGGGTGGCAAAGCGGCCCTCACCTCCTGAAGTACGCACCGGGGAGTACGAGGTCTGGAGAGTCCCATGCGCTGAGCGAGCGTCAGGGGATCCAGCCAGTCTCCCCGGTCGTAGTCCAGGAGGTCTCCGACTTTGGTGACTTCTGCTAGGACCAACCTCTGGTGCACCATGGGGGACTCCGCCACCTGCACACGAAGCTGGGGGTTGTGTAGCAGGGGCTCCGCGAGGAGATCTGCCTCCACAGTGGCCGCCACGGACCTGGTCACTGAAAACAGTTTCCAGGTCCGGAGGAGGTCCTGGTAGAAGACCAGCAGCTCGGAGAGGCCTCGCGGAAGACCTCTCGGATGGAGACAAAGGAGCTGCCGGTCATATCGGAGCCCTCGGAAGCGGCGCAGGAAGGCGTGTGCCAATACGCTCCATGCCGGACTACCTGCACCATAAAGGAGCCTCTGCAGGGCCTGGAGGCGGAAGACGTGGACCTGAGCATGCAGACACTTCAGGCCCTGCCCTCCCTCCTCCAGGGGTAGATGGAGAACCCCCGCAGAGACCCAGTGCAGTCCTGACCAAAAGAACTCCAGAATCAACATCTGAAGGGTGGTCAGGAAGCCGGGGGCCGGGACCAGGGTGTTGAGCCGGTACCAGAGCATGGACAGGACTAGTTGATTGAGCATCAGTGCTCTCCCTCGAAGGGAGAGACACCGGAGCAGTCCTGTCCATTTCCGGAGCCGCTCCAACACTCTGCCCTCTAAACCTAGCCAGTTCTCCGGCGGAGACGGATGCGTGGCAGAAAGGTAAACGCCGAGATAGAGCAGCGGACCCGTGCTCCACCGGATGGCCTGAAGCGCGGGTGGGAGGGAGCTCACCTGCCACCCGTCCCCTACCACCAGGCCAGAGCTCTTGACCCAGTTGACCTGGGCAGAGGAGGCCACCGAATAGATGGTCTGGCAAGCCTCCACCCGCACCAAGTCGCCCGGGTCCTGGACCACGAGGAGCACGTCGTCGGCGTACGCCGACAGGACCAGCCGCAGCTCCGGCTCCCGCAGCACCAACCCTGCCAACCTCCTACGGAGGAGACAGAGGAAGGGCTCGATCGCCAGAGCATAGAGCTGGCCCGAGAGGGGGCACCCTTGGCGTACTCCTCGCCCAAAGCTGACCGGTTCGGTCAGGGTCCAGTTGAGCCTGACCAAACACTCTGCGGAGGCGTACAGCACCTGGAGAAAACCCACAAACTGGGGCCCGAAGCCAAAAGCTCGCAGAGTGCCCAGGAGATACCCGTGGTCTACCCTGTCGAACGCCTTCTCCTGATCCAGGGACAGGAGGGCGAACGACAGACCATCCCTACACCCGAGTTCCAAGAGGTCCCGGACCAGATACAAGTTGTCGAAGATGGTGCGGCCCGGGACGGTTTAGGTCTGGTCTGGGTGGATCACGTCCGCCAGCACGGACCCTAGCCGCAGCGAGATGGCCTTCGATACGATTTTATAGTCTGTGCTGAGGAGCGAGATGGGACGCCAATTCCGTAAATCGCGGAGGTCCCCCTTCTTCGGCAATAAGGTGAGCACAGCTCGCCTGCATGAAAGAGGGAGGACCCCGCCCTGCAAGGACTTGGCCCAGACGGTGACAAGGTCCGGGCCGAGGACATCCCAAAACACGCGGTAGAACTCACGGTCAGCCCGTCCATGCCCGGAGATTTATTGGTGGGCATGCGGCGGAGGGCTTCCGAGAACTTGGCCAGAGTGAGAGGCAGCTCCAGCCGGTCTTGGTCGCCCGCGCTGACCGTCGGGAGTTCATCCCAGAGCATTCTGCAAGCGTTAGGATCGGTCGGATCCAGGGAGAAAAGGCCTGCGTAGAAGGCGCTGGCCCTCCCGCACATTTCCGCCAGATCCGTGAGGGGGGTGCCGCCCTGTGCTAGAAGGCAGGTGATGTGCTTCTTAGCCCCCCTCTTTTTCTCCAGGACGTAGAAGAAGCGGGAACCGCGATCCATCTCCCGAAGGAGGCGGATGCGGGATCGAACAAAGGCACCTCGGGCCCGATGGTCCTCGAGGGTCCGCAGCTCTTCCCGCTTCTCCCGGCACGCTCTGCAGAGGGATGGATCACCGGGGCTGGCAGCCAGACGCCTCTCCAGCTCTAAGACCTCCGGTTCCAACTGCCCTATCGCCGCATCCCTCCGTCGGCTGGCGCCCCGGATGTAATCATGGCAGAAGACCCGGGCGCGCACCTTCCCCAGGTCCCACCACCGCCGCGCCGAGGGAAAGGCATGCCGCTGCCCTCGCCAGCCCAGCCAGAACTCCCGGAAGGACACCACGAAGCCCACATCCTCCAACAAGCTATTATTAAAGTGCCAATAGGCCGGCCCCGGCCTCTCCGCGCAGAGAGAGGCTGTCACGGTGGCTAGATGGTGATCTGAAAAAGGGGCCGGCCGGACGCTGGAGGAGTGGGCCCGGGAAAGATGGAAGCGTGACATATAGATGCAGTCCAACCAGGAGTGGTACGACCGATGGACCTCCACCCGGACAAAAGTGAATGTCGAAACGTCATCCGGGTGGTGGTCGCGCCAGACGTCCACCAGGGAGTGATGTTCGACGATCTCCCGGAGGACATCCGCGGTGGCCGGGTGCTGCTCGGTCCCCGAGCGGTCCCGTTCCTCAAGGGTGGCATTAAAGTCCCCGCCCAGGACGAGGCACTCGCGAGGATCCAAGGTGCCGAGGAAGGCGGACGCCTGCTGATAAAAACACAACCTCTCCGGGCCCAATGTCGGGGCGTAAACGTTGACGAGATTAACCACAAGCCCCTCCATGCGGACCCGGAGGTGCAGCAGGTGGCCCGGCACAGCCTCGGCGATCCCCAGCACCTCGGGCCGTAGGTCGGGAGAGAACAGGGTCGCCACTCCAGCCGTACGAACTGTGAGGTGGCTAAAATAGACCCTGTCCCCCCACTCCAGCCACCAGCTAGCTTCAGCGGCCGGATCCGTATGGGTCTCCTGCAGGAAAATCACAGAGTACCCCCCCTCCCAAAGGAAGGAGAGCACCTGGCTCCTGCGGAGACCCATCCTACAGCCCTGGGTGTTTAATGTTGCGAAGATGATCGGTGCCATGAGGAGGGCTGGGGGGGATCCTCGCTAGCAGAGACACCCACGGCCTCCGTCGGGCCGCGCAACAATCCGTGACCTACCCCATAGGCGATTAAGGAGTCACGGAAGAGGCGGACCCGTTGGTAGGCCGCGGCAGCCTGCCTCCCGGTCCTCTTACCCTCCCCCATGAGAGCCCTCGCGGCCCGGAGGATCTGATGGAAATCCCCCCCATCACTGGAGTGCAAGCTGTACCTTGTTGCGGGAGCCACGGACGTCCTCAAGGAACTCTCGTAGCTCCTCTCTCAGCATATGGGGGGGTGGGGTGGGGTTATCTATCTAGGGCTATTCCCCAGTGGGGCCCCTGTCTCAGCCCCGTGGCCCTCCGAGACGGGCAAGCAGGGGGCAGACCCTCGAAGTGGCATCCGATGGGCTGGCGCCACGTGGCCCGTTTCAGACCCTTGCTCAATGGGGGGCGGCGGAGGGAAAATAGCAGCCCCTGGTGGGTCGGGACAGGGAAAAACAAAGGCCGCTCCTTGGGGGTCATCCTCTGGGATATGGAAGGTGACAACCCCAGGGGCGGCAATAGCATCATGGGAAATGGAGGGAACAGGGACGGGGTCGGTGTCAGGGGCTGGGTCGGAGTCAGGAATAGGGACAGGGGAAGGGGCGATAGTGGGATCGGGGGCCTCAGCAGCCAGGCCACTGGGTGGGGGGGGTGGCACCCCACAAAGGGGCTCAGGGATTTGCAGGGAGGGAGGTGGGCCCTCGGCGATGCCGGACTCGTGCTCCAAGGCAGATGGTAAGGCCACGGCATCCGTAGGTGGAGAATCAACGATGGGGCCCCCACCCGGAAAGGAGGTCGGCTGTCCCTCAGCCATGAGGGAGTCCCCTGGCAACTCGGGTCCCGGTTGCGTGGCACTGGCTGTCGCTTCAAGGGGTTCGGCGGCCGCTAGCGGGGTGCCATCTGCAGCTGGGATGGTGGAAGAGTCCAGGGGCTCCTCGGAGGCGGGAGAGGAAGCAGTGGGTAAGGGGACGGAATACGGGGAAAGGAGGGCCGAGGCGAGGTCGCTCAGATCGAGGCCCACTGGCAGAGGGTCGTCCTCCCCCTGGGTAACGGGGTCAGACCCAGGGCCTCGATCTCCTCATAAATGGAAGGGAGATCACCTTCCACCACCCCAGGGCTCTCCCCTCCTGCACCCGAAGCGACGCTCGCCTTGGTGTGTGCAGGGGCTTCAGATTGTAAGGGGGCGAGAGGGAATCCAGCAGGGGTTTCCATAGGAAGGGACACCGGAGGAGGGGTAGTGATTTCCTCCGATGCTGCCACGTCTTCCCTAGCCGGCAATGGTGGACAAAACCCACCGGGGGGCAAAGCGGAAGGCTCAGCATCGGTTCCCCCCTTCCTGGTCTTCCGGGGGGCTACCGCATCAGATGGAAGGAGCGGAGCTCGAGCCTTCTGCTTGCCCCGCTTCCCCTGCACTAAGGACCAGCCCTCCATGGCATCATCCGGGGGCTGGCTAACAGGAGTTGGGTCAGGGAGGAAGAGCGAAGGCTTAGGGACTCAGGGAGGCAATGGTGGGGCAGCATGTAGGAGGGAGGATTCTCTCTGGGGCATGCCCTCTTCTATGCCTGGCGATATCCCTACCTCACCCTCCTCCACAGGCCCCGCCAGATCGCAGGCGGCAGAGGCGGGGCCCTCTTGCTCGTCTAGGCGCACTGGGGGAGATACCCCTTGGGCCCGAGCGGGAGTGTTGGTGGGCCGGGTTTTTCCAAAGGGGAAGGTCTCTGGGCTTTTCCCCAACCCACATGGTGAATCTCTGAGTCAAGAAAATCCACCAATAAGCGCAGGACCCACCAAGATAGAGGAGGAACTTTGTCACACTGGTGTCAGAAGTGGGATCTTGGGGTGCACAGTGCGGCGGAAGAAGGAGGGTGATTTAACAAAACAAAACAAGGGAGAGGGTTTATTTTTTTCACCACAATGGATGACGTAGTGCAGGCACTGATACAAGCTATGGCGGCCCAGCAGGAGGCTACCCGCATCCAGGCAGCTGCCCAACAGGAGGCAGTGCGGCTGTAGCAAGAGACTAACTGTCTGCTGATGGACCAGGCTGCTTAAGACCGAGCTATGTTGTGGGAACTGGTAAACCAGGTAAAGACCCTTACAGAGCTGAATCGCAGCCATGATGGGACACGGTCATACGGGCCAGCCATTGGCTGCAGAAAATGACATGAGAGGATGATGTAGAGACGTACCTTCTGGTCTTTGAGAGGACAGCCCTACGGGAGACCTGGCCTCGAGATCAGTAGTCTGGCATCCTTGCCTCCTGTGTGGGGAGGCCCAGGAGGCCTACCATGATCGGCCTGAAGAGGCTGCGGCAGACTACCCTCAGCTGAAAGCAGAGGTCCTGGCCAGATCCTGGCCAGATGCTGTCATCATGGTTGGAGGTACCAGGAAGACAAAACCCCACGGTCCCAAATGTATGGCCTCGTCCATCTTGCACAAAGTGGTTGCAAACAGAGTCCCGGAGTCCGGAAGAGATACTAGTGGTTCTGGTCATCAACCAATACATGGGGGGAACACCACCAGACTTTCATGCCTGGGTAAGCCAGAACTAACCCTCCACCTATGACGAGGTTGTCGCCCTGGTAGAGAGGTGAAGGTCAGCGAGGGAGCTGACCCGACCAGTTAAGGAAGATGCACCCCAGGTTAAACTAGCACCAAACCCTAAAGTTCGGGTGACTGGGCCACCAGGAGGGCCCAGGTGGAAAAAGAGAGAGGCTGAAGGTCCATCAGAGGCCACAAAGAGTCGGAGCACTGAGGGAGAAGAGGATCGTGATGTTAGACTGCCCAAACCAAGAGACGGGGGAACGCCTAGGGCTCCATACAGATGTTATGCCTGTGGGGAGTGGGGTCACATAGCTACACAGTGTCCCAATGCTGAGGAGCCTATGCAGTGTAACCTGAGGAACTGGGCAGATCCATGCTCCCTAATCCACCTTGTGGAGGTCTCACTAACCCCACATATGTATACCAGACCAGTGAAACTAAATGGGGCAGGGACCATGGCACTGGTTGATTCGGGGAGTGCTATCATGCTTATCTCAGGGAAGCTCGTGAAGCGTAGTCAGCTGCTGCAGGCTAAACGTACGGGGATAACATGTGTCCATGGGACAGTTAGTTACTACCCCACCATCCCAGTAAAAATCGAGATCCAAGGGAACACTACTGAGATAGGAGCAGGTGTAGTCCCTAAACTCCCATACCCGGTTCTCATAGGGAGGGACTTCCCAGGGTTTGGAAACTTACTCCCAGTAGGGGGATTGGAGAAAGATGGGGACCCTAAAATTGGTAAGGCATCCACAGCAGACTGTCAACCCCCAATCTTCTCTGAAATAGCCCCAGATTTGTTCTCCACTCCCAGACAGGGTAGAAAGACAAAAAGGGAAAGAAGGGCAGCTAAGGCCTTGGGAACCCGAATACTAACCCAAAGCCAGAGGGTCGCTCTTGTAGGTGGGCGGACCCACGCAGCTGAAAAGGAGGCCACACAGGAGGGAGAAGCACCTGAGTCTGACCCCCACCGTAATGCTTCTGAACCAGTAGAGGCAACAGAGACTGGGCCACTAGATCTTGGGCAGATTTGCCCCGGGAGAGGAAATTTTGGACAGAACCAGGTAGAAGACCCAAGGTATGACATTAGGAAGGAGGTGACTGAAATAGAGGGGGTCCCTGTGGAAGGGAAAACCCAGGGACCAGGATCCTACTTCATAAGTAGGATTGCATCAGTACAGGGGCAGAAGGTACAGCAGATCCTAGTACCTCAAAAACACCAGAACATTGTATTAAGTCTTGCTCATAGTCATCTTTTTGGGGGGCATTTGGGGGTAGAGGAGACCCTGGCACAAGTCCTATGATGGTTCTTCTGGCCCGGAGTACATGAAGAAGTGCGGAGGTACTGTGCCTCCTGCCCGGAGTGTCAGCTGCACAGTCCCCGTCCCCACTTGAGGGCACATTTAGTGCCCCTTCCCATCATAGAGTTACCCTTCGAGCGAATAGCCATGGACCTAGTGGGAGCCCTGGAGAAGATGGCTCAGGGCCACCAATATATACTTGTTGTTTTGGACTATGCTATTCGCTACCCAGAAGCCGTCCCCCTGCGGAACACGGCCTCTAAAACTATAGCCAAAGAGCTGGTGGGGATCTTTGCCCGAATGGGGCTACCAGAGGAGATATTAACCGACCAAGGAACCCCATTTATGTCGAAGGACCTAAACAAAGCTAATGAAGGACCTCCGTACGCTGCTCCATATACATACCCTGAGAACTTCAGTCTACCATCCGCAGACTGATGGGTTGGTAGAGAGGTTTAACCGAACCCTCAAGGCTATGATAAGGAAGATGGTAAGTTGGGACGGGAAGGATTGGGACACCCTACTACCCTACCTTATGTTCGCTATCCGGGAGGTACCTCAGGCCTCAATTGGGTTTTCCCCCTTTGAGTTATTATACGGGCGTCACCCCCCTGGCATACTAGATATCGCCAAAGAGATCTGGGAAGAGAAACCCAATGAGGGGAGAAATATAATAGAGCATGTAATGCAGATGCGAGACCGGATAGCCCGGGTAACCCCTATTGTACAGGAACATTTGGAGAAGGCACTGGAGGCCCAGCGATCCCATTACAATCGCCAGGCAAAAGTGCGACAGTTCCAACCAGGGGATCGGGTTATGGTGTTGGTACCCATGGCAGAAAGCAAGCTTCTGTCCCAATGGCAGGGGCCTTGTGAAGTGGTTGAACCCGTGGGGGAAGTAACCTACAAGGTGCGGCAGCCAGGACGCAGAAAACAAGAACAGATTTATCACGTTAACCTTCTGAAACCCTGGCATGCACAACGGTCCAAAAAGACCTAACCCAGGAAAACAAGCCTTCCAAACAGGTGAGAGTGTCTCCCGATTTAACACCAGACCAGAAGAATGAGGTGTCTGAGATGATCTTCCAGAACCAAGATGTGTTCTCGACAAAACCGGGTCGAACAACCGAGACATATCACCACATCGTCACGAACCCTGGGGCCAGAGTACCAATGAGGCCCTATCGGGGCAAAAAGGGAGGAAATAAAAGCAGAAGTAAAAAAAAAAAATGCTGGAGTTGGGGATCATTGAAGAATCCCACAGTCAGTGGTCCAGCCCAATCGTGCTGGTGCCCAAACCTGATGGCACCACGAGATTTACAATGACTTCCGATGACTAAACGAAGTATCCCAGTTCGACGGGTACCCCATACCTCGCATAGATGAGCTAGTGGACCGCCTGGGTAATGCCCGGTACTTGACTACCCTAGATTTGACAAAGGGGTATTGGCAGATTCCCCTTGCAGAAGACGTAAAGGAAAAGACTGCCTTCTCTACAGCAGAGGGTCTTTTTCAATATATGTTATACCAATAGAATAAAAACCACCAAAATGTTATACCAATAGAATAAAAACCGGCAGGATCTTATTAAGAGGGATAAGGCAAAGATGCCACATTTATTGTAAATATACTGATAAAGCAAAAGATAAAAGTAAACAACGTTGTTTGACTACTTATTTCTTATATGAATGAGAGAGAGAGAGAGGTTCATTCCCACAATCATTCATTCAAGTTCTGTATAGGTGTTTTAGTTACCAGCCTAGAAGTTGCTCATGCCAAGTTACTGGCCAGGTGTCTTGGTCATGAGGATGGAGTAGAGTCTGTGTCAGGTGCACCTGATGCTCCTGGAGGCTGGCAGCAGAACCAGAGACTCAAAGTCATCAGTCTTTAGAGTCCATTCCTATGTTAGTCTATGGGAGCTGTTTCATCCTGCTGTTGCTGACTCAATCAGCAGATGGCACATTCCTGTCCAAAGTGGCACATTCCTGGTGGCTCCACACTGTCCAAAGTTTGTGTTTCTCATCCTTCCAGGTGATGGGGTGGATCCCAGTTTACCCTCCGGGGGTTTTCTGGTCATCCACTTGACACATTCTTCGGCTGATGGATACTCCCTTTCTAGGCTGGCACCTCCCTAACCATTCATGTATATCAAGCATTCATCAACATACATTCCATATCTTAACCATATTTTAATTTACTGTCTCCACCACTTTCAGGGTGTGTGCTAATTCATTTGAGACTCCCGGCCCTTTAATCACAGAGGGTGGGGGTCTGTCCTAGGAGCCGTTGAATGAAGTGAAAGTCACTTAACGGCTTATAGTGTTTGTTTACCTTGTATCAATTACTTCAAGAACAAAGTCAGTTAACTTGTTTGTAAGTTTTACATAGTAGTAAAGTATCTTTCACAGGATAGATATAATACAGGATAGATATAATCAATGGTTTCTACAGACAGTAGCTTACAAGTTTTAACAGAAGACCCAAGAGATTTTTGTATTTGGTGAAACTGTTGGATTTTAAAGCATGGGGGACAAATTATGAGGGGGTCACTGTCACTTGGGGGAATCACTGCTAGTACCTTCTTTAATATCCCTACATATACTGTCCTCCCTTTTGGACTACATGGGCCCCCAGCTACCTTTCAGCGCCTCATGGACAAGCTATTATGCCCGCATAACAGTTATGCTGCTGCCTACTTGGATGATGTGGTCATTCATACCCCAGACTGGGAAACCCACCTGGAGAAGGTGGACAGCTGCAGTCCACAGGGCTGGAACCTGGAGTAGAGGGTGGGCCCGGGTTCCCCCCAAACCTCCCAATTGACCTGGAGTGTGGGTTCTTCCAGAGGGGAAGGTCTCTGGGCTGTTCCCCCAACCCACATGGTGAATCTCTGAGGCAAGAAAATCCACCAATAAGCGCAGGACCCACCAAGATAGAGGAGGAACTTTGTCACAGTGTATAGGTCACCATCCATTAAAGTCTATGGGAGTGTGTCCAGAGTCCTTCCATTAACCTCAGTGTGTGTTGGATCTGGCACATAAAAAGCAACATTCATCAAATAATAATTATAAACATCTATACTATAAGTATTTCATAACTTAAATGTTTATAAATATAAGCAGCCCTTCTTCTGACTCCAGCCCCTGACTGTGTGAGAAGTGGGGGCATGACCTGAAGAGCAGGAGGCCATGAGACTCAAGGCTTTTACAACAGCTAAGACCATTAGATTCAGCTTAATTTTAATTGAAACAGATTTAAAAAACAAAACTTTCTGCAGTGTTTGTAACCCTAGCATTGTACTAGCACAGGGGTTCTCACATTCTTTATAGTGTGGAACACATTTCCTGCCATGTGTGCCTCCTCTCCCCATCCATGATCACATAACATTCTGGTAGCAACTACAGCAATTGCTTACATGAAAGACCTATTGAGAAAGTTTTTATGTATTAGTATTTTTTAAAGGTAGTTTAGCAGCTGGAGATGAGAGGAAGAGCCAGCCATCCGTTCAGACTGCCAGTCAGCACTCTGTAGAATAGAAGTTGACCATGGACCAGGGTTTGAGAGTTGCTATGCATGAAAATATGAAGGTTAATTTGATTAAAAATGGACTAGTTTATTTTCATTGTCCTCGCTGAGAGAAATACAAAAACTGAACAAGCAGCATGAGCAGTGTAAAAATAAAACAGATATTTAAAATTCTTTGTGTTTTAATGATCAAAGTTATTAGTCATGAAGGTCAGGCCATTTGTTTCTATAGATATATAAAAATGCACAGGGCTATATTTTCCCCTTTGCCAAAATGAACAGATGGGGCTCTAACCTGGGGGTAACAAGGTGAGAAGCCATAAAAGATGTAGGGCCAGCTCCATTACATACTCCCTATTCCCATACTCCATTGTATGAGCTTTGTGCAGTTAATGCTCCATGGAAATTTGGGGACAGGAGAGGACAGAGCCAGGCAACAGTTCTTCCCTACAACGTACTTCCATCCAGAAACCATGTGTGATGCCATCCCCAGGGTGTAGCCTGGGCCTTTGGGACCGCTGTGCCCCCTTAACTCTCCAGCCTGGACTGCCTCTCACAATGCTTTGCTAGTGAGAAGTAGCAAACCCCTCCAGGTGCTGTTATCACACAGCACAACCACATGTGAAGCCCCACACCCAGCTGGATTGCATGAATGCTCCCAGAGCCACTCATAAATCACACAGAGAAAGGCACCAGTTGAATCTCTGCAGCTCCCAACCTCAAGACAAAGCAGTACAAGTTTATTAATTGATTCACCACTTCATCAATGGAAAGTGGATATACACCAGCCTTTGTAAACCTGAGCAGATTTACCAAACACTTCAGGCAAACTCACTGGTAAAGATAAACAGTAAAACAAGTTTATTGACTACAAAAGATAGATTTTAAGTGATTATAAGTGATAGGCAAAATGTCAGAGTGGTTACCAAGATCAAATAAAATATAAGCACGCAGTCTAAACTCTCAACCCTATTAGACTGGGCAACATCTAAATTAAGCAGTTTTTTCCACCCCACTGAATATTGCAGTTCATAGTACACAGATTTCACCCTTGGAACCTTGGCCAGTCTCCTCTGTTGGAGTCTTCAGTCTTCTGAATGACCTCATTGATTGAAGAATAGGTGGGGGGAGGAAAAAAGGCCAAGCATGGGGTCACTGTGTTCTGTTTTATACTTTTAGTCCATGTGCTTGGAGAACACAAGTCCAGGCATGTCTAGGGGGCATTGCTAAGTCCCCAGGCAAGGGTTGAGAAATTCGCTTGGTGTGGCCTTATGCAGGTGAGTCATTGAATTGTAACTCCCTTGCTGGAGAATGGCTGTTGATGGTTTGACACCCTCCTGGACGTTGGTTACTTTCCTTGCTGTTGTCTCTGGGGAGCCAATTCCCCAGCTTACAGCATGTTTTACTCACAACTATAAAACACAATCTCATAACTTCATATGCACTAATGATATATATATTTAGATAGAATAATGACTTTCAGCAGATCATAACCTTTCCCCGATACCTTACATGGCATGCTTTATGGGCAAGATCACAATTATATATAAATGAGGAATATGGGGGTTATTGTGCGCTCCCCTGAAGTATAGAATGCTACATCATGGATATCTGAGTAGGAATTAATGTTACTTCTTGCAGCATAAACTTCTACTGGCCCCCACTGTAGTTGCAAGTGTTCCAGCTACTGTTCTCCAATAGGAGTTGTACTGGTAAAGGGAAGAGGAACATGAGAGCTGTGTGGAAGGATTGTTACCCACACAAAATTCTCTGTTCCTTGCACACTCTCGGGGCATCCACCTTTACCCCGTTCCTAGGGCTTATGGCATAACCTTATGCTCTAGAGCACCCACCTTTACCCTTGTGTGGGCTCAAAGCATACGCCTATTAATTTAGGCACCCACCCTTACCCTTCCGTGGGCTCAGGGCGTAACCTTACACTCTGAGGGTTTGCAGGGTCTTTTACCAATGAAAGAGCCTTATACAGTAATATCCTACTTAACCTCTCTTTATTAACAATCACCAAAACTGAATGCACACGCTAAGCATACAGTGCTCACCACTCCCAATAAGGCAGATGGACTTTTCTTGATGGCCAGTCAGGATCAGGTCATCTGGGGGACTCCAGCTTCTGCACTGCATGGTGTGATTGGCAGGGTGTTTAGGTCTGGCAGCTCTGATCTTCGGGCTGTTTCCTGGAGTTGGTTCCCAAGAACTTCCTTGTGGACTCAAGTTTATATGGTGAAACTTGAGTCCTGCTTAGCTATACCTTAACCAATCATTTTACTAAATGTTACTAAACAATTTTCTAACCAATGCTAACATATTGTAAAACAATTATTTAACCAATCATACCCCACCACCGTCATTGATTTACACGTAGAAAAATTAGTTATGCAACAGACAGAAATAATCAAACAGGCAGAGACCACACAGATAAATAATGGAGAAGTGGGGACCATAAAGGCAAAACAATAGAAGTATAGATTTTACAGTCACAACTGTTGATAAGTGTTTTTTTGTCAGACCGAATGCTATCAGACGAAGTTTTCTTTAAACATCTTAAGATCTATATGTTTATCTGGTGATGGTGGATACTGTTAGGACAGGATCGCCTTCTTAATAGCCTGATATTACATTGTTTTAATGCAATTTACATAGAATGTGGGATGTGACGTTCTGCTTTTTAGCTCATGGCTGCTGTTCTCCTAATATGGCTGCAGACAAAGGCCTCAGACCTTACAATATGGCTACAGGAAAAGGCCTTATCCTTACAGGATTGAGAAATGTACTGTAGGCAGCAATCCTGACTTCACAGGGAGATGGACTGGATGAACACGCACTGTTGTTATTATAACTCCTGTCCTTCCACTCCCCATCTTCCCTTTTTGTCCTTCTATGACCATCACTTGTTGGCATGTCAAATTTAGACTGTAAGCACTCTGGGGCAGGACTATGCTTTTGTGTCTGGGGCACCTAGCGCTGTGCTGGGCACTTGAAAATAATAGTGATGATGATGGCAATGATCTAATAGGTCTTTTCCATCTCACATTTCTATTATATTATAATACAGCATGCAAATGAAAACTTATCCATGAAACAGTAAAGATACGAGATCAATTGATAGATGCAAAATCAAACTCACATTCTTTATAGTGTGGAACTTAGCATATTAGTATACACTTAGTATATTAGTATAGGCCTTGATTCTGCAATAATCTCCATATAAGTGGATCTCTGCACATTTATGAAGCCCTGTTGAAATCAGTGGTGCTCTGAATGGGCCTGGGATCCACCTGCATAGAGTTCATTGCAGGCTCAATCTCATATGCAATACAAAGGGTACGTCTACACTTCCTGCTGGATCGGCGGGTAGTGATCGATCTATCAGGCATCGATTTATCAAGTCTACAGATAAATCGATCCCTGATTGCTCTGGTGTCGACTACTGTACTCCACCGTGGCGAGAGGCGGAAGCGGAATCGACGGGGAACAGCGGCAGTCGACCCCGTGCCATGAGGACGCAAGGTCAGTCAACCTAAGATATGTCGACTTCAGCTACGCTATTCTCGTTGCTGAAATTGTGTATCTTAGGTCGATCCTCCCAGTGTAGACCAGGCCAAAGATTCAGACAAGAACAAATCACATAAGATTATTATGCATATTAGTGTAAAGTAAACTGATTCCCAGCATAACTGGAGAGTAGTAGGGGGAACCTTTTGAGACTTCTACAAAATTAAAGTAATGACATTTGTTTAAAGTTTGTGTGAAAAACACAAAGGACTAGATTAAAAATCTGACACTTCTAGAAACAGATTTACTTGCTGTGAGCATGGTTGGTAGAGGGGCCACACTGAGAATGCTCAATGAGGGCAAACTGCAAAGAATGGGGTGGACAATCCCCCAAACTGGTGGTTTATTCTAATACTTAGATTCACCAAGCCAGCAATATCTTACTGGTTACCAAGAAGCCCAAAAATACAGTTTCCCTTAAGCAATCCAGCCCTGGGCTCCCACCCAAACAGCCAAGTCAAATATGGTGAGGATTACATATGTAAAGTTCTATCAATCCTAAAATATTGGACACATTACCCACCAGGTCAATGTATATTTCAGATCTTACCTAAATCCACACTTACAACCAATTCTTATTAACTATCTAAGAGAGAGAGTAATGTGATTAAAGATCATTATATATAGAGATATGTATAAATAAAGTTCTTGGGTCAGTTTCATAGCAGAGATGGTGAGCTGCTGAGTTGTATAATATCCTTCCAGAATCAGTTCATTAGGTTATAGTCCAAACTGGCAATCCATGTGCAGAGTCTGTTTAAATTCTTCCATGAAAAATAGCAGGGTAATTCAGACTGGAGCTGGAGACCCCTGATGAAGTTCAAGCAGATCAGGCCCTAGAGTTCTTTTATAGATCTCTGGCAGGCTACAATAGCCTCTTGACAGCTGATAATACAGTAGGCATTCCTTGGATGAAGACTAGGTAATATACATTGTTGCTTTGAAGTAAACCTCCTATTTCCTATGTATACATAGGTAAACTAGTAGTATTAATTAACATAAGGCAATTATGCATTCAAACTATCAAAGCATTCCATTATGGAACAGACAATTTAAGATGAAGACAATGTAAATAATATTATTTCCTGCAATATCTTATATCTTTGATATTAAGGTTAACTGAACCATCTGCATGCATATTATATTGTAATTAAGACATGGAAGGGAATTAGCATCCATAAACTAATCTGGTTACATTGTTAACATCTAATAAGATACAGATAAACACAAACAAATACAATTAGTATTTCCCTCTAATTCTCTAACAATACAGAAATCTCATCCATTTAACATGGGTTGGATAACTATCTACAAGGAATGGCCCTGTTTACCACTTCAATACTTCCCTAATATGTCCTTAAAGGTTGATTTTGAGTTACTTAGCCTGCTGGTTGTCTACCCCTTGCTGCTTCAGTATCACACTTGCATTTAAAAGAACAGTGTCATGTAGGGTTGCCAATTTTGGTTGGATGTATTCCTGGAGGTTTCATCACATGATATAACATTTAACTAAAGATTAATTTTACTCCTGGAGACTCCAGGACAATCCTGAAGGGTTGGCAGCCCTAGTGTCATGGTTGCAGACTGAAAATGTTACTTGCTTTAAGGGCTACATTTTGGTGTTTGAAAGCCAGTGGAGCAGTGATAAACGTGTGCATGAGGGGTCAAGCGCTAGTAGTGCACCAAAGGATGTGCATTGAGGTGTAAGATTTTTGCATAATGCTTGGTGTGTGTTCTAGTGGTTAGAGCATTGGACTGGGGCCTCAGGAGACCTGCGTTCTATTCCTGGTTCTGCCACTGGCCTGCTGGGGAAATCACTTCATCTTTCTGTTCCTCAGTTTCCCAATCTGTAAAATGGGGATACTGATACTGACTTCCCTTGTAAAGTACATTGAGAGCTATTGATGAAAAGAATTGTATAAAATCTAGGTATTAATTTATTATTATTACAAGGGTCTGTGGGGACCATGTTTAGTAGCACTGTCTACTATACAAAACGTGTAGCTTTCACTCCGCCCCATGCTGCCCTTGTAGCTAACCAGTGCTAACTGTTGTGTGGTAGTACTGGTGGGTAGTCATGGTCCCACCCCACATTTCCTTTGGAACGTACAGCACTGCTAACATGAGCCTGAACCAAAGCTCATTGAAATCAGTGGATCAAGCCCACTGTTAACAATCTCTCCTCTTGCACTCAGGAAGCATAAGCAGCCAAATTATGGCTGCCTTCTTTACAGATGTGTTGGAGGTGAAGTGACTCATTACATTATATAGGCTGTGAGCTCTTTGGGGCAAGATTGTCATTCACACTATGTGTGAAAAGCAGCCAAAGCAATGAAGCCCCAGTTGTAGTTGGGTCCTCTAGGTCAGAGGTGGGCAAACTATGGCCCGCGGGCCCCTCCTGCCTGGCCCCTGAGCTCCTGGCCTGGGAGGCAAGCCCCCAGCCCCTCCCCTGCTGTTCCTCCTCCCCCGCAGCCTCAGCTCACTGCACTGCCAGCGCAATGCTATGGGCGGTGGAGCTGTGAGCTCTTTCTGGGCAGCGCAGCTGCAGAGTCGGTGCCTGACCTGGTGCTCTGTGCTGCATGGTGGTGTGGGTGGCTCCAGCCAGGCAGCACAGCTGCATGTTCCGGTGCTCTGGGCGGCGTGGCTGTAGCACTGCCAGCCACCGGTGGGGGCAGGGGTTCTGGGAGGGGGCAGTCAGGAAGGAGGGGGGGTTGGATGGGATAGTGGGGGAGGCAATCAAGGGCAAGGATTCCAGGGGCAGTCAGAGAGAAGGGGTGGTTGGATGGGGCTGGGGTCCCGGGGGGGGGGGGGAAACAGTCAGGAAGGTGGGGGCGTTGGATGGGGTGGCAGGGGGCAGTCAGGGGTTGGGGGACAGGGAGGGGTGGATGGGGAAGGAGTCCCGGGGGGGGCCATCGGGGGTGAGAAGCAGGGGGGGGGTTGGATAGAGGTTGGGCCACACCTGGCTGTTTGGGGAGCCCTCCCCTAAGCAGCTCTCCATACAATTTCGGAAACCAGATGTGGCCCTCAGGCCAAAAAGTTTGCCCGCTGCTGCTCTAGGTACTTGTGTAATATAAAAAAGAAGAAGAAGAAGAAGAAGAAGAAAAAGAAAAGCCAATCACAACTGATACATGAAAACTCAGATCTATCATTTTTGACTGTCCCACTAAATAAGTATTTATATGAGAGATCAGTGCATCCTTGAAGGAGCAGTTTTGGTCTATTGGGTAAATGTGTGATTTTGGAAACATAATTGATAAAAAATGTGTATGTGTATTTTGACGATCCACTAGATGTCAGTGTAACCAAAGCATTAAGCTGATAGACAACAACTCTATTAAGTGGAGAACCGGGACAGGGATGTCTGTGGAATAGTTATGCTCTATCTTGCCCCATAGACACAATACATGTGGGTACTGCTACGTTTTTATGATTCTCTAGGAAATATTTCCAGGAACAATATCAAAACTGATTACTCTGACTCTGTGATGTACTTCCTACCCATACAACTTCTGTGGAGTAGGAATGTAAATACTTCTGAGAATGAGGAGCTGGTAGAACCCTCCAGTTTAGAGGTAGGATGAGCAGGCAAAATGAAGTGCTACTGAACAGGTGGAATGCAGGTAAAACTAGGGGCACTTGAGGGGGTTGATACCTGTGAATGTTGCTTTGTGGTTGTAATTTTTCACTTTATTCCTCCCCAAAAGGGGTCTTCCCAGCTTTCCTTCAGAATGCGATGACTATTCTTCCAGACATTGAGGAGTGGTCCTCGTTCCCTCCAGAGATTATCAGGGCTGTTCTCAAATCAGCCAGAGAGATTGTTGCAAAGTGCTATGAGGTGCTCCCTCCCTAGGTTGAGGGCATTGTCTCTTTACAGTGCTCCTAGCTTTTGCCATGTCAGGAATGAAGGACCAACCCCAAACACAGATCTCCAGATGGTAATCAAACTGTCATCACTAAGTCAAATGCTCCTAGGCTCCCAGGTCAATTTTTCTATCAGGAAAAGCTCATATATATATATATATATATGATTGGGCAGATCATCACATGAGAAATCCCCTATTCTTAGAATATTTCTCACCAGGACTAGAGATTAATTAAAAAATAAAAAGTAAAACACAATCCCCAATTCCCATGGTCTGTTTTGTTTTACTGGTCTTAATGCATAATGCGTCCAAGCCTTCTGTTTATTACACAGTTCTCCGAAAGGACTTGTCTTCACTAGTGATTTTCACTTAATATGTTTGTAAAAGCTAACATGGACATTACCCAATGTTTGGTCCAGGCATAGTCCAAATCTGGTAAATACCTTGATCTAATTATCAGTTAATTAAAATTGTAAAAAATCTGAGTGTAGGCATACCCATGTTGGCCAATATTTCAATATTACTAACTATACATCAGTGGAAGCAGCAAGAAATGTGATAATGGACAATTATGGAATAATTAGCAATGGAAAAGTTCCTCCCTACCCCCTGCTAATGATTAGCTGATGACCTGAAGCATGAGGGTTTATATACCTTATAAAATAATTTGATCCCATCTAATGTAACGATGGATGTTTTCATTATCCAAAGAATGGGTGATCCTTTCCCATTTCTGGAGCGTCACATCACAGATCATGATGTTGCAAGTTGGACTTGCAGGAGATGGGAAAAAACAATGAAAAGTCACCTGCTGAATAGCTTTTCCTCCTGGGTGCTACATGCCTTTGCTTATGTCACATGCTGTGGTAGGTGGCATTTCTGCTACCTAAGAATTTAGTGTTTTCTCTTCTACTATTTTGCTTTTGTTCTGTCATTTAGAGTTGGAATGTTGCATGTGTGTTTGATGATTATGTCAGGTAAAAAGTGTTTTCCATATGCTCATTTTGGGATAACATATGGCCCTGATCCTGTGAATATTTAAACATCTGCATTAGTCATAGGATAAGAGTTGAGTTATGCATGTACCTAAGCAGTTGCATCCTCAGGACCAACAGATGTATACATTTATGTTTCCTACTCATTGAATATTACTGAAAGTAATGTATGAACACCAAAGATTACAGATCTAATTTCTTCTTAAATCTCCCCTCCCTGACTGCTAAGCAACTGGAAAACAAAATTAGAAAGATTTTTTTCCTATTTTTTTAAAAATAAAGCACAGAATACCTAATGTTGCAGAACTCTTGCAAGATTAGAATTAAAGTATACATCTAGATTGTCATTTATATGCTACACATTATACTGATGTGTTTTAGTTTACTCAGTACATACTTTTAAATTCATGCTCAGTCTACATACATGTACTGTAACATACTATACACTCATTGAAAGCAGATAAAATACATATAAATTCACCTCTATTTTAAAGTCACTGCACTTAATTTTCAAATCTATTACAAATTTGTCTTTCCTTATGTATTTTGTAAATCACAAATAGAACAAATTAGGATAAATATCTACTGAGCTTTCATCTTACAATTTGTTTTATTACATTCTGAGCTCAGGGCCTCCCTTTCTATTCTTCTTATGTAAAATACAGACAGTTATACTTACAGCTATTAATACAGCTATTACAGACCCAGTTACTATTAATACTATTATTGAAACATTGACACCATCATTGATACCATCATTAGGAAGCGTATCAGGCAAGGATCCCTGTGTAGGAACACTGTTAGTGATAACTTCAGTAGGAAGCGTATCAGGCAAGGATTCCTTTGGAGGAACAAACAGAGCTGCCTGTACTACATTAGATACCTCTGAGGTCAGGGAGGCATTATCAATGGCACGTATTGCAAAGTAGATTATGGTGCCATTTTCTATTGTGACATTTTCCGGTTTAAACTGAAATGATTCTTTGGTGCCGGCAGGTTTAGGTACCAGACTAGAGGTATTCACTGAAGTAGCATTCTCAAAGGTGTTTCTTAGGTCCAGAAGACTTTCACTCATTTTTATTATGTATCTGTCAGCTGGAAAAAGCGAGGAATACAAGTAAGTGTGTGTTAGTAATGCCTATTATACTATCTGTACATGCAAGCACAGTACAGGATTTGTAGAACAGTTTTGTATCTTTATAAGAACTCCAATGATACTCCATTACCATCCCTACCATTTTCCCCACCCTCATTATTGATGGGCCTGCTTAATTGACTAACATCCGTTCTCTGAAGAGCTCTGGACAGGATTCCTGTTAGAACTTATCAGTTCCACATTTTATTTGGGTCAATAGTCTACAGTTAGCTGATGTGGGGCATTCCCTCCCTTCATGAGCACTAAGCACATTATATTACCAGCACTCTTAGCTCCTGCTGGGCAGATGAGTCTTCCACATGGCAGTGCAGATAACTGCCATTAAACTGTCCCCATCTATGCCTCCGTCCCCCACACTTCACACAAGTCTCTTTAGTACTAAAATAGAAACCTAACTTTTGGATGAGAAATGAAAATAGGATTTCTTTCACTTGTCTCTGGTGAGTATCCAGGTCAAGTATAAGATCAAACAGTAGAGGGAGAGATCCCTGCATCCTGGTCAGCATTCCCTCTCTTAATGTGAGCAGGTTCTAAAGCATAGTCTGACAGCAAAATGCCTGCTCCATTTGCCAGCATAGTTAGTGTGTCAGGGATCTTGCTGCAAATGTGCCTGGCTTCCCACTGTCCACAGTTATCATTTCAAGGCTGTATGGTTCTGTTCTGCTTGTGGGTTTTCTAGTTCTTTGCTTGACTTGAGTTCTATTTCCTGCTCCTCATCTTCTTTTCTATCCCTTCAGAGATGGGGTAAGGGGTAGCGTAAGAGTGCTATTCCAACTTTACACCATCAGAAGATCTTCCTAACTGAGGTTATTCTTCCATTGCTGGCTACTCTAGCTGTAAGGCTGTTTTGAGCTGGACGAGTAGCACAAAGTAGCCACATAGAAGAACCTAGGCCAGTGTTTTGGGGTTTATTGGAGTTGTTGGTTGGTTCCCTGGTGAGCTGGTTGGCAAGAGCTGTAGGTGTATGTAAAGTTTTTAATCTGAAGCTGCTCTCCGTGTGACTGCAGACTGTCTATCTTAACCTCTCTGGCTCGTGCTCATGTGCACACTGTAACACTGTGTAACACTGGTTACAACATACTTAAAATAAGTATGGGGACCTAGTTGTGTCCCCATAAATGGACTAAAGCCTTGGACTGTTCATGTTGTAACTGGGTCTCCTGACTTATTTACGGTTGCAGTGAAGACAGGGGCTAAGCCTTAGAAGCATGGCCGGCTCTAACTTTTTTGCCACCCCAAGGAAAAAAAGAAAGAAAGTGCCATCCCGCCATAACAACCCCTCCCCTGAGCGCCGCCCTGCCGAAACAAAAACAACTCCCCCGAGCGCCGCCCTGCCGAAACAAAAACAACCCCCCTGAGTGCCGCCCCGCCCAAACAAAAACATCCCCTCCCGAGCTCCGCCCCAGCGAACCAAAAACAAACAACGCCCCCCCGAGCGCCGCACCATCGAACCAAAAAAAAAACCAAGCCCCGAGCGCTGCCCTGCCGAAACAAAACAAAGAAAAAACCCGAGCGCTGCCCCGCCACCCCAAGATTGGCCACCCCTTACAAGGTGCCGCCTCAAGCACGTGCTTGGTTGGCTGGTGCCTGGAGCCGGCCCTGCTTGGAAGAGTCACTGGTGAGTGTGTTTTTGATTTAATTGGTTTGCCTTTGTAAACTAGCATAAGGCTGGTTGGTATACAAGTTTTGAATTTTCTGTTGTACCAGGTTTGGGAGAATAGGCACTGACTTTTGTTTTTCCCAGGGGGTGCTCCACCGCTGCTCCACCCCGAGGCCCTGCCCTCACTCCACCTCTTCTCCTGAGGTCCCGCCCTCACCCCACCTCTTCCCCTGAGGCCCCACCCTCGCCCCATCTCTTGCCACCCCCACTGTTCCCCCTCCCCAGTGTCCCCACTTCTTCCCACTCTCTTCCCCTTCCTCTTCCCACTGTCCCCTGCCCCATCCCCTTCTCTTCCCTCTACCCCCTCCCCTAGGCCATCAAACAGCTGATCGGCGGCTAGCCTTGGGGCCCTGCTGAACAGTTGATCGGCAGCCAACCCCGGGACCCTGCTGAGCCACTGTGACTAGTGGGTGCTGAGTGCCCCCTATTTTTTCCAGGGGTGCTTGAGCCTGGAGCACCCATGGACTTGGTCCCTATGTTTGGGAGTATTCCATGTTTCTTTAAACATTTTTTTAAGCATTAAGTGAGACTAATGTAAATATCATATTGAACAGGGAATTTATTGGTTACAATGAGTCCTGATCTACACTAGGAAATTTTACAGAGAAAATCTAGAGTAGGTCAGGCCATAGTGATGGTCATATTTTTTGCACCTCTCCTTGGCTGGCTCATTGTATGTAATTTCAGATAACTGACAATACTGCATCACTTCCAGCTGACTAAAACAAAACTTCACCTTACCTTGTCCCATATCCAAGTCATTCCCGGGAGCTGTCCAAGACAAGTGAATTTTATCTTCTTCAAACTGAGCCTCAAGGTCAGTAATTTTACAGGGTGGGAACACATCAGTAGTTCCTCCTGATGGAACATTCTCCACTACAAAAGAACCTCCTGTTGCAACTCTGTTGAAACTTCCTAGCTTTGCTTGAATTTCCTCATCACTAACTTCAGGTCTCGGTGCATTTATTTTGATTTCACCTGCCCCCAAAAAGAAAAAACAATTGCTCATGCTATCTGAATATTACAAAACTCCAAATCATAACACACTTTCTTTTTATCTAGCATTCCCTCTCTCTTTAATCTGCTTTTTTTCTTTGGCTTATTCAAGCTTAGTGCAAAAATTAGCAAGGCTAAAAACCAAAGTGAACTTCAGGATCCTGCATCTTTGCACAAAACTAAGGCAGACCCCAAAAGGAAACCAGATTTCAAGTGCAGTTGAAAGTAGCAACAGTGCCTATTATCAGTTAGAGTATTTAAGGTATTAAGCAGATGTCAGTGGGACATGGTTGTGATAAGGTAGCTTCCACCCATCTCTTCCTAGGTATTGCAGGCAGCATAAGAATTACAACCTTGTAGGAATTTCCTTACTTTTCTGTAAGTTGGAGAGTTTGTTATGTAGACTTCTTTAATTCAGTATATATGGGGTGGGGTTTTTGAGGGGTGGGGGGGGTTACTGGTAAAATAACGTTAAGGTGTATATTTAACAAGGAAAACAGGAACAGGAAATACTACATTGTGTGATGGAGCCAAGTGAACACAGGTACAAATCTTAACTGTTGGAACCTCCTGAGGGTTTTGGGTGCCTAATATCTCAAGCTTGCAGTGTGCTTCTTACTCAGTAGAGCTGCCACACTGTCTACCCAGAGTCAGATCTCATAGACTCATAGACTCATAGACTTTAAGGTCAGAAGGGACCATTATGATCATCTGGTCTGACCCCCTGCATGCTGCAGGCCATAAAACCGTCCCTACCCCTTCCCTGGACTCTGCTGTTGAAGTCCCCAATCCTGTTTTAAGTGACTTCAATCGGCAGAGACCCTCCTGCTAGAGATCCCTGCCCCATGCTGAATTAAATGGAAAAAGATAAGTTACTATTTTTTCCCCAAACAAACTGTTGTTAACCAAGTTCTATTTGCTGAGCAAACTCTGTAACTAATGCCTTCGAATTGTGCCCCCAGTTACACTTGTGCAATCCCACTGAAGGCCAGAGGGTTGCATAGATATACTGAGCATGGCATTAGGCTTGCAGACCCTGGTGACAATGCACAAGCCAGAAGGAACACAACTTGGTATTCAGCTCCTAGGCTGAGTCTGCAGGGCTGGGAGTTAGAACAACTGTGCTGTTAACTTGTAAATTTCTTCTGGAGTGTTTGAGAAAACAAGTGTAGAATTTGACAATACTATTTTTACAAAGTCACTTTTCAGAATAAAACTATATATTTAATGATGAATTAACTGTTTTCTTTGCACTTGATTTCTCTGGGGCCTTTAGATCAAAAAAGAGAAATGCAAAAATAATGGAAAGATGAAAAAATATACTAAGTCACAACACACTCGTAACAGACTCACTATAAAAGTATCATTAACTGACACTCCATTGATTGAGAAGGCTTAAGCAGTAAGATCATAATAGCAGTATCCATACCTGTGGTTTCTGGAACTGAGAATCTTTAACTCACAGATGCCTAATAGAAAGAGTCCTGAACAATGTGTCCAGAAAACCCAACAGAAGAACAGAAAAATTCTCATGGGAGGCATTAAACAGATAACTTTAAAATTTCATAACTTTGACACTGATTCCCTGAAACCTCATTTTTTAGTCTTAGTGAAACACACAAATTTAAAATTTCCAACTTCAGCTGTTTTTTTTATATAATTTTCAGTTCCAGGATCTTTGGCAACTCCCACGTGGTCCAAAGAGCACTTAATTATTATAATAGATATATATTTTTTATAAAATGTGGTACTATACCCAGCGTTCATATATAGCAAAAATACTGTGGTTCCAGCTACTGTTTTCTAAAAGTATAAACAATAGTGGAAAAGATACATGTAACAAATGTTAAGGTTAAAAAGCTTTTTGTGAAGCTAAATGATCTCACATTCACCCATATTTTTACACACGCACACACAAACACACAGAGTGTATTTTCTACTTCATAAATGTTCCTTACCATTTTCTATGTAGCCTGGAACATATAAGGCTCGGCTCTGCCTGCGGCCAAGTTTCACAGTTTGATTTCTCCCCTGGATATGCACTTTTAAGTTGTATCTACCATTTCCCTTGAAAGATGTAAAATACTTTGAATAGATTCCATCATTCTTGGTAATATCAGCACCTTGATAAACAAATAGTAATAATTAACCATCCAAACAAGGTACCTTTGTTAAGCAAGGACATTTTGTGCTGTTCAGTTCAGAAACACATAGGGCCTACTCCTTCTATTGAAATCAAGAAGAACTTTGATATGGACTTAGGTGAAAACAGGATCAGTCCCATTGTGGGGACATGAGCTCATTACATATTACAATGTAGCATTAAAACATGTTACTGTGTATTTACTGTTGTTTCCAATAGTAACCAATAGGCCAGTAGTTCTCAACAGCTTCTTAGTAGTTCTCCATAGTGGTCTGATCTGTGGAGCCCTTCTTGGTTTGAGATTGAAGCAATGCTGGAATGTGGGGAGGAGAGAGTCTACAGTTTGCATGACATGGTTCAGATAATGGAGAAGTTGGAGAACAATAGAACTGTGCATTTGAATCACATCACCTCTGTAGGCACAATAGATTGGAAAAGGAGAATAATAATCTATGTAATTCATACTTTTGAAGGAGATATTTTTAACATATCTATACTGCCTATATAGCATGTGACAAGCTATAGAAACAGACTTTCACTCTCCTGTTTTACCACCTGCATCCCCTCTGCAGGGCAGACCAGTATGTAAAATATATACATAAGTTCAAACAGTGAATACGGTTGAATCAGATCCACAAGGCAATGGACCCCCTTCTGTCCCTGTGCTGGCTATTTGCATCAGAGGTAAGAGCACAGGAGAGGGAGAAGGCTCTGCACAACCACGACGCTCCCTTCTTCTTGGGCGCAGTTTTTCTCTCTCCTCCTTCCTAACACTCCCAACAGTGTAAGTGCATCTGCATGTCAGGGCACACATGCTGCACCAGTTTAGACCCAGTATAGTTTATTCTCATCCTGAAGCAGTGGGGGAGACCAGAGTTACCATCTTCCTCCACTTGCTGCCCCTTGTTCAGTGCTCATGGCATAGGCATGACTGAACCCTTAGTGACAAGTTTGGAAGTAGCGTGCAGAGACATTCTAAAATACATCCCACAAAATGGGGAGTGCATACATTTCTAGACAAAATGTAAGGAAAGTAATAGTCAGATTACCGGAACCATCATCAATGAGTTTGAGCTCCACTGCAGATCCAGCCTGTGGTTCAACAGTGGCCATCACAGTTGCACCAAGAACAGGCAAAAATCCTTGACTAACTTCTGCATAAATCACCATTGGATTAGGGAAGTTGTTTGTATCCTTATTCATGTGGGCTTTCACAGTCACTGGAGGCACAGCCAAAGATGCTGCTCGAGATGTTACTATCATTGATATGACTTGAGAGACTGTGTGATTATTTTGAATCCAATATAACCAATCTCCCACCTGCAAATCAAATAGATAGAATATAAAAATATAATGTAAAACTTCATTATTCTAAGGGCAGCTTTGTGTTTCCCTTAGTTAATTATTATTTTATGTTCCAAGGCACAAAGGGCAATTAGGGTATTGCTACAGGACCACAGCTAAGGTAATTTGGGTACCTTACTTATGATTCTTCATGCTCTCATATGTTTGGTTTCTTTTAAATTTAACCTTATATCTGAATTTGCTCAGTTTTAGTGGTGGATATTTGAGAATTATCACATTCTTGAAAGGATTAGAACCTGTAAATTATAGATATGTACTCTCAACCTTAACTTCCCCTGAATTCAATGTTTTGTCCGGCAGTCTTGTACACTTGGGATGTGTATAGCGCATAATAAAAAAATTAGGAACAGCACAAATTACCGTTAGACAACCAACTTCCATGGCAAGTCAGTGGAGTTACACCAAGGATAAAATTGGTTCATTAGGAATATATGTTTATAACTTCTAAAAAGAGAAGGTGCATTTTAGTCTATGGAGATGTTAACATGTTTGGATAATAAAAGAAAGTTTAGTCTTTACCTCTGCAGTGCCTGCTATATTCAGTCGAGCTGTTCGGAGGTTTAGATCACTAACTGTGAAGTTTGACGTTCTATATTCTTTTCCTTTGGGGTCCCGCAGTAAAATGTCTGGTGGAGATGTGGTTTGATCCCATGTAACTACAAAGAAGGTATCATTTCCCACAGTGCTATCTACAGTCACTGTACCATTCATCCACTGCTTGATTGCGACACTCTGAGCTGTACTTTCAAGCTATTAGACAAATAAAATATGTTTTATGGCTAGTTAGCAGATAAACACTTAAAATACCAATAATTTCAGAGTGGTTCATTTTCCTCTTACAGGGGAAAACAATTCAATATTTTTTTTATTCAGAGGGCAACTTGACTGGCTGATGGACAACTGGTCCACTACTGGAAGAGTGGATAAAGGAGCATTAATGCTGTAAAGGCCTGTTGACACCACGATGAGCAGGTCTCTGCTGTTCTATGCAGAGCTGAGGGTTGTGCAAAGGAGGCAGAAGCCTCCTGCCACTGTGCCTCCACACATGGAGAACTAGCCGGAGGGCGAGGGCCACGTGCACTAGCTATTGAAGGGAGTGGAATGATGAAGCCCTGAGCAAATTTTCTGTAATGCCCATTTGCAGAGTACAATTGCTTAAGAATGTGAAAATATAGTAACCAAGGGGCTCCTTCTACTCCTATATGTGGTCTATCCACCTAGCTATCAAATGACATCTGCGCAGGAGATTAGTGCTACATTTCCTCTCCAGCTGTCAGCCTGTTTCTAGAAAGACCGCACAATGAGAGAGCTATACAACCACAGGTAGGGACAACAGAAAAGCCATGAGAGACACAGACAGAAATAATAAAACACAGCAAGAAGAGAAACAGGATTTCCTTTACCAACACTGGTATTGCACATGTGGACCACCAGAACTTACAGATAAGCTACCAATATGAGTTTTACAGTGGCCCACTGAACTACCAGACTGCAAGTAGATTTGCTCATTCTGTTTGTGGATTAGAAAAACTACAATTAGAGAAAAGAACAGGAGTACTTGTGGCACCTTAGAGACTAACAAATTTATTTGAGCATAAGCTTTCGTGGGCTGCAATGCCTCCGATGAAGTGGGCAGTAGCCCACGAAAGCTTATGCTCAAATAAATTTGTTAGTCTCTAAGGTGCCACAAGTACCCCTGTTCTTTTTGCGGATACAGACTAACACGGCTGCTACTCTGAAACCTACAATTAGAAAAGTATCTTTTAATAAAATAACTTTCTGTTTAGAATAAAAATGGGAAACTAGATACTGAAACACTATTTCAAAGAGCATCTGATTGGACATTTGAGAATCAGGTGTTTAGATGGTACTCTAGTGATGAGACTGATATAAGTGCTTAGAAAGTAGGATACATTGTCTTTTAAGAGCAGCTGTTAACTGGAACAAACAGATAAATTAAACAGTAATAAGTCACCAGGACCAGATGGTATTCACCCAAGAGTTCTTAAGGAACTCAAATATGAAATTGCAGAACTACTAACTGTGGTATGTAACCTATTGCTTAAATCAGCCTCTGTACCATATGACTGGTGGATAGCTAATGTAATGCTGAGTTTTTAAAAAAGCTACAGAGGTGATCCTGGCAATTACAGGGCAGTAAGCCTAACTCCAGTACCAGGCAAACTGGTTGAAAATAGTAAACAACAGGATGATCAGACTAATAGATGAATGTGATATGCTGGGCAAGAGACAATATGGCTTCTGTAAAGGGAAATCATGTCTCACCAATCTACTGTATTAGCATTCTTTGAAGGGGTCAACAAATGTGGACAAGAGTGATCTAGTGCCCATGTTGTATGAGGACTTGCAAAAAGCCTTAGACAAGGTCCCTCCCAAAAGGCTCTTAACCAAAGTAAGCTGTCATGGGATAAGCGGGAAGGTCCTCTCCTGGATCAGTAATTGGTTAAAAGACAGGATACAAAGGGTAAGAATAAATAGTGAGTTTTCGGAATGGAGAGAGGTAAATAGCTGGGTTCCCCAGGGATCTGTACTGGACTGGTGCTGTTCAACTTAATCATAAATGAGCTGGAAAAAGGGGCAAAACAGGGAGGTGGCAAAGTTTGCAGATGATACAAAATATTTGACTGCAGAAGTTATAAAGCTGAGTTACAAAGAGATCTCACAAAATTGAGTGATTGGGCAACAAAATGGCAGATGAAATTCAGTGTTTAATTATTATAATAATTATTATATATTTTTATTATTAGTGTTGATAAATGCAAAGTAATGCACATTGGAAAACATAACCCCAATTATATATACAAAATGATGGGTTCTAAATTAGCTGTTACCACTCAAGAAAGAGATCTTGGAATCATTGTGAATAGTTCTCTCAAAACATCCACTCGATGTCCAGCAGCAGTCAAAAAAACCGAACAGAATGTTAGGAACCACTAGGAAAGGGATAGATAATAAGAAAGTAAACATCATAATGATGCTATATAAATCCATGATATGCCCACACCTTGAATACTGTGTGAAGTTCTAGTAGCCCCATCTCAAAAAAAGAGATATTAGAATTGGAAAAAGTACAGAGAAGGGCAAAAAAAAAAAAAAAAAACCTGATTAAGGGTATGGAACAGCTTCCATATGAGAAGAGAATAAAAAGATTTTGACTGTTCAGTTTAGAAAAGAAATCACTAAGGGGAGATATGATAGAGGTATATAAAATCATGAATGTTGTGGAGAAAGTGAATAAGGAAGTGTTAGTTACCTCTTCACATAAAACAAGAACCAGCGGGTTTAATGCAAACATAAGGAAGTACTTCTTCACATAACATACAGTCAACCTATGGAACTCGTTGCCAGGGGATGTTGTGAAGACCAAAATATAACTGGGTTCTAGAAAGAATTAGATAAATTCATGGAGGATAGGTCCATCAATGGCTACTCGCCAAGACAGTCAGGGATGCAGCCTCATGCTCTGAGTGTCCCTAAACCTCTGACTGCCAGAAACTGGGACTGGAGGACAGGCGATGGATCAGATGATAAATTGCCCTGTTCTATTCATTCCCTCTGAAGAATCTGGCATGGGCCACTGTCGGAAGACAGGTTATTGGGCTTGATGGACCATTTATCTGACCCAGTATGGCTATTCTTAAGTTCTTGTCAAGACCAGTATAAAATTGCAGAAAAGCTAAGTAGTCCATGACCAAACCTATATTAGTTGCTATGCATGATTCAGATAAAATGCAAAACTGGGTCCATAGCAGAGATTTAATAAAGTGAGGGATGAATTATTAAATTATAGATAGCACAACCCAAAAGCTGTTGTAGAAATAGAAGAAATCATCGCTGAGTTGAAATAGATCATGAGAAGTGTCAAGAAAGCTGGGTATCAAAATGTTATCTATTGTTTAGAAGAGAAGCATTTGAGATAGTTTCCTCATTATTGATAACGTTAGTATAGTAACAAGATCACTTATTTACACCACTCTACACAGGAGTGACCACACATACTATGGTATTTCTGCCTACCTCTCTCTATATAAGTCCCTTTGTCTTAGCTAATTGTGAGAAATTTTAATTTTCTTTGTTTCATTATCTGTTTCATTTTACTGTTAATAACAGACCACACACACACACAAAAAATCCCACTGCTATTTCCAAATCAGTTTATATTTTAAGATCAGTCACTGGCAGTGCAATAGTTAAGATTATAGACCAGATGTAGGCAACCTATGGCACGTGAGCTGAAGGCGGTACACGAGCTGATTTTCAGCGGCACTCACACTGCCCGGGTCCTGGCCACTGGTCCGGGTGGCTCTGCATTTTAATTTAATTTTAAATGAAGCGTCTTAACATTTTAAAAACCTTATTTACTTTACATACAACAATAGTTTAGTTATATATTATAGACTTATAGAAAGAGACCTTCTAAAATATTAAAATGTATTACTGGCACACGAAACCTTAAATTAGAGTGAATAAATGAAGACTCGGCACACCACTTCTGAAAGGTTGCCGGCCCCTGTTATAAACTACTAAAAGTAACTGATTAATAATGTGAAAAACAAACAAAATTTGAAACTCAGACCTGAATAGACTGTTCAGAAATATTTCCACTTCCTGATGAAATTCCATTGAATGCATCAATTAGGCCATTGGAATCAACTGTATCTGTGGCATAAAACTTTAAGCCTCCTGAAATGTGATTGTTAAAATAATCAGAATAGTCATTTACTGTAAAAACATAGGTTTTGTTCGTTTGGTTGTTGCTATAGAGCACAGTGTTAATTTGATAAATTAAATGTTGGTCCCTTATTATCCTTTATTCATGGGGCAGTGCAGGGAGGAACCGTTGGTGGTGGGGAATCAATTAATACAAACACCCAGAGAGTTCCTGCAGAAAGCAAGTCTGACCTGGGAAATGATCCCATCTGTTCACATTTTAACTCCACCTAACTTGGTCTGACTAAGAATTGTCACCAATAGCACTTCATCAAGTACTGTGCTCACTCATAGGCTGTTCTTGGTAAGTCTGGACTCTGAGCCACTCTATAAAGTACAGTTCCACTCTGAAAAACACCTCTGTAAAAATGACGTGGTGGAATTCCAAGATTATTACTTCTCGGTGACTCAGATCAAATCTTCTTAGTTTACAAATATAAAGTTTGGGCCTCTTTCATATGTGCTGAGCACCCATAATGCCAGTGGGAACTTCTGGTGCGCAGTGTCTTCCGAAATCTGGCCATTTATTTCAAACAGTGAGTCCTGCTGCTTAGGCTACATCCTCACTATGGGGGTTCGGGGGGGTGGGTGTCGATTTAAGATACACAAATTCAGCTACGCAAATAGCGTAGCTGAATTCAATGTATCCGAGCCGACTTATCCCGCTGCGAGGACGGTGGCAAATTGACCTCCGCGGCTCCCCCATCAACGGCGCTTACTCCTACCTGCACTGGTGGAGTACAAGCATTGATTCGGGGATCGAATGTCGCGTCCCGATGAGACGTGATAATTCGATCCCCGAGAGATCGATTTCTACCCGCCGATTCAGGCAGGTAGTGAAGACGAAGCCTGAGACTGGGCTCTGAAAGACCAGCTGGGTTCTTTCTGGCTCACACATCAATCACTTAACACTAAAGAGTCTGTGATCAGAACTTAGTGAACTATTCTGTTATAGTACACAAACGAGACTGAATTCAGGTTGTTCTCTCACAGCCATGTTGGCTGTACAGCATGAACAAGAGTAAAAAGCAGTACAATCTTATTTAAGTCCCTAAAGCAAGCAGATGTGACTCTGAATACACAAAAGGAGCATCTCTGTTGACTAAGAAGGTGCAATTTATACCTAGTCACTATTCAGAGTAAAGCTACATTCTAAATCAACACATGGATTCCCACGGTAGTTGCCCTGTACTGCAGCATCATCCAGCACCCGTCTGGCTTTCCTCCAAATGGCTGAAGTTCAAAGGAACAGTGCAGCTCCAACTCAAAGCAGAGCTGACTGAGCCTCCCAGTTGCAAGTATAGAGACTGTGGTTGCTGACTCCTCAGCTAGAGCCCTCCAGCTGTGACTGTTTGTGAGTTGGTCATTATTTAACTACTTAGGACATTAATAGGTTTGCATATCACTGCTATGTAAACATCAGAAATAAACTGTTAATCATAATAAACACCAAGTTTATATTTTTGTTTAGAGGAACATCCTCCAGTAATATAATTATCAAACCTCGCTATTATCAGGATACAGGTTTTTTTAAAGCAAGAACAGATAAAGATAAACAATTACTCCCAATATTGTTGTGTTTATTCAGCTGAAAATAAACATTCTGTAAATATGACTGGAATTAGTTGACCTTATTTTCTTTTCATATTACAAGCTGTAAACCACTCTAGTTTTACATTTCATGCTTAAGATGTGCTTGCCAAAAGCAGGGTCAGTTTAGAAACTTACTTACCTGTCATGTCTGAAAATTGTTTCAGTTGTGGAGCAGCACTTGGCCCCAAGGCAATAGTGTGAATGATCGATCCACTGTTTTTCACCTCTGTAAGGCAAATGCTCATACCTGAATCCTCTCCATCTGTCAGCAGTACAATTTCAGAACCATCGAGATTAAGGTATTTTTGTTTAATCGCCTGAATTGAGAAGAAAATTTCAGGTATTAGCAATAGGACTTCTTTGTAAATGTTAGCTGCTCTAACAGAGGCAGTGTCTACATCAAGAGAAATTCTTAAAGTTCAAGTGTAAGGCAAAATATATTCCTTACAATTGTGAATTTTGCTGGTGTAGGAGGCTGTGTCATGTGGCAACAACTGAATTGAAGGTGTCTGAATTACAACGCCTGTACAGGGATGGTTCAGGGGAGAGGTGTCTGAGGGTAGCACACTCGTTACAGCATTCTAAGTAGTAGTAACGTGTGTCTGCCAGCCCGCACTCCAGGTCCTGCTGCCAATGACAGCAAATGTACAGGGCATGTGGAATCCTGACCATACCTAGTGAAACTATGGAAAATTATCTTTAATGCAGTTCCGTTCTGGAAAGTAACTTGAGAAATCATGGATCATGAAGGTGCCATTTTACATAACCCCTTTTCAGAATAAAACCATGCTTAAACCAATGTTAAAATGAATAAAATTTGGATTTTCTATATTTTGATCTTCTGCACAACGCCTTGAGATTCCGGCAAAGCATTTTTGTAAGATTTTTCTTAATTTTTTTGCTAGTATAAACATAACAAGGCCTTGTTAATTTCTTAGTTCAATAGGAGTAGTTTCAGAGCCTAACTTGATAGAGCTTCCTAAGTCTCTCACTATAAAACACATTTTCCAAACCTTTAATTGTTCTTGTAGCTGTCTTTCTGAACCCCTTCCCGTTTCCCCAACATCCTCTCTGAAATGTGGCCACCAGAACCAGAGACAGTATTTCAGTCATAGTCTCAGTATGGCTATACACAGAGGTGATATCACCTCCCTACTTCTACTCACTATTCTCCTCCTAGTTCCATTTAATTATCACGGCATTCCAGGACACATTCCCCCCAAGTTCTCCTTCACCTCAAATCCTTTGCGTACTCCTGCGCAGATGTTAGTTCCTCCACCAGCTGATTTAGGCAGGCATTTGATAAGATCCTGGCGTATATTCTCACTGACTATTTGTCGTAGATTACATGTAATTCGTGCTGTAGATTCGAATGTGACAATTCCAACCCAGGAACCCATTTCGATAATCTGTAGCAGGAATATCTCCGCAGCTTGATACAGACGATTAATGCGGTTATACTGCAGGTGAAGAAAGGGACGTACTTAGAACTATCAAGGCTTTTCAAGAGAGATAGCAAAAAGCAAGAATACAGCAATTACTAATGTTGTTCAGTTTGTATTGATAAATGGGAATGTACCTGCCATAGAGTAGATGAGAGATTTGAAGGGAAAATATGGAAAATTAGACAAATACCCAATATCTGGGTAGCCCAAACTACCTTATATATCATCCCCAGGCATATTCTTTGCAGAGCAGTGGAGAGGTGTACTATGTTCTGCTATCATGGAATGGTATCTGCATATTGAAACATCCAGGAGATATATAACTATGTCAGCCAAACAGCATTCTAATAATGTGGTGATTTCCTCACAAATAAGATTTTCTCTTTCACATAATTTGTTTAGGTAAAATGGCTGTAGCCTCAGAGAACAGTATTCAACCTACCTATGCTTGCGGATAGCCCCTCTATTTCACAGGTTCCTGGCACTTTGAAAGTTTGGTAATTACAGTGAAAGAGTTGATTTTAAATGTAAATATTTGAACAGATTGCTGAAAACCAGCTGAGAAAGTTTACCCCTGGAAGCTTTCCTTTCTCTATAAAACTAGTTGTCATTATTCTTGATCTAGTTAAGGATTCTCTTCCTCTCCTATATTAAGATTAAGGGATCGGCTGATTTATATCTTTTATCTCTGGAAATCTAGTACTTGTTTGCCTCTCAATAGCTTTGGGTTGAATTTGATGCTAATGACGGTGAAAGCACTCATAGTAGTAATCTACATAAGCTTTTCCAATCTGAAATCTGTCCAGAAGCAGGAATGCCAGCTGTATCAAAACATTTGGTTGTGAGTTGGGGATAGATAATCATTAGAGAACACTACATTCATTTTCACTTGTGATCCAGAATTTGAAGTATTATCTCCACAGAGAAAAGGTTGGCACATTTACATCCTGTGCCTGTGTTGATTGTTGAACTTAAGATCTAAAATATATGTATTTTAAAGAAAGCTATAGTAGAACTCTTATTTATTCTATATAACAATATATATGGAGTACATGATAGTGTGATATAGCATGAACTGGGGATTCTAATGTTATTCCTTGATGATGAAATTTTGAGTGATTATATTCAATATGACAGAAAAAAGCATTCTTGGAATGTTTTAGAGAGGTTTTAATTTTTTTATATTGGGACTACTTTTTATCCCTCCACTTGTAAAGCCAGGTGCCTTTGTTATCATTATTCAACCCATAGAGGGCTCATAAAGACGTCTAAAAATTACATAAGTTTTTTTCCAGATATAAAGATGCCACAATTTTAAAGCGAGATATCTGGGGACTCTCCAGGACACAAAAGGATGTTGTGCCTCCCACAGGGAAGCTGAAGATCTTCTCTTCCCAGAAATATACTGGTAGGAAGGTCCTATTTCTAGCTCTGAAGGTCTGTGAGATATCAAACTTGAAAAGTTATAACATATTTGAGAACAGACATTGTCATTAGCTCCGGATTGAATGTTTGAAACAAATAAATTAGGGATGAGGAAATTCTGTATATTAGGGAAAGAATACAAAAGAGGTTCATATAAAAAAAGCTCTTGGAAGCTGGGTAGTGGTTTGGAATGCAAGAATAAAACCTGGGGAGATGGATTTATGGGCAGAAGGCAGGCGAAGCTTGAAAAGGTACAGGATAAATTGCAAAAAATGTGGCAAACTTTTCACATGACTCTCACTTCTATGTGATATTTATACATATGAACACACCTTATTCAGGGAGGTTATATTGGATTTACTTTAAGAATGGTAAATTTGAGGCCCTAAACAGATTGAAAGTCTCTTTAAAGGTTCATATCACCTATAGCAGCCTCTGCAAGATGAGAATTGTGCTAAATTTAAATTTAAAAAAACCTCACCCTGGTTAATCCAGCATCACTTTATGACAACCCAAATTCTTGACTCATTAGGACGAATGATTATGAGGAAAAGCATTTCATTTTTATTTTGCTATACCTAGTGACATATAATTATTTTTAAAATAATTTGAGAGAGTCACATATGAAAAATATCATGAAACTTGCAGCTATGATATATTTTCTGTTTTGGGGAAGTACAGTGGTTCTGACATTCTGGATCTGAAACTAAAAAGAGGAGCACAAGTTATATTTTGTAAAGAAAAAAGACCAAGTCTGGCATATCATTTTTAGGAATTTGATGGGTTTCCTTTTAGCAATCCCTAAATAGGTATAATGGGAGAAATAGTGGCCTCAATTTTTTCTTAAAGAATAAAGGACGATTACGGAAATATTGACTAAAGAAAATATTGTAATATATATACAGCACATTGTGTTAGAACCGCCTAACTGTTTCTAAGCAGTTTGGCTAAAAAAAAAAAGAACGTGTATGTTTATTCTTACCCCAGCCATGCTCCCAGAAACATCAAGTACTAGACAGACTACTCTGTCTTTGGTCTGCAGCAATGAGAAGGAGGTCTCAAACGGAGGACTCGCGCTATTTATTGGAGAGGTGTTACTGAAGTCAGTAGAGTTCATAATTACTTCCCAGGTGCTTTTGTAGTTGCACATTTTGTTCTGCATATTTGTAGCCTTTTCATTATGAGTACTTTGATCACAGAACTCAACCACCTAAAAAAAGCCAATTGGAAGAGAAGAATGATTACTCAAAAGCAAGTGAACACGTGTAGTAGCAAATCCCAGTCTACTATTTTTCCATTGCTCACCATAACCACAAATGCAGAAATTCTTTGCCTGCTCTACAGGCTATAGAGAATAAAATTTTTCTATGTCCTGGACCTTGGAAGAAGTCATCAAAGAAGAGTGTTCCCAAAGAATCTGTCTCAGGGGTTACACAGATATGTCCACACTGCAATCAGAGGTATGACTGGAGCTCAGGCAGGCGTACACATGCTATCTTTAATCCAGCTAGTTTGTCTATTGATAGAAGTAAAGATGTGGCAGCGTGGGCGGTACAAACCCACCCAGAACCCTGGATATATACTCCACATTGCTAGCCTGCACCAGTGTCCATGCCACCATGTCTTCGCTGCTATTTTTGGCCTTGCTAGCTAGATTAAAGCTAGCACCAATATGCGTACCTGAACTTCTGTCAGACCTCTGAGTGCAGTGTAGACATACCTGTATTTAATCAGTGTTGTAAGGATGCCCTGGCAATGAAGATGTCATCAATAAAGTTCACAGTTATCTAGTTACTATGGAGTCTCAGTGAATTGATACATAAGGCTCTAACTCACCTGGCTGGCAGGAATACTTTTAAAAGAGGATGAACAGCTCGCTGTGTCTGTCCCCCCTTGCTACTCCCAGCAGGGCAGAATGTAGCCCATAGAATATTTTCAAAGCTCCAGAAGTAAGGTGCGGAGTGTCTCTAGCAAGTTGCTGAGCATACTCAATATCCATACATGTTAGTGAGAGCTTAGCACATCACAGGATTAGACTGTCACAAAGGAATAAACCTTCTCAGTGTTGTAACAGAAAATGCCCCAGCTGGGTAACTTTGTTATCTGACCCAAACGGGAGCAAAAGTTTCCACAATGTCAGGGTATTTCCATACACCTGTGATGGAACAGATAGGCCCCACACTGGCAATGAAAGAGTTAATGAGAACCTATGGACCCAGTTGGCCCCACCCCACTACACCAACAGCAAATGTCAGGCATGGAGAGAGGAGCTAAAGGAAACTAAACTCAGGGCTTCCCAGGAAGAAAAGCAGAACTCCGCTTCTCCAGAGAGAAGCCTGGTTGCAGATCAGAGTCTGAGCCAGCTTGCTGGCCTGACAATCTCCTGTTAGAAGGGCCAACCAGCTCCTGGGGGATCAGCAGAATTAAGAACTGTTTGCAGACAATCCTTGAATAGAAAGTCTGGGTCCCACATAAGTTTCATTGGACAACTCTGTTTTGAGTTTTGTTTTTTGTTGTTGTTCCTGATTCCTGTGGAAGGGGTAGGACTCAAGTGAGCCTTGGCCAGAGGGCAAAAGCAATGCTACTTTGGACCTCGTAGACATAGCAACATATCGTCAGAGACCTGTAGATAGATGAATCATACCCTGAAGGGCCACAAGGGGGCACTACAGAGGCAGCAGAACAAACTTGGGCAAGAATACAGGCACAGATCTAGCACCAGGGGAAGGGAAGAGGTTGGATATTTAAAAAAAAAAATCAACACTCTCGGAAGAGACTCCCCAGCAATATGCATGTGGAGCAACTACTGAAATCAACGGTGGAGCAGGATACCCACCAACACCAGCAGCAACAGTGGCTCCTAGCAATGGCCACTCAGCAGCAGCAACTGACTTGAGACTTAGCTGCTCAGCAGCAACAGCGACAAAGGCTGGTGCAAGAGGGCGTGACCTGACTGCAGCCTCCCACAATGGTTAGGCTTCTGCCATGGGTCTGGTGGACATGGACCTGGCCTTGGCCCTGGTACCAGTCAGATTCATGAAGATGGGGCCTGAAGATGATCCAATGACTTTTCTTGAAAATTTTCAATGGGTGGCAGTGGCAGCACGGTGGCCGCTGGAGCATGAGCAGTCATACCAGTTACCTACTTGATCAGGACAGAACCACAGGCTGCCTATTGTGGGCTAGACCCAGCGATAGCATGGGATTATGCCTCCGATAGCAAGGTTTATGCCTTTGGCAAGGTGGCCATTTTAAACTCATTGGATATCTCTAGGGGCCTGGTCCTGCATGGTGGCAAAGAAATTACAGGACTTGTGCTGGTGGTGTGGGATGGGTTGGGAGCTCACAGGGCAGGGGACTGATAACAAGGTCTGGAGGGCCTGCGGTCAGGGGCTGGTGGGAAGCATCCTCCTGCAGTACCTGCTCAAGGAAAAACCGAGAGGCGGGCAATAAGGCTGCCCGCACCTCCTGGAGTACACACTGGGAAGTCTGAGGGGTGGCCAAGCATCAGGGGATCCATCCAATCTCTCCAGTTATAGTCCAAAAGGTCTCCAAGACTGGTAATTCCTGCCAGGACCAACCTCTGATGTACCAAGTGGGACTCCGCCACCTGCAAACCAAATTGGGGATTGTGCAGTAGGGCCGCTGTGAGGAGATCTGCTGATGGCCCACACAGACCTGGTCACTGAAACCAGCTTTCAGGTCTGGAGGAGATCCTGGTAGAAGTCTTGCAGAAGACCCATCGGAGATAAAAGAGCTACACGTCATATTGGAGCCCTCAGATGTGGTGAAGAAAGGCGTGCGCCAATGTGCTCCATGCTGAACTACCTGCACCATAAAGGAGTCTCTGCAGGGCCTGGAGGCAGAGGAGATGGACTTGACTGCAAAGGTAGAATGGGATCTGTCCTTCCTTCTCCAGGAGAAGACTCAACACCCCCCTCCCCAGAGACACAGAGCAGTCCTGGCCAAAAGAACTCCAGAGCTAACCTCTGGAGCCAGGCCAGGATATCCCAGGCTGGGCTTAGAGTGTTGTGCCGGTGCCAGAGCCTGGACAGTACCAGCTAGTTGAGCACCAGTGCCCTCCCCCACAGGGAAAGGCACTGGAGCAGTCCTGTCCACCTCCTCTGCCGCTCAGCCACCCTGCCCTTCAAATCTTGCTAGTTCTCCAGCAGAGAGGGATGGATGGCAGCAAGATAAATGCCCAGATAGAGGAGCGGCCCCACGCTCCACCAAATGACCTGAAGCACGGGTGGGAGGAAACTCGCTACCATCCGTCCCCAAGCACCAGGCCAGAGCTCTTGAACCACTTGACTGGAGTGGAGGAGGCCACTGAGTAGATAGCCTGTCAGGCCTCCAACCTGCGACAGGCCACCGAGGACATACCACGTGGAGATGTCATCAGCATACGCTGACAGGACCACCTGCAGCTCTGGCTCATGGAACACCCACCCTGTTAACCTCCTACAGAGGAGACGGAGGAAGGGCTCAATGGCCAGAGTGTACAGCTGGCGTGACAGTGGACATCCTTGACACACTCTTCGCCCGAAGCAGACAGGTTCGGTCAGAGTCCAGTTGAGCCTGACTAAGCACTCCACGGAGGCATACAGGACCTGGAGAAAACTCACAAACTGGGGCCTGAAGCCGAATGCCCGCAGAGTGCCCTGGAGATAAACATGTTCCACCCTGTCAAACGCCTTCTCCTGGTCAAGGGACAGGAGGGCGAATGACAGACCATCCCTACACCCACACTCGAGGAGGTCCGGGACCAGATAAAGATTGTCGAAGATAGGATGGCCAGGGATGGTGTAGATCTGGTCGGGGTGGATCACATCCGCCAGCACGGATGCGAGCTGCAGCAAGATGGCCTTCGCTGTGACCTTCTAGTCCCTGCTGCGAGATGGGAGGCCAATTCTGAAGGTCACGGAGGTCCCCCTTCTTTGGTAGCAAGGTGAGTTCAGCTTGCCTGCACAACAGGAGAGTCACCCCACTTCCTAAGGACTCAGCCCTGATGATGGCAAGGTCCAGACTGAGGACATCCCAGAACACGTGGTATATCTCCACAGTCAGCCCGTCCATATCCGGAGATTTATTAGTGGGCATCTGATGGAGGTCTTCTGAGAACTCAGTCAGAGTGAGAGGCAGCTCCAGCCAGTCCTGGTCACCTGTGCTGACCATCAGGACTCTGTCCCAGAGCACCCTGCAGGCATTGCTGTCAGTTGGACCAGAGTCTAGAATAGAAGGTCTTGGCTCTCCCATGCATCTCCACCGGATCCATGAAGGGGTGCCATCCTCTGCCAAAAGGCAGGTGACATGCTTCTTAGCCCCCTTCTTTTTCTCCAGGGCGTAGAAGAAGTGGGAGCTGCAATCCATCTCCCAAAGGAAATGGATGCGGGATCGAACAAAGGCACCTCGAGCCCAACAGTCTTCGGGGGTTCAGGAGAACTAACAGCTGAGCCACTGCTTTGTACACTTAAACACCAGGCAGCAGGTGGGAGAGCTACAGGAGGAGGTGGCTAGGTTGAGGAGCATTCGAATCCACGAGCAATTCCTCGACAGTGTCCATGTGGAGACAGCTGAGGTAGCGGTCCCAGTAAGCAGGACTGCTGATACACCACTAGTGGAGGAGGAGATGGCTCAGGGTGGACACTGGCAGCTGGTTACTTCTGGCAGCAGGCAGTGCTCCACCCCTGCTCCGAACCCTCCTGCCATGGTAATAAGTAACCGTTATGCTCTTCTTGATACAGGAAAGAAGGAATCACTCCCTACAGTAAAGGAGGAGAAGCCTCGTACCCCTAAGGCTGGGAGGTCTGCTGCCACCACTGCGAATAGGAAACGTAGGGTAGTGGTGATCGGAGACTCTCTGCTGAGGGGGACGGAGGCGCCCATCTGTCGCCCTGACATTTCATCTCGGGAGGTATGCTGCCTGCCGGGAGCCCGTATCCGAGACGTTACGGAGGCATTGTCGAGGATTATCCAGCCCTCTGACTACTACCCCATGCTACTCATCCATGTGGGCACAAATGATACCGCGCGGTGTGACACTGAGCGGATCAAGAGTGACTACAGGGCTCTGGGAGTACGGGTGAAGGAGTTTGGAGCGCAGGTGGTATTCTCTTCAATTCTTCCTGTCAAAGGTAGGGGCCCAGGCAGAGACAGATGCATCATGGAGGTGAATGCCTGGCTGCGAAGATGGTGTCGCCAGGAGGGCTTTGGCTTCCTAGACCACGGGATGCTATTCGAGGAAGGACTGCTAGGCAGAGATGGCGTTCACCTTTCGAGGAGAGGAAAGACCCTATTCGGACACAGACTGGCTAACCTAGTGAGGAGGGCTTTAAACTAGGTTCGACAGGGACAGGTGAGCAAAGCCCACAGGTAAGTGGGGAACATGGAGACCAGGGAGATGGGTCGGAAACGAGAGGGAGTGTGGGCTATATTGGCAGAGAGAAAGGAGGGTCAGGACAAAACTGGGAAGAAAGATCAAACCAGTATCTTAGATGCCTATATACAAATGCGAGAAGTATGGGGAATAAGCAGGAAGAACTGGAAGTGCTAATAAATAAATACAACTATGACATTGTTGGCATCACTGAAACTTGGTGGGATAATACACATGATTGGAATGTTGGTGTGGATGGGTACAGCTTGCTCAGGAAGGATAGACAGGGGAAAAAGGGTGGAGGTGTTGCCTTATATATTAAAAATGTACACACTTGGACTGAGGTAGAGATGGACATAGGAGACGGAAGTGTTGAGAGTCTCTGGGTTAGGCTAAAAGGGGCAAAAAACAAGGGAGATGTCATGCTAGGAGTCTACTACAGGCCACCTAACCAGGTGGAAGAGGTGGATGAGGCTTTTTTCAAGCAACTAACAAAATCATCCAAAGCCCAAGATTTGGTGGTGATGGGGGACTTCAACTATCCGGATATATGTTGGGAAAATAACACAGCGGGGCACAGACTATCCAACAAATTCTTGGACTGCATTGGAGACAACGTTTTATTTCAGAAGGTTGAAAAAGCTACTAGGGGGGAAGCTGTTCTAGACTTGATTTTAACAAATAGGGAGGAACTCATTGAGAATTTGAAAGTAGAAGGCAGCCTGGGTGAAAGTGATCATGAAATCATAGACTTTGCAATTCTAAGGAAGGGTAGAAGGGAGAACAGCAAAATAGAGACAATGGATTTCAGGAAGGCAGATTTTGGTAAGCTCAGAGAGCTGATAGGTAAGGTCCCGTGGGAATCAAGACTGAGGGGAAAAACAACTGAGGAGAGTTGGCAGTTTTTCAAAGGGATACTAGTAAGGGCCCAAAAGCAAGCTATTCCGCTGGTTAGGGAAGATAGAAAATGTGGCAAAAGACCACCTTGGCTTAACCACGAGATCTTGCACGATCTAAAAAATAAAAAGGAGTCATATAAAAAATGGAAACTAGGACAGATTACAAAGGATGAATATAGGCAAACAACACAGGAATGAAGGGGCAAGATTAGGAAAGCAAAGGCACAAAATGAGCTCAAACTAGCTACGGGAATAAAAGGAAACAAGAAGACTTTTTATCAATACAATAGAAGCAAGAGAAAGACCAAAGACAGGGTAGGCCCACTGCTTAGTGAAGAGGGAGAAACAGTAACAGGAAACTTGGAAATGGCAGAGATGCTTAATGACTTCTTTGTTTCTGTCTTCACCGAGAAGTCTGAAGGAATGCCTAACATAGTGAATGCTAATGGGAAGGGGGTAGGTTTAGCGGATAAAATAAAAAAAGAACAAGGTAAAAATCACTTAGAAAAGTTAGATGCTTGCAAGTCACCCGGGCCTGATGAAATGCATCCTAGAATACTCAAGGAGCTAATAGAGGAGGTATCTGAGCCTCTAGCTATTATCTTTGGAAAGTCATGGGAGACGGGAGAGATTCCAGAAGACTGGAAAAGGGCAAATATAGTGCCCATCTATAAAAAGGGAAATAAAAACAACCCAGGAAACTACAGACCAGTTAGTTTAACTTCTGTGCCAGGGAAGATAATGGAGCAAGTAATTAAGGAAATCATCTGCAAACACTTGGAAGGTGGTAAGGTGATAGGGAACAGCCAGCATGGATTTGTGAAGAACAAATCATGTCAAACCAATCTGATAGCTTTCTTTGATAGGATAACGAGCCTTGTGGATAAGGGTGAAGCTGTGGATGTGGTATACCTAGACTTTAGTAAGGCATTTGATACAGTCTCGCATGATATTCTTATCGATAAACTAGGCAAATACAATTTAGATGGGGCTACTATAAGGTGGGTGCATAACTGGCTGGATAACCGTACTCAGAGAGTTGTTATTAATGGTTCCCAATCCTGCTGGAAAGGCGTAACGAGTGGGGTACCGCAGGGGTCTGTTTTGGGACCGGCTCTGGTCAATATCTTCATCAACGACTTAGATATTGGCATAGAAAGTACGCTTATTAAGTTTGCGGATGATACCAAACTGGGAGGGATTGCAACTGCTTTGGAGGACAGGGTCATAATTCAAAATGATCTGGACAAATTGGAGAAATGGTCTGAGTTAAACAGGATGAAGTTTAACAAAGACAAATGCAAAGTGCTCCACTTAGGAAGGAACAATCAGTTTCACACATACAGAATGGGAAGAGACTGTCTAGGAAGGAGTACGGCAGAAAGGGATCTAGGAGTTATAGTGGACCACAAGCTAAATATGAGTCAACAGTGTGATGCTGTTGCAAAAAAAGCAAACATGATCCTGGGATGTATTAACAGGTGTGTTGTGAGCAAGACACGAGAAGTCATTCTTCCGCTCTACTCTGCTCTGGTTAGGCCTCAGCTGGAGTATTGTGTCCAGTTCTGGGCGCCGCATTTTAAAAAAGATGTGGAGAAATTGGAAAGGGTCCAGAGAAGAGCAACAAGAATGATTAAAGGTCTTGAGAACATGACCTATGAAGGAAGGCTGAAAGAATTGGGTTTGTTTAGTTTGGAAAAGAGAAGACTGAGAGGGGACATGATAGCAGTTTTCAGGTATCTAAAAGGGTGTCATAAGGAGGAGGGAGAAAACTTGTTCACCTTAGCCTCTAAGGATAGAACCAGAAGCAATGGGTTTAAACTGCAGCAAGGGAGGTCTAGGTTGGACATTAGGAAAAAGTTCCTAACTGTCAGGGTGGTTAAACACTGGAATAAATTGCCTAGGGAGGTTGTGGAATCTCCATCTCTGGAGATATTTAAGAGTAGGTTAGATAAATGTCTATCAGGGATGGTCTAGACAGTATTTGGTCCTGCTATGCGGGCAGGGGACTGGACTCGATGACCTCTCGAGGTCCCTTCCAGTCCTAGAATCTATGAGTCCTAGAATCTATAATCTCCCCCCAGGATGGACCTGACAGGGCCTAATTAGTGGATTAGAATGGGCTGGGAGAGGACTAATGAGCAAATTGGCCCATTAACACAGGAGGTAGAAAAAGGCACAGGAAGGCAGTGCAGGGGAGAGAAAGGCAGACTAGCAGAGCCAAAACCAGGAAGGATCTCTGAGTAGAGAGATCCCTTCCCTCTCCTCTCCTCAGAGAACTGAGGAGAAACTGAAACTGTAAACAATTATGGTGCATAGATCAGTAAGCGGGTGGGAAGAGCAAATACAAATAAACTGCACTGGGGTGTTTGACAACTTAAGGTCCTTGAGTCTCTGAAGACAGAGAGAAGACAGGAGCAGGATATTGCCCTGTCAGAATGTCAATCTCTTAAAGCCATAGAAAGCTGAGGAAGGCCTATCTGTAGCTCATGTGAACCTTCTGCTAGGTGGAGTTAGCAGCAACAAGGGCCAGGTTCAATATCTGAGATAGGGAGCAGCTGAGGAGTGCATAGTCAGGTTCCAAGGCAGAGTCAGTACCAAGGGTCAGATTCCGAGTCACATTTTAGGGTCCAAGTCAGAAGGTGTAGTCCCAATGAAGCTGAGATCGGCCAGCTATGGAAAATCCATGCTGTTCCCTAGACACTTCCTGGAATGCCCCTTAGATTTATATAGGGTGGGGAGCCAATCAGGAGTCATGGGGCTGCTGTCTGTCAAACCCCTCAAGGTGGGACTTCCCAGGGTCTGTGTCCGCAGCAGGACATGGGCAGTGGCTGGATACCAGTTTGTATCAGGATTCTCATCTATTGTGCCCTTTCTCAACAATCTGCTCAAGAACAGCAGCACGAGAAAGATCCGTTGGACGGAAACCTGTGAGAAGGTCTTTCAGCCACAAATGGCTCACCTCTGTAGGGAGCCCATTTTATACAGCCTGGACTTCACCCAGAAATTCCTCCTACACACTGATGCTTCTGAAGCTGGATTAGGGACTGTCTTCTCCCAAGTGGTTGATAGTGAGGAACATCCCATTCTGAGTTACAAATTGTTCCCAAGAGAGGCCTACTCCATTATAGAAAAAGAAGACTTAGCTGTGAAATGGGCCATGGAGGCACTCCAATATTATCTTCTTGGCAATTAATTCACCCTGGTCGTCGATCATGCACCTCTACGATGATTCCATGCCATGAAGGACATCAACTCATGGTGATACCGCTCTCTCCAGACCTTCTCCTTCTGTGTCCGGCATAGGACTGGGTTGCTCACTGAAATGCAGACTTTTTCTCTCACTAGAGGGGAGCTGCAGGGCAAAGCAGAGCCCTAAGTAATATCCTTTGTGGGTGGGTGGATGATGAGGCAAATAGGCCTGGCAGTGAGAAGGTTAATGAAAGCCAGTGGATCCACCTCACTATACTTCAGCAAATGTTGGACATGGGGAGGGAAGGACTGGAAATGTTGCTCGGAAAGCAGAGGGGAAGCTTTTTGGGCAGAGTACTGGGTGGAAAGAGGCTTGGAACTGTGCGCAAAGAAAATACCTCCTGTTGTTTGATTCCTGTTGTCTTCAGAGTAACAGGACTTTGTGTATATTCTTTGTAAACAAACAAGATTGCATCAAAGAAATACTTTACTCCATAACAATTTCTCCTAATGGAAACAACCTACAAGACTGCGAATATTGGCTATCCAATTGGTACAAAAACCAGTAACAATACTTACAGAAGGGAGACTTTGCATGTACATTATAGATGCTGGGGAAATTTGTGTTTTATATGGTATAAATTTACATCCAGCTTCATACAGCTTTGTCCGTTGATCATATTTGCATTCGCTTGTGGTGCAGCTGTTTCCCATGCAGCTTTGGACTATATATTGACCAGTGACATCAGCCGAACATCTGAAGGAAGGTAAGATAGAAAGAGGCTTAGCTAACAAGCCACATATATTCAACAAATAATAATCTGTTATTTATTATTTGAATCATGATGAGCCCAAAGCCTCCAAACATGATTGGCATTAGTTAGACACCATGGGCAGCGGGTGAACCACGGACTTGGGGAGGCTAGCCCTCCGGCTGCCCCATCCCTTCTGCCTGGGGCCCTGCCCCTTCTGCCCACCTTCCCCTGCTGAAACCCAGAGGCCTCCCCTCACTAGCCCCGGAGCGCCCAGTGGGCGGTCAGCACGCCCCACCCCTCCAGGCCCAGAGTGGCAGGCAGGCCGGCGGGCAGGCAGCAGAGCATGGCCCCCAAAGCAGAGGAGGGCGGGTAGCACGCCCCACTCCCACAGAGCACCAGTTAGGTGGGCAGCACAAGCACCGGCTTCAGCCACTCAGAGTCCCTGGCTGCAGGCCGGCCCCCAATAGCCCCAGCCTTGGTCAAGGGCCCTGGAGCCCTCCCAAGAGTGGGGTCCAGAGGCTCCCACCCAAGGTGGAGGCAGAAGCAGCCCCTGCTCGTGTCACAGGTCCCCCACCCAGGGCAGGTGGAGGGCAGGTGGAGGGACCCAGGCTCCCCACAGCTGCCTGCTTAGCTCTCCTCAGAGCCGCATTCTGGCCATTATAAGAGCCCGGTGGGCAACTGTGGGCAGGTGGAGGGTTCGTGGCTCATACCATGGCCAGGCTGCAACTCTGAGGCTCGCCCCGGCCGGAGCTGGGTCGGGGAGAGTCATGCAAGAAGCTGTAAGAGCTGGTGTGGAGTCACGGACCCTCCTCCTACCCCAGGCAGCCGGGCAGCGGGCACATGGTTCAGGGGCTGATCTCAGCCCTCCCCACCCCCTGCCCACCCCCGGGCAGATGGAGGGTCTGCCACGGCTCCCCACAACTGCCCGGGCTCCCTGGCTGGACTCCATGCTGGCCTGGCCAGGGGCTGGGGCTTGAGGGGGGAAGAGGAGGGGAAGGGGCGTGGTTTGGCCAGGCCCGTCCACTTTCAAAAAATGGGAGGGCTATGGCCCCAGGGTCCTCCCTTGCTCCGACACCACTGGCCCGGGGTCCCAGCCACATGAGAAGGAAGAGTCACAGCAGAGCGCAGCCGGAAGCAGAAGGGGGTCTAGGGGAGGAGTGTGGGTGGGGCCACGCTGGCAGTTTGGGTAAGCTTAGCTTCCTGCCTTTGATACCCGCCGCCCATGTTAGACACCATCTCTGCTCCAAAGACTGTACAATCTAATTTACAAGTGGTCACAATAATAAAATACTGGTAGTTTTTTTCCCCAGAGGCATCCTCAAGAAATTATTTATAGTTGTGTGTGAAACACCATCTATGTGAAGAATAACAATGCAAGTGCCTCCACTAGTCCATCAATATGCCTCAATTCAGACATGAAGGACCCTCTCCTGAGGTACTACATTCTCCATGCCCGTTCAATCACTGTCTCGGGGACAGAGTTCTAGGGCTAGAGCTCACCCAACATTCTGATCACTAAGGTACTAGCTATTCCCCCTGGAGTGGGCTTAACTGAGAGATGGGTGCTCAATGGCTTAATTAGACACAGGGCTGATGTGCTAATGAGAGCAATCAACCCATCAGCTGGGAGCAGTTAAGAGGCAGGAAGGAAGTGCAAGAGGGAGGATGCCAGGAGATACAGGAGCTCAGGATGAGGAGATCTTTCCCTCTGCCACCCCAGGGAGTGGGCTATGGGAAGTTTCTGTACACTCGTATGTTGCTGCCCAAGGCTGTACTGATGAACTGGTGGAAGGGACCTAATAAATAATACACTGATGCTTATAAACCTGGAAAGTGTCCAGCAGGTTTGCAGTGTGTGAAAGGGCAGAGCAGGGAGCCCTGTCACAGTCTCCTTCAGTGGTGACTGCCAATTAGAGTGCCAATTGCAGTACAGAAGTTTGGTGATGTTAATATTTGTCCATTAGGAATTGTCCAAACAGCAATTATTTCATATTGGTCAACAAGTGACTGGCAGATGGTAATGTATTTTAGGCACTACCAAACGCGTTCCAGTTCAGACCAGTGCCCAAGAGGTGAAAAGTTCTGTATCCCATTTCAAACCCACTGAGATATCCAGTCTCACTCTGTTTTGTTTCTCATTGACAGAGCTGTACACTAAAAAAAACCCACTTAAATATGCAGAATCTAGAGAACATTATCATAAGATAGTAATAGCACTAAAACAGGGCAATAATGGGATGTGCACTTTGACCATGTCTCTTTTAAATATTTAAATAACACTAATCATGAACCAGTAGAAATGTTTTGGAACTTTAACGATCCCCCACAGAGGAACTTGAGAAAACATTCTTATTTACTACATGCTAACTGCTATTTGATAAAGCCAGGGTAAATCAAAACGTAGAGAACGGTAACTTATATCTGTAATTGCACCTAAATTAAAAGCTCATTTAGTGGTAAAAATATGATGCATTACAAAATGATAGTGAAGATTCAATGAGACTTATCTGTGGGCAGCAATATTGTTAGTTAAACATTTTCCTATAGCTTCTTTTTTAATCCTATGAACAATAACTCAACAAGACTCTTTGCACGGAGCTCAAAGTACAGACTGAACACAGATAACCAGTATGTGCCAAATATCACTGAGCTATTTAAAATTTCATCAGCTGAAGACAAAATATAAAACATTGGTACCTAGTTGCTTCAACATTTGCATATCCAGAGTTTACAGACACATAGAAAGGTGCATCGTTATTGTATTCATCAAATACTCCCCAACGAAGATGGGCCCATTCATGGACAAAGACTTTAGCTGCGGAAGAGCAGGAGCATATGTGAATTCTAAATACAACACTTTACAGTTTACTTTATATTTCCATAGATCATTTAAACAAATTTAGGCCCAATCCTACAATCGCCTCTGCTTGGACATACCCCTGTGCCCACACAGGACTCACCATGGGAGCCGGCTGGAAACCCAAATAGATCACTGTGTTCAGATTAACCCTCCCAGAATATTAACAGACCTAAAGTAAAGATCTGTTTCCATACAGGAGCTTCTGACTATTCCAGGTATCAAGTAAGGTTTCTCATGTTACCCATGTCTTTCAAAATCATAATTCTTGGCTCTTATATAACACAAAGGAAAAGGTGTATATTAGAAAACCATAGAGTAGTTAGTTTAACTTCAGTCCAGGATAAAACTAAGGATTATGTAGATAGTTGAAGGCGGAAAAAGTGTAAAAGATTAGACAACCAGAATACTTTTGCAGAAAACAAAACTATCTCACCAAGACAATCTAATCCCTTTCTTGCAGGTGTTGGTAAAGCCATTGACATGGAGAATGGATATAATGTTGTCTAACTAAAGCTTTCAACTAAAGATGGGCCAAGGAAGCAGAGCTCAATTTAGATTAAGTTTAAGCCAGAATTCAAGGTTTGAGTTCAATGCTTCACCCGGCTAGAATTTGGGTTTGTATTTGATTAACTAGAATCCAGCGAATTAGTCTAAGGAGATTTTAGTCCCAAACTACCAGAAATCTGATGAGAAAGACCGTTCTTGTGAGATTTCCACCATTTTAGGCCAACAAACCTCTACATTTTTGATCCAACTAATGCAGGTTTGTCTTGGATTTGAATCCAAATAACCTTGCACATTTACCAGGGTTCAGATTTGAGGGACGGTTTTGACCTAGCTCTGTTTTAAAAGAAACACATAAATGATTTATTCTAACTTGTGTATGGACAGTATATTGGTTAAATGGGCATAGGAGAAAATCATTGTTAATGACAGCAGGTTACACTGCACAAAACTGAGAGGACTCTATTGGGTTTTTTTATTTGCTTATTAATGGCCTCACATAGGCAATGCCTATGGAGTCAAAAAATGTGCTGATGAAATCAAAATGGGACTATTGTTAATGCCTTGTGAATGTACACTTACAAGAAGAGTAGTTGGGCAAATGTGACTTTCAGAAGTTCCAATAAAAACCTTCACGTCCTCAGAGCAGGATCCGCTCATGAGAGTTTCGTCTATTCTAGAATCCTTTGGGACTGGTTTTACCTGCATGCTCACCAGGTTACACCCACTGCAACTCTCAGTTTAGTTTACTGCACTGTAATGTTAGGATATAGATTATTTCCAAGTCAAAGCAATGATTTATGAGGAAAAACAGCCCTCATTTACTGTAAAATTATTAGCCAGTATTTTCAGAAGACTGGTCATTTTAGGTGCCCCCATTTCTGAGTGTTCAACTTAAGACTCATCCAGGGAGCCTGATGTTTAACACTGTGTGAAAAAAGAGGCTCTTTTAAAGTTTCACAGGTTGGGCAACCAAAACTGAGGCATCTCAAATCACTAGTCACTTTGGAAAATCTCGGCCATTGCATATTTATAACAACAAAAGCAGAAAATTAAGGTCCAATAGATGGTGCTACCTCGTGATCCATAGATGTTATGGAAAGTGTCATTTAACAGGAAGTTGGGAGTGAAATGAATGTATCGTCCCTTTTCCCCACATCCTCCATATTGCAGCGTGTAGGGATCATCTCCGTACTTCAAGTAAGGATTAGCCACGATAACATCTGCCTAAAAATAAAATAGCCCTTGTTTAAAGAGCAGCAGGAAATGGAGGGTGGCAGATAGTTCTGTTGAATGGGCTCACCCTGCAGCTTTTGCTCACGGAACACCTCCATTGATTGTTTCTCTGGGTAAGGACTGCAGGACTGGGCACTAGAGGGCAATACAAATTCTAAAAAGAGCAATTTATATTCCCTCGTTATTGGAAAAACTTAGGGCTCGTCTACACGGTGGGGTTGGGCTGATTTCTAAAGTGCAGCACTATGTTAAAGTGCATTAGGGACCATTTAGTGCACACCAGCAGGGTCTACAAGGATCAATTACTGAGCAACACGTTAGTGTGTTTTAGAAATCATACCTCCGTAGTGTGCATTACTCCACCTTGTAGACAAGACCCTATGTCATAAGAGTATGAACACAACAAATACTTTTGATACTTACCTTATCATATGACTCTGTTTTTACACTTAAATACTCAGGTTTTGGCAGCCAATGCAGAGGAATTATAATTTTTACAGCCTTGAAAAAAAATCTCTGTTTTGTAGCATTGAACAAGTAAGTAGAAGCCTCTTTGACCATGGCCTAGTAGGGAAAGAAAAGAAAAGAGTTATGAATTAAAAATTGAACGGTAGAGGCAATGAGTAGTTTAGCTTTGCCAGGAAACAAGGGTACATAAAGTAACATTAAATAGATGAAGGCATAGAAAGAAACCAACCTTGGCTAAGGGAAGGGCTGGGACAGATTATTTCCCTCATGGAGCATGGACAGACCAAATTGTAACTCTGAAAGACTCTGGAATGCTCCTAGGACAGTACAAATATACACCGCCCCTTGCTCAGGGCTTATGATAAAAAACACAATCTATCCCTTAAAATAAAACTCGAAAGAGATCCTTCCAAACATGAAATTTCCTCAAAAAAGTTACATGGGTTTGAGGTGAAGGATGGTTCTGTCCTAGACCAGTCCTTTTAATTAATCTGTAAAGTGTACTGCGGTGCTTGATGAATCAAATACAATAATAAATAGTAAGTAATAATCTGTGGTTTCCTTTTTCTTCTCCCTGTGATTCCTCATTTTTCTGCTCCATCTCTATTAGGTTCTACTTTCTTCCTGCCTCTACAGTGGGCACTACTTTGTCACTATTTTCCTGTTCCCCTCCTCCTTGCTCCTTCCCCACCTCTCCTGAGTAGTTTGGGGGTCACTAGTTAATGGCTATGCCCTCCTCAGTTTATTGTTCTCTTTACAGCAACTGAATGCTCAATGACCAGATCATGTGAACATGGATCAAAGATCTACACTGTGACACTGAGAACTTAAAGAATAACTAAAAACAGAAATATCATTATATATATATATATGTGTGTGTGTGTGTGTGTGTATATATATATATACACACACACACCCACACCCATACATATACATACACCAAGGGTTTTTAAGAATATCTGCAAGGACTGGGGGAAAGGAGGGATAAAAGCAAATGGCAAACATTGTAAAGGAGGTGCAGTAATTGGCAATTAAATATCCATGTTCTGGAGATTCTCTAGTCTAAGGTACTCATGTTTTGGAAAGAAGTAATTAAGAAGGAGGTGATACATAGAATCAGCCTGACCCTGAGCCATAATATTCCTTCAAGAGATGAGTACACTAATTTCATTAACAGCAGCACTTGAATAAAAATTCAAGCTAAGAACCAATTTAGTAACCATAGAATTGATCTAGCTCCCACAAAAATGAAAAATAAATAAAAAAACCCCTTGACATTAATGGGAGCTGGAACTGGTCTTTTAAGATTACTGTTAATCTAGAAGTAGAAATAACCTGAAAGTCTGAATATCATTGAATGACAAATATACAAATGTTCTTACCTGTATATTTTTAATGATATTGTGATCTTCTGGTAACTCAGGGTTAATTGCAATAACAATATCCTCATAGCCACCATTTTTCAGCTGTACCATAGAACCTCTCACCACAGGTACTAGAAATAAAAGAACCAAGCTCTTAAACATCCTCATTGTCCTGTTCCCCAAAATTTTTTGTTATAAAAATGATGGCACAGCAGCGCTATTTATACAATTGCTTATTTACACAGAAGTGTTTGTATATTTTATGGCAAGTACCAGTATATATGGATGTGCTGTGTAAATCAAGGTTGCATAACTGCATCCAATCTGATGGTGTCAGGTTATATATTAATACACTAGGGAAATTCCTAAAGACTGTAATAATCTAAATCTGAACTATTTCCTCATCCATTTCATGCATCCTGAAGTGACCGATGTCGTGTTGTCATGAATATATTATAAATAATTTATAAGGAATTTAAATTTTACAGTATCACAAATCAACTTGCAAACACAGCAGTTCTGAACTTCTATGAGAAAACTCTGATCAGTACAAGAGCTATGTACTTAGGCCCTCTCAGAGATCCAGAGAGGCCTGGGCCACTTCCAACTTTTGAGGACCCTAGCCACAATAAAAATAAAAAATGAGGACACATGAAAACAAAATAAGGCAACAAAAAACCGAGTGAGACAATTTGAATTTTTTTTATTTAACAAATGCTTTTCTAGCTTTTTTCTGTGCAAATGCACTAATTATTGAAGAAAAATCTAGCTTTTGTGCAATGTTACAGTTGATATTAAGCATGGCGAGCCCATTCAAACACTCTTGTCCCATAGTTGAACATGTCAGAGGGGTAGCCGTGTTGGTCTGTATCCACAAAAACAATGAGGTGTCCAGTGGCACCTTAAAGACTAACAGATTTATTTGGGCATAAGCTTTCGTGGGTAAAAAACCCACTTCTTATATCTGAAGAAGTGGGTTTTTTACCCACGAAAGCTTATGCCCAAATAAATCTGTTAGTCTTTATGGTGCCACCGGACTCATTGTTTTTATAGTTGAACTGTGATAGCTCTTTACCTGCTTCAACACGTTGAGGGTGTGTTCATCTGAAGCCACTGATGCAGGCAAACTGACAAAAATGCGCAATGCAATTATGATATTAGGAAACACCCCAGAGAGTCCAAGTTCGAGTATTTCTTGAAGCTATTCCTTTGGCTTGCAATCCAATTTAAAGTTTGTGGAATATATCCGTTTGAGGAAGATGACCTTGTCACTGAGATCTTTTGACATTTCTTTGTTGTACTGTTGCTGAAATTGTTCAGCTGCAGGAAGTAGATCTTCATTATTCAGCCAAAGAAATCCCCAAAGGGTACAAATTAGTCGCAGTGACATGTAAGACCTGATTGAATAGAGTCAATGATGACAAGGAAGACATTGACCCTATAATGCCGCTCGGCATTGGATTCAGTAGGTAAGTTGCGATTGATGGAGAACTCAGATGAAATGCCAATATTCTGTGCTACTAATTTGGCATCCCATTGTTCAAGAATCTGTTGAATGTCATTGATAAGACTTTCAGTGTTATCCCTCTCAACATCAAGTGTAGCATTGCGTGCTTCAACTACCAGATAAATTTGGTGGATCACTGTAAGTAGCTTCATCCACAAAGATAACATCAGAATGCATTCAAATTTGGACACGTGCTTCTGAATAGACTGAAGTTCAATTTGAGCCTGTGCAGTGAGATTGAGAGATTCAAGCTCATTTAAAGCCATTCTCACTTAATTCAAATGCTGCGCAACTGGTTGAACACCATCAATCCAAGCAGACCATCTAGTTTTGGACATCCCATACAGTGAAACAGGAAGATATTGCTTCAGAATTTCCCACCTTTGTGGACTGCTACTGAAGAGATTGAACATTTGCTGAACAGTTCCAAAGTAAGTAATTGCTTCCTTGCATGATTCAGCACGGTCAACATCTACAAGGTTCAGTGTGTGGTTTCCACAGCTGGAGAAAATACAGTTTGAATTATGCTCAAGCAGAACGGCCTGTACACCTATGTACTTTCCAGCCATATTAGATCCATTGTCATAGGCTTGACCAATGCAGACTTGAAAATCTAACTTAAAACCTTCTAGAATTGCTAGTACTCTAGCAGCAATTTCTTTTCTAGTTTTTCTTGTGAAATTATAAAACAAAATAACCCTTTCTTCAATTGAAAATTTTGAGCTGTCTACAATCTTAACATATCGAATAAGCATAGTAGCCTGTTCCTTGTGAGAACAATCTGGAGTGGCATCAACAATGATTGAAAAATACTTGGCATTTCGAATCTCATTAAGAATTGTTGTTTGTACGTATAACCCACATAGCTCAATAAACTCGTTTTGTATGCGTGTGGAGAGACAATGGACTTGCATGTGCTTTTGACTCTCTTGCGATTCTCAAACACATTTAACATGCTCTGATAAAATGTGGGTCATATTTACTGAGGAGCTCAAGTATGCCTAGAAAGTTTCCATGTGCATGATCACCAATACGTTGACTGGAACCAAAGAAAGCCAATCCCCGCTCAGAAAGAAAAAGGATGACATTCAGGATGCACTCAGGAAGTTTTTTCCAGTTGTTAGTTTCTGTAGAGAGTTCAGTCAAGAAGAGTAAATTCTCAACTGAACTTTCAGCTGATGCTGCCCTACTGGCTGATTTCCATGCAACATAGTTTTCTTTGTATGATGTTGAACTCTCATGTGATGGTATTCAGTATTTCAACTTCCTCCAACCTCTGTTGATGCTCCATCCTGATTGATTAGAGAGAACTGATGCATTCGCAGCACTTTTGTTCAAAATGAAGCAGGGTGCACAGTATGGAGATTGTTTTTCCATACTCCAGCATAACCAGTCTTTTGTGCAGATCTCAACATTTGGAAGAGTTTTTGTCAGCAGATGAGTAGGGAAAGCATGATTATCAGCATCTCGTGGAATGTCACTTGGAATTTCAAAACAACTAATTTGAAGAAAAGATTGCGTTTAGGCAGCATTGCTTTTGTCAATAATTCCACTGTCAGTCACAGTCAAACCTGTTGTACTCATGAATTGTTCTTGCTGTGTAAGATCTACATCTTCCTGTTGCTGTTGAGTTTCTTGATCATACACAGGATCTTCTGCTGCATCTGTTACTGTTGGCACATCTCCTTCTTGACTACTGTCCTCATGTTCAGGTATTGGCATTGCAATATCACCTGTTGCAGTTGCGGAGTTTTCATTATCTGTAGCATTGTTTGTTGGGTAAGGTGTGTTTTCCAGTGGTTTGAGAAATTAAGTTATTGGCTTTGAGCTCTTAGCTGCTGCTTCACTCACTTGTTTTTGCCATCTCTTGCTTGCACCACTTTCAAATCTCCTCTTCATAGTGATCTATCTGATCAATATGTAGCCTATCCACACTTGAAATATTCTGCTGTAAATAGGGAGTTTATCAACCTTTGAAATCTTCTACTGTAAACATGTACACAAATGCTGAATGGTATACAAATGCTGATAAGACTTAAAATGAAGGAATACAAATTAAGAACACAAAATGAAACAGTCAGGTTATTATCCTTATCACTGAATCAAAGTTCAAGCATGCAAGGTATAATTGCACAGGCTGAGCTGAAGACAAAGGGATGACATATCTATAGTAAACACAGACATGGATACAGACAGAGGGATAATGTCCAAAAGTTTCAAACGTGTGTCCTCACGAAACTCACTGTACAAGATTGTCCTCACAAATTTTCACCTTGAATCTGGGCCTATTGACTACGAAAGCCTATAAAGATGGCCAAGCTATCAAGCTAGGGCTCAGCCAACCAGTCACCTCTTTTAGCCACCATATGAAGATAATAATGAGGAATTCTCACACATAAATAATCCCTTAGTTATCTAGACATAAAATTATAAAGACACTAAAATGTAACAATGCTCTACCTTTCAATGTGCACTTGATCCGGCACCAGCCACTAGTAGTGGTTTGTTTGTATAATCAGCTGATCATCACGGTCTAGTCTTGTGCTATCAGAATGATACATTTTTATTAATATTTATGAACATTTTACACTTATTAATATGATAAAATCATTATCAGTTAACAAAAAAAAATGTCTTTTACCAAATCACATCTCTTATTTGCTTAAATTTGCAGCTCTAAGCTGAGAGAATGTGTCACATTTTGGTCCGATAGGGTTGCGCATAAAAACGAGTTGTGAAACTTATCAAATGCCAAAACATTAACAAGTGTCTAAATTCGAGGCCTCCTTTGAGCTTGAGGCCCAGGCCAAATGGCCCTCCTGAACTCCACCCCCAAATTGGCCCTGTATGTACTACTGAATGGGACAAATGCAGATGGAGTGGCAAAGGCAGATCACTGCTAATCTATGTGATTTGAGAGAGAAATTCCATATGGAATGTATCAGAGGACCTATTAATTTTCATTAGATGCTTTAGTTTAAATAGTACTATAGAAATTTGTCATATCTGCCAATATTTGAAATCTACTATATAAATAAAATTAAATAGGATCAATTGTTATGTACTGTATGTAACTTTATATTCTGTGTAATTTAAATTGCTTTCCTTTTTGTAGCGAGAACACTTCCACTCGGCTTAGCTGTTTTACTTCAACAATGCATATAACTGCAGTCACAATTCACAGATGCATTAATTTTAAGGCCACCAGGGACCACTGGATCATCTAGTCTGACCTTCTGTATAATACAGGCGATAGAATTTTATGATGACTAAAGCATGTTCTCCAGAAAGGTCCAGTCCAGATCTGAAGACTTCAACTGATGAAGAATCCACCACTTCCCTTGGCAGTTTGTTTCAATGATTTATCACTCATACTGTTAAAAATGTGTGACATAGTTCTAACTTGAATTTATCTGGTTTTAACTTCCAGTCCTTGGTTCTTGTAGTGACTTTCTCCATTAGATTAAAGAGCTTGGTATATTAAAGAGATTAATGCCTAGTATATTCTTCCAAGGAAGGTATTTACACCATAATAAATCATCTCTTGATTTTTTTTAAATCAACTAAATAAATTGAGCTTCTGAAGTCTCTCACACTGAGATAAGTTTACCAAACTTTTAATGATTCTTGTAGCTATTTTCTGAACTCTTTCCAATTTTTCAACATCCTTTTTAAACTGCAGACACCAGAATCTGCACAGTGTTCCGGTATTGGTCTCACCAGTGTTGCATAAAGAGGCAATCTTCTACCTGCTGCTACTCACAACTCCCCCTTTATACACCCAAAGATTTAATTGGACCTTTGGCCACAGCAGAGCACTGGGAGCTCATGCTGAGTTGTTTGTCCACTCTGACCCCTAAATCCTTTTCACAGTCACTGCTTTCGGAGATGCAGTTCCCCATGACCTGCATTCTTTATTCCGAGATGTATAATTTTACATTTGGCTGTATTCAAATGTATTTTTGTTTGACTCAGCCCAGCTTACCTAGCTATCCAGATCACGCAGTGTGAAGGGCATGGCCTCATCATTATGTACCACTCTCCCAATCTTTGTGTCATCCCTACATTTTATCTGCAGTGATTTTATTTACTTCCAAATCACTGATAAAAATATTGAATAGTCTTGGGCAGAGAACCAATGCCTTGGTAACCACACTAGCAACACCCTCATTTGATGATTCCCCAACAACAACTACTTTTTGAGAGCTATCAGTAAACTAGTTCTTAATCCATTTAATGTGTGCTCTATTGATAATGTATAGTGCTGATTTTTAATTGGAATGTCATGCAGTGCTAAGTCAAACACCTTACAAAATATAAGTAAAAGACAACTGTGTGGAGGTCACTTGGAATCTTATCAAAAAATGAAATCAGGTTTGTTTGACTCTTTTCCATAAAATCAAATCATTTACATTCATTATATTCCCATCATTTAATTCTTTATGGACTGATTCTCATATCAGCTTTTCCATTAATTTGCCCAGGACTGATGTCAGGCTAACCAGCCTATAATTACCCTGTGTGATGGATTAGTATGTGTCTATTTCAATCTGCAAACCCCATTCTGTTTTGTGAACACCATTCTGGTTATAAAATTATGCTGTGCCTTCCCTTTGGCACTGCAGACTTCATCTTGAGCTGAAAACACACCTAAGGTGACAGGAAAAATCCTTGCATCTGGCAGCAGGCTAATAATGGAGAGCAAAGAAGAGTCATCAACCTGGATAATCTTCTATTTCAATGGAAGCATCCTAGAACAATCTGCTGGCTGCAGTTTCCCAATCTGGACTTCAGGTGGACAGGAACTAAACAACAAATCACTTGATGAGGGAATTGAAGCTTCTCAGAGGAGTCCCCTGACAGACAGAATGGGAATGTTATGAAAGGATAAGTTCTGTTCTGAGGTGGTACTCTTTCATTGGCCACCCAACGAGACAAGACTGGGCTGGAGGAGAGGAAGTGTAAAAGAATCTTGTGCTCCCTGGAAGACAATGAAGATGATCCAAAGGACTCACAGGAGGGATGAGGAAACTTAGTAGAGTCTTGTGTGCAGCTGTTTAATATTTTTCCATAGATCTGTATATCGCTTGTGATTGTTTAGAAGGGCTTCTGTAAAGTCTGCGTGTCTCTTGTTTTAACTGTCATGAAATCCCTGAAGGGTGAAACACTCATTCTGAGTACCCACAAGGGTGAATCTGGAGAGAGGGCATGCAAGAGCTATTGGGGAGACTAGCTCAGTAAGCTTAAAAGAAAAAGGGACCATGGGAACATTAGGTTTGGGATCTAATACAGCCTGGTGATCACCCTCATCTGTGGCTATAACATCCAGGTTGTCATACTTGCCATTTTTGAATATTAGTCTGACATTAGCACACTTCCAGTCTCCTGCAATTCCTCAGCCAACTCTTATCAATTTTCTACACTTCATGATTTCTAATTTATACTGATTGCTCTCTACTTCCTCCCCTGCCCTTTGTTATATATTGTTCTTTAATTTCTAACTGCTGCCTTCACTTCCCCTCAGAAGCAGCTCGGCCTTTTAATCAAAGTTGTCCTCTATTGTAATTGTAGAATTGGGGCTTTTTGGCCATCTAGTAAACTATTCTTATATAGCTCCCAATTTTCAATCACTTCTGTCCTAATTTTTACTCCCAAGCAATTTCACTCAGAATTTTCCTAAATTGGGGGAAACTAGACCTTTTAAAACACCAAGAGTATATATTTCTGGTTGGGACGCATCTGTATTTTGGATTAACTTTTCCACCTCTGGCAGCCCTCCCACTGCTATCCCACACAACATTGCTTCATACCTGGATTGACCCATCTGTTTACCTGTGTCCTCTGCTGCTCTGGGGTCAGACTGACCAGATGTCACCTCCCTGTTTAATGCTGACACACAGTTAGGTCCACCCCAGATATGAGTGCACATTCCCAGAGTCGCATACCCTTCTCAGCATTATAGCAGCCATGTCTCCTATTTCCACATGGACCCATGCAGAGATCATGGATTGCTTTGAGATCTGCATAGATGAGACAACGCAGTTCTGCCATAACATTAGCCACTTGATTGCCAAGGTATACAAGGATTTATTGAAGCAAATGACAGAGTGGGGTCATTCCTGGGACAAGTTCCAGTACCGCAACAAGGAAAGGAGCTCTGGAACCAAGCCCTGACCAGAACTCTGAGGAGGAGATTTCCCTCAAAAGTCAGGATGTCTTCCCCACAGAAGACACCAAGGCAGAGACAGCATTGGAGTACCTCCTGGAACCCAGCAGACAACTAGCATGATATAACGCGACCCGATATAACACGAATTTGGATATAACGCAGTAAAAGCAGTGCTCCGGGGGGGCGGGGCTGCGCACTCCGGCGGATCAAAGCAAGTTCGATATAACACGATTTCACATATAACACGGTAAGATTTTTTGGCTCCCAAGGACATGTTATATCGGGGTAGAGGTGTATATCAAATTCCACAGCCATCAGCCAAACCATAATCCCCTTCCTATGCACCCGCTCTCTCCTTGTTGACCACCACTCCCCTAATCCCCATGGTTGAGGCTGGTGGCACTGCAGAGGTTAAAAATTACATACATTGTAATGCAGGCATGTTTACTGAAATGGCAGAAGCTCATGGGCTGGATCAGAACTTAGTGACTAAGGAGGAAAGCCCAGCAGCTAAGGGCTGGATGGGAGGAGAGTGGACAAGATGTTCCTGATGTCAGGCAAGAAACTAACCTTGAGCTGGAAATTGACTGAGGACTGCAGCCTGCCAGAGGCCATTGGTAGGAGGGCAGACCTGACCTGGGTACATGTGTTGACCTGAGCCCAGCAGCTGGCTGTTCGATGGTGAGAGGGCTGTCGCTGCTGGGAACCTGCCTGTTAGGAAGGTGGTTGAAGGCTGAACCAAGTGGGACTGAAGGCACTGTTGTGTTGATGGTGTATTGGACTGGACTTAGAGACTCTGTTACCCTGGAAGGGGATGAATGCTTTGAATTGGCTTGGCCAGAGGGCCAAGTTACCTCTATGGCTGGAGCAGGCTGAAAATCATTGTGGGGAAACTGAGGAAGAATGCTGTAGTGCTGGGTCTTGAATGGGTGTTTTGGGATGGTCAGTCTTGTAACAGAGACCATCACTGCTTCTGAGCCATGGATCTATCTGAAGAAGCAGCAATGTCATGAGGAGATTGCCATATAGCCCCCTTTGACATGCTGTACAGCCTCACCTACCAATTTCCACAGTCTTACTTCCCTCTCCACTGCAGTAATACAGTTCACCAAGTAGCAATCCAGCCGTGTGAGTGCCATCCCCCTCCTAAAATAGATCAAAGCACCACCCTATTTAAATGTAAGAATGTCATCCAGTGCTATGTAGAAAGTAATCTTAGTGCAGCACAGCACATAAAGCTAACTGTACAAAACCCAGGGAATGCTATTTTCTATTACAGTGGAAGAAGGAAGTATGTCTCTGCATAGAATTCACTTGTGGACTCTTGCATGCACAAAGTCCTTATATTACTATTCTAGCAGATGTAGCTATATCTTATCAGTAATCTAATTGCACTTTGGAAAGACTGAAAATGCTTTTACAAAGACATTTTAAGAGACAAAGTTCATGCAAATAGCAGGGTCAACCGTAAGTATACTAGTGGCTTTAGCAAGAAATTCTTGGTACCTTGATCACCTGAACACACACCAGGCCCACAAGATAGAAATACAGAAAAAAAAAAAAAGTTTGCTAAGCATAAAATGGGATGGCTTTCATTTTCCAGTTATTGCTTCCACTCCCCACTTTTCATCTTCCATTCTCTCACCCCACCTCCCACTTAATTGTTTTGAGCTCCTCCCTTATGTCAGTTCTGTTCCCTTTTATCTTTCTCTTCTTTCCTCTGGATCCCATCTTCCTGTGTCTCTCGCATTTCCCCCATCTCTTCCCCGCCCAACACAATCAGACTGGCTCAGAGCAATAGCACAAAATCAAGTCGGAGGCACTTGACCCCCATGATTAAAAATAATGAATTATTAAAAATAATTCTCCTCATGGTGTTTAATGGGGCCTGTCCCTTTAAATCATGCACATTCAATGGCTTCAGCCCTCCACCACAGGTGTTACAATTATGCAGTGATACAGTTCACAACTCATCACTTTAATTATAAACCTTGATTAATAGTAGAAGTGGGCAAAAAGAAGTGGTGTGAGGACTAGGTTTAAGTTACCGTTTGAGTTGAAACAGAATCATTTCTTACTTTCAGGTTCAATGGTCCCTAAATCATGGAAGTATTTTTATGAGAGTTTGACTCCAAATGGCTGAAAACAGATTTGCAGCTGCATTTTCTGAGTGAAGAAGCTCCTTGGGTTGCATCATTCCTGGGAATCTTCTTTCACTCGCACTTTTTAGTCTCCACTAAACACACAGTACTTGGGTGTCTATGAACCAATAATCAGATGAGGACCAGCATGAAGCTTTTTCCTGCTTCAACACATGCTCCAGATGGGTGCACTTCTAAACCAACTGTTGGCTGGCTGCTTCCTCTGGATGCCATGCCATACACGTGAGATGAATTATAAAGATGTTCACCATATAGGCAGCTTCAGGAAACCTCATTGTACGTCTTCTTTTGCATATAGATTTAAGACCTTATCTCATTCAATTTAATTACAGTTTTTTCATCATAGTGTATACATAGAATATGTAATCAAGTGGCATAAAGCTTTAAGCGGCATGAGTTCAGGGTGTATATATGCAGTCAGGGACAGCTCTATGTATTTTGCCACCCTAAGCAGGATGGTCAGGCAGCCTTTGGCGGCATGCCTGCGCGAGGTCCGCTGGCATTGCGGATTCGGCATGCTTGCGGGAGATCCATCGGTCTGCGGCTTAGGCGTACCCGCCGCCGAATTACCGTCGAAGCTGAGGGACCGGTGGACCTCCCGCAGGCATGCCGTTGAAGGCTGCCTGACTCTGCCACCCTCACGGCGACTGGCAGGCCGCCCCCCGTGGCTTGCTGCCCCAGGTACGCGCTTGGAGCGCTGGTGCCTGGAGCCGCCCCTGTATGCAGTACATATAATGTAGTTTTAATCTAACCTGTCCTAGAATAGTTTTAATCTAATTGAGGTACATGCAGTATGATACTGCTACTAAATCACAGCATTTTCATACAGTTCTGCATTATGGCTTTTCAACTATTTTATTCACCCATTTTCTGTACTAGTGCAATTATTTTTGCGTATTTCTTGAAAGCATCTAAACAAGTCCTAGAAAAATAGATGTCATCCAAACTTGCATCTTAAGTCACAGTAGATTTGTTGCAGTTTCTATGATAATCACTTAATCACTTTCTTCTTTTTCTTGAAAGCACGTATGGTTGCACTTACAATAAGGCAAACTGCTGTTATTAACCCAAATACTAGCAACACTATCCTTGAAACACTATACTCAATATTACCAGCAAGATAATCCATTGCAGGAACCAATGTCACTGTGCTATATTAAATATATCAGAGTGCAGGGAGGCTTTATCGATGGGACGTACAGCCACAAAGATGATGGTGATATTTTCCGTTGCAAAAGCTTCTGGTTTAAATACAAATATTTCCCTGTACCCAGCATGCTGAGGTGTCAGAGTGCAGGTATGCACCAGAATAGCATTATCAAAGGTGCCTCTTACTTTCAGAGGATTTTCACTTGTTCTTATTTAGAACCTTGCAGCTGAAAATGGAAATATGTCAGAGACTATACAGCATATATTTAACCCTGTAATTAAAAGTGTTGATCTGTTCCTTTAGAAGCAGTTACATTGTTAGCAGCACAAGTGAGCGCCTATTCCAGTCACCCTATTCAACCATCTGAACAGTGAAGGTTTCATGCTGGACAGATCCCATAACAGAACAATTTCTCTGCTAACTTGAGGAAGACTTAAGAAAGCACTTGTGAACTTCAAATTCTCACTGAAGACAAAGATTCACGACATTGAAATTAATAGCCAGAATGGGCTAACTCTGTCCTCACCCAAAACTTCGCAGCCCTACCAACTTCACTGAATTCAGCCTAGAATGAAGAAGTAAAAATGTAAATAAAATTATTGAGTCAAAAGCTTTCACTCTTTATTCCACTCTCTCCCTTCACCTTTAGAGACCACATGGCTCCCTTCTGTGGCTGCTCAGCAAGCAATACAACACTATAATGAAGGTAAGGCCTCCCAGCACAATTGCAAGCACCACTTCTGCAATTCTTCAAAACCCATTGGCCGAGTCAGTCCAAAATCACCCCAAAACCAGGAGTGAAATCCTGGCCCCATTGAAGTTAATGGCAAAACTCCTATTGACTTCAATAGAACCAGATTTCCCCAGGGACTTGTGTGGTGTACTATGTTTCAGGCTGAGTGACAGGAACGGCACATATAGGTAATCTATGGGTAGAACTCTGGTTTGTAATCACATTTTATTCATACTAAAGCAACAGAAATATTGGGTCAAATTTTCAGTTTCTTCACTTGCTCTCATACTTCAGAAGCATGTTGGTTTGCACAGGCAAAACTTGTACTGACACTTAAAAAGGTGTGTTTTCTCTGTACAAAATGGTTGCAAGTTTTTGTGAGCACAGATAAGGGGGACCAGTGAAAATTTGCCTCAGTCATTGTGCAATTTCATTGCAATCAGATGACAAGCAGACAAACCATCAAACATACCTTGCCCCTGGTCAAGATCATTTCCCAGTGCTGTCCATGATAAAATAATCATACTGTCAGCTGTTCTGGAATCAAGATCAATAATTGTACATGGTGGAAATACATCAGTATGGGGTCTAGTAGGAATGCAGACAATATGAAGGAGCCTCCTGAGGCTGTTCTGCAGAAGCCACCTACTCTGGTTTGAATATCTTTGTTACTGATAACTGAGGGTCTTGATGGGTTCATCTGGATCTTACCTACAGACACACACCCTGTTGGATTTGTCTCAATGTTTTCACATTACAGAGCTCTGCAGATATTGCGACCCCAATTCTGATCTCACTTATACTGCTGTAAATCGGGAATAACTCCATTGAACTCAGTGGAGTTGAGAGACCAGAATAATCGAATATCAGGGTTTGAAGGGACCTCAGGAGGTCCTCTAGTCCAACCCCCTGCTCAAAACAGGACCAATCTCCAACTAAATCATCCCAGCCAGGGCTTTGTCAAGCCTGACCTTAAAAACCTCTAAGGAAGGAGATTCCACCACCTCCCTAGGTAACCCATTCCAGTGCTTCACCACCCTCCTAGTGAAAAAGTTTTTCCTAATATCCAACCTAAACCTCCCCCACTGCAACTTGAGACCATTACTCCTTGTTCTGTCATCTGGTACTACTGAGAACAGTCTAGATCCATCCTCTTTGGAACCCCCTTTCAGGTAGTTGAAAGCAGCTATCAAATCCCCCCTAATTCTTCTCTTCTGCAGACTGAACAATCCCAGATCCCTCAGCCTCTCCTCATAAGTCACGTGCTCCAGGCCCCTAATCATTTTTGTTGCCCTCCGCTGGACTCTTTCCAATTTTTCCACATTTTTCTTCTAGTGTGGGGCCCAAAACTGGACACAGTACTTCAGATGAGGCCTCACCAATGTCGAATAGAGGGGAATGATCACATCCCTCGATCTGCTGGCAATGCCCCTACTTATACAGCCCAAAATGCCATTAGCCTTCTTGGCAACAAGGGCACACTGTTGACTCATATCCAGCTTCTTGTCCACTGTAATGCCTAGGTCCTTTTCTGCATAACTGCTGCCTAGCCATTCGGTCCCTAGTCTGTAGCAGTGCATGGGATTCTTCTGTCCTAAGTGCAGGACTCTGCACTTGTCCTTGTTGAACCTCATCAGGTTTCTTTTGGCCCAATCCTCTAATTTGTCTAGGTCCCTCTGTATCCTATTTCTACCCTCTAGTATATCTACCACTCCTCCCAGTTTTGTGTCATCTGCAAACTTGCTGAGAGTGCAGTCAATGCCATCCTCCAGATCATTAATGACTCCGCTTGATACCGGCTGCCAACTAGACATGGAGCCATTGATCACTACCTGTTGAGCCCGAAGATCTAGCCAGCTTTCTATCCACCTTATAGTCCATTCATCCAGCCCATACTTCTTTAACTTGCTGGCAAGAAAACTGTGGGAGACCATATCAAAATCTTTGCTAAAGTCAAGGAATAACACATGCACTGCTTTCTCCTCGTCCACAGAGTCAGTTATCTCGTCATAGAAGGCAATTAGGTAAGTCAGGCATGACTTGCCCTGGGTGAATCTTTGCTGACTGTTCCTGATCACTTTCCTCTCCTCTAAGTGCTTCAGGATTGATTCCTTGAGGACCTGTTCCATGATTTTTCCAGGGACTGAGGTGAATCTGACTGGCCTATAGTTCCCCAGATCCTCCTTCTTCCCTTTTTTAAAGATGGGCATCGAATCACTCCATAGTATGTTCTCTGTATCTTCAAGAATACTGAATTAATGAGAATGAAAATAATATCAAAGTGAAGTACTTGGGACTTAGCATAAAATGGTAAGTGTTTGACATTTGCTAAACCTTTGTAACAATTCTGAATGTAAGATGATTGATTATGATTTTCCAGTGCCATTGGGGTACATGGCACTTTACAGATGTAGAGGCAGGAGAACTTCCAACTTCTGCTTTTTTCATAGGCAGAACATAAATCCGTGTGGATTTATTCCTTCTAAGGTCCCGTCTCCATTACACAAGTAGCATTCTAGGAAATAATGGTTTTAAACTTACTTTAAACACAGTTTTAGCTACCCCTGTTTTCCTCCTGTGTAGAAAGGGCAGAATTTAGTTAAAACAATTTCTGAAAAGCATCCAAAACTAATATCATCCAGCTGGGCAGATCCTCATACTTATGAAGATCTCTTAGCAAGGATGTCAATGCTTTAATGTCCTTTAACAGTGTTTGAGAGAATGTGATACAGTTATTTATTCCAGTGTATCCACAATGGAGTCTGTTTTACATGCCTCAACCCGCATTACTCCATCTTTCTATGTAACTGGGTATATAGATAGAATGACTCCATGGCATTGTGGGGTGTGGTCTGACATTCTTGTTAGCTCAGTGAACAAGTACTTTCAAGTTGTATCTGCCATTTTCTGAGAAAGAATAGATGTACCTGGAATAGACATCATCATTCTTGACACTGTCTTACCCTAGACATAAAAAACAACAGAATTAGCACAAAGAAATTACTGCATTAGTTAGTTCTTCATTGTTAGAAAGAAACTCAAAGGCAGGGATGGAGGCAAATTCTGCTCTTACTTATAGCCCATGCAACTCCATTGACTTTGGTGCTATACAAAATCAGAGAATAATTTTTCCCAGGCTGTTTATATAGTGACCAAGAGAATGAAATCGGAAACTAGAAAGCTTGCTTATCACCCTGAGCGATACTGACTCAGGGAGCAGCTGATTTCTCAGCCTGGGAGAGTTAAGGGATTTTCATTTTCTGGGCCTATTACTTCCCAGCATGGATGATCATACAACTATATTATTAAAGCCAAGTGAGCCAAAGTCAGACCACTGTAAGAAAAGGGCCACAGAGTCAAACCACAATGCTCAGTTAAAAGAACGATGCAAGTATTATGCTTTCAACAGGCAGGCATGGTTGTGCAGCTGAAGGAAGCTTCTGGGAGGTCTTTATTAAAATTCTGCCAGAAACTGAAGGGAGGTTGGGATGATTTTTCTATGTATGATGGCGCATACTCCCTTTTTGTATACAGCTAACCCACTTTTGGAGATAACTTTTCTCGGGCCTCACAAAGAACATACATTTTGCCTTGGAATGCACCACACAATAGATATTTTTCAAGAAATTTCCCAGATTACCCCCATTTAAATCTTCATCCACAACCAACACTTCAAAAAACTCCTGTGCTACACTATCAGTTATACCTAACACATTTTTCATTAACTAAGTATACCCATTTCCATTAAAGCACAGGTAGCCAGTTTCTTAGCCAATTTGTAGTGTCTCCTTCCTGACTGGTTATGAGAAAAAGAATAGATTCCTAATTCCCACACACTTCCTTCCTTTAAGCACATATACACCTGGTAATAGGGTTGCAGTGAAAAATATTTATGGGAATCCTTGTTAATTATTAGCTGCACTTCGCTGTTGGCAGATGACGACTTGATGTGAACTATGAACCAAATATAACCCTAGTTACAACCTGTTCTGGAAGGCCATGCAAAAGACAGCCCAGAGTCCATTTGTTTCCCTAGCTATACACCATTAAATTCAGCTCAGATGTCAGAAAGCCAAATGTGTGTACGATTCAGTAGTAAGTGCAGTCGAATGTATTGCATATAACAGATGGCAAGTCAAGAGCACCACTCACATTAAAATCTTTACTCTTCCTGGGCGCCTCTCAGAAATTGTGCTTTGAAATTGTTGAAAGTGATTCAACTGCCACACACTGCAGAAGCAAGAAGCTCAGTGACATTTCTGAAGCAACAGCTAACCTCACTGAGGAACACTTGGGGGTGGGGGGTAGAGGAAGATAAATAAAATAAAGAAAGAAATAAAGAAAGAAAGGTCCAGAGGAGAAGCTGAAAACAGGAAACACGTCTGCAAACAATTCTTAAGTGTGGAGAATTCCCACAAGGAATTCCCTTATTCCCACATGGAGTCCCACTGACATCAGTTGGATTCTAACTGAGGCCTTAGCTTTGAAGAGGACAGCAGTGAGTAAATTAAATAAATGGTGATGTAACTGAGGTTATATTAATCATAGCAGTAAATGCTAGATAATTGCACAAAAGAACACAATGTATAAATCACCTTCCAATATATAGAAATGTCAGTCAAAAAATTATGAAGTGACCAACTATCCACAGGAAACATTTTGTTTATAATATACAATATATGGTGTAGCACAGAGGTACACATCACTTCACAAAAATACAAAGAGACTGATTTGTCACTGCCTTGCGCCTTGCACAATCATTTAAATAAGTGCAAAGCAAATTCATAATGGGTGTGAATGGTACTCAAGCAGAATGGTGATGTTTTACATCCACTTCACATAGATACAAATGATTGCACCAGGTGGAAGGCCCTGGAGAATAAGGCTAAAGTTTCTTGCCCTGAGGAGATTACAGTTTAAGGGCCTGATCCTGCAAATACTTATTACTGAGAAGTAATGTGAGTTTGGAGTTATGGGCCATTAGGGGCCTGATACTACAAGCACAGACCACTATCCATGTCCCTCCATTTGAAGGGGAGTGTGATATTGCACTCTATATGATTTTATAAATATATGCTAATGAGTGAATATAATGTAACTGGAATATGCTTAATGCAAAAGTTCTCTCGTAAGGTATCATTACAAAGCTTATAATCTACTGAGTGTGGTCATCCTATTTGTATAAATGTATCACTCTTGTATCTGAAACTAGAAATATGAAATATAACTCTGAGGACCTATTGTAATTATGCAGAGTGAGCCATTAATGGTGGTTTGGCATCTTGACCAAGGCAATTGACTGAGGATGGCTCTGTTTGCAGGCAAGCCTTCTTGTGAGTCAGGTTGGGAGGAATGAAGGCTTGAAGTCTTACAGTGACGTGATCATGTCACCTGAACTGGAATCCATCTTTAACCTGGTGTCTTTCCATTGAGAAGGAATGGGTGGGAACCCAGAGAGGGGCAAAGGATTTCTGCCTTATGCAAAAGATATATAAATGGGTGGAAGAGAGCAAAGTGGACAGCCATCATGAGGAATCCCCTAGCTACCACCTGAGCTGGAATAAGAGTGTACTGGGGAAAGAATTGTGCCCAGGCCTGGCAGCTGTCCAGTCTGAGGAAAAAACTTACTGAAGCATCTCTAAGGGTGAGATTATCTGTATTCAGTTTGATTAGACATAGATTTGCGTGTTTTATTTTATTTTGCTTGGTGACTTACTTTGTTCTGTCTGTTACTACTTGGAACCACTTAAATCCTACTTTCTGTATTTAATAAAATCACTTTTTACTTATTAATTAATTCAGACTATGTGTTAATACCTGGGTGGGCAAACAGCCATGCATATCTCTCTATCAGTGTTATAAAGGGCGGAAAATTTATGAGTTTACCCTGCATAAGCTTTATACAGAGTAAAACGGATTTATTTGGGTTTAGACCCCATTGGGAGCTTGGCATTTGAGTGTTAAAAACAAGAACACCTCTGTTAGCTGCTTTCAGGTAAGCCTACAGCTGTTAGGGGACATGATTCAGACCTGGGTCTGGGTTTGCAGCAGGCTAGCGAGTCTGGCTCAAACCAGGCAGGGCACTGAAGTCCTAAGCTGACAGGGCAGGAAAGCAAGGGCAGAGGTAGTCAGGTGGTGGCTCCCAAGGGGGGTTCTGTGATCTAACCCATCACAGGGAGCTCACTCAAATACAATATACACCAGAAATCTCTTAAGCCTTGAATGGAAGTACTCACATGCTTAAAGTTAAGCACATGCTGAAGTGCTTTGCACCTAAACCAGGAGTAACTCTACTAAAGTGTATCATACACTGCATTAGCAACTAAGATAGCCCTTTAATTTTATTTTGTAAAATTGCCAAATGTATCACAAGATCTCCATTACCTGTACCATTGTCTAAAAGTTCCAGGATAATTGGATCCCCCTTCTCTGGTTTGATAATCACAGTCACATTTCAATCCATTCAGTGCTAGATATCAGACAGGGAAATAAAAAGGAAGAAAATAGGCTCTCTGGATAGCAGTGAGGGTTGGGAGATATGGAGGTGAATTCTACTGTAAAGGAAATTTAAAATAAAATGGATATAAGCTTTAAAGTGTCTTTTTTTAATCTAATGAGACCTATTCCTCAGCTCAGTGCATAAAATAAAGGTCATGAAATTACAAAGTGGAAGAGTCACCTTATCATGCTCTGGTCAATGATTCCATATGTGAATACAATTTAAATAATTCATGTTTTACACATTAGTTATGGTCATATGAGAAAGGAGAGAAGTTAATTTCTACCTCGGCAATTCCTGGAGATGAGCTACCTGCAACACTGTATCAACCTCAACATCCTTATTCGTGAAGTTTTTTTCCACTGGGATGAAGGAGAGTGATCTTTGGTGGTTCACTAATCTGTCATGTACTTTCACACTGTGCTGTGAACAGTCACCGTCCTACGGAACTGGTTATAGCTCTCAGTCAGTCCTTTCAATCTATCAGAAAAAAATAGAATTACTAGATATCTATCAGTTCTAAAAGCACATTTTGCCCCAGATAAGACCTTCCATTTTCCCCTTAAAATAAAATCTGATACTTAAAAAGAACAAAATACATATTAAGATATTTGTCTTAATGATTTATAGTCCTGATTTCCCTCTCACTCTGAGTATATTTCAGCAGTAATTCCACAGAAGTCAGAGAAGTTATACTGGTGTAAACAAAAAGGATTTTCAGGCCCAATGGCTTTCTTCCCATAATGGTGCACACAGTTCCCTCTACTAGATGGAATTTCTGACAAGATCAAGTGTATGTTGGGGTGATCCAGTGGATATAATAAACTTGGACATTCAGACAGCCTTTGAAAAGGTCCCTCACCAAAGGCTCTTAAGCAAAGTAGGCAGTCATGGGATAAAAGGGAAGGTCCTCTTATGGATCAGTAACTGGTTACAAGATAGGAACCAAAGGGTAGGAATAAATAGTCAGTTTTCACAGTGGAGAGAAGTAAATAGTGGGGATCTGTACTGACTAGTGCTGCTCAACATATTCATAAGTGATCTGGTAAAAGTGTGGTGGCAAAGTCTGCTGACAATACAAAATAGTTGACAGCAAAAGATATAAAGCTGATTGCAAAAAGTTACAAAGGGATCTCACAAAACTGGGTGACTGGGCAACAAAATGGCACATTAAATTCAGTGTTGATAAATGCAAAGTATAATACACATTAGAAAACATAATCCCATAATGTAGACATACAAAATGATGGGGTCTAAATTAGACAGAGATCTTGGCCTTATTGTGGATAGTTCTATGGAAACATCTGCTCAGTGGGCAGCGGCAATCAAAAAAGTGAACAGAATGTTAGGAATCATTAGGACAAGAATTGATAATAAGGCAGAAAATATCACTATGTAAATCCATGGCACACCAACACCTTGAACACTGCATGTAGTTCGGGTTGCCCCATCTCAAACAAAGATAATAGAATTGGACAAAGAACAAAGAAGGGGAACAAAAATTATTAAGGATATGGAACAGCTTCCATATTAGGAGATATTAAAGAGCCTGAGAACATTCACCTTACAAAAGTGACTTCTGAATCCTGTTCATTAAATACAAAGATGTTTTCTACTATATTGGATTTAGCAATACAACCATAACATTACAGCTATCAAATCAGCTGTAAAATCATATTTTAAGGACATGACTGGGAAGTTTTATAGTAGATCTGGTATGTACTGTATAAAACAATTGAAGTAAAATGCACAATATAAGCACTGCCATTCCTCCGGACACCTCCCATGTCTGCCCTGGGATTTAGGGCCCGGTTCAGGAGCAGGAGCCAGCTATGAGTGGCCACCGAGCACGGACCAATGCCCAGCCACCAGGCCCAACAGCGGCTGCCCTGCACCAGGCCGTGGCCTCAATGGCCACCGTCACAGGCACAGTCCAGGCCTGACCCACAGCCTGTGCAGTGGTGGCTAGTCTCAGCTTGCCCCCACTGCTGGCACCTGCACTGTGCGGCTCAGGTAGGGAGACCAGATGTCACAATTTTATAGGGACAGTCCTGTTATTTGGAGCTTTGTCTTATATAGGTACCTATTATCCCCCACTCCCACCTCAAATTTTCACACTTGCTGTCTGGTCATCCTAGGATCAGGAAGGTGCCCGTGTCAGCAGCCAACTTGTTCATGTTGAAGTTCATGAGGTTCATCCTCGGGGAGCCATCATGGCCGGAGGGGCGGGGGGAGAGGCAAGAGGGGACTGAGTCAGCACCAGCACAGATACCAACACCAGATACCACTGCCCTTCCCTGGTGGAGGCGTCATGTTCTGCCAGCCCTGGCCTGGCTATGAAGAACCCAGAAGCTGATTGGGCAGAGCCCAAAGCATCACTGCCAGCACCCAGTCCAATTGCTGCTACCCGCATTACCAGCCCCTGCCCTGATAGGTTATGATAGATAAAGACCTTAAAGGGGCCCACACAGCCCGCCTTCCCTCAGGGGAATCTGTGGTGGAGGGAAATGGGGAAGAGAGAGGAATAGTTGGAAAGAAGTCTCCCCGCTATGCAAAATCTACTGTTTTATATTGGTCAAATCCTGTTTGTCATCCAAGAGAGTAGTATCAGGTGTAAGCAGAGTCAGAATGAGCTCTACCCTGACATCTGGTGGTGAATTATGGCGAGTGTGGAAAAGAACTTCAGGGGCTGATCTTGTTTGCACTGGCACACCCACCCCACCTAGCATGAGCCCACAGCAGCCTAAATGGTCACTTTGGCTGCTGTGGAATCCCCAGTTTCTCTGTTATTGGGGCAGGAAGAATAAAGTGTTGTTATCCTGATTATGTGAATCAAGTACAGTGGAACTGTTTTATGACAGAGGGACTCGCCATCAACTAAGTAGCACTCGCTAGACAAGGGTTCCACAACCCAGTGAATTGAGAGGGGGTGGTGGATAGGTATTTGTACCTGATGGTATGGGTCCCTTTTGAGGGCCTGAAACATCAATTCTACCTCCTCCTCTCTCCACTGTGGCATATCAGAGCTATTTTTGATTCTATTAGTTAAAGGCTGCTGAGCTGGATTAACTTTGGGCCAATGGTGCTCCAGCATTGAGGATCCCCTACTACAAGCTGACATCTCTAAAGAGCTGAAATCACTGAGTGCTGTGTTAAGTAGTGGGAGGCCTGAAGCTATATTGTGGAGCAGCTGGCAGAGCAGTTTGTGGAACGACTGGAGTGGCTCACGGGACCGCTGGTGAAGCGGAGCAGCTGACAGAGCAGAGCAGTTTGCAGAATGGCTGGAGCGGCTCATGGGACGGCTGTGCGGAGCGGAGCGGCTGGCGGAGAGGCTCATGGTGAAGGCTGCAGCAAAACCCCATGGAGAGGTGGGGCAGTTGGCCTCAGGCCAAGTAAGGTGCCCCTTAACACCACTGTGCCCCCTCCCGCATTGCCACCCAGGCTGGAAGGTAAAACTCTGCAGATAAACTTTTGAACTCTGGGGCTGCACTGACCAGGGACAGAGACTTTTGGGTTGCTGGACTTTTGGGTGATTTTTGGGTTGCTGGACTTAAGAACCTGAGGGAAAAAGGACACTGCCAAATTTACTCGGGGAGTGGGTCTTTTGCTCATGGTTTGTGTTACGAATCCTGCTTGTGGTGTTTCCCCAACATAATGCCGCATTATTTCTCTCCTTTATTAAAAGGATTTTGCTACACTCAGACTCCATGCTTGCGAGAGGGGAAGCTTTGCCTCTTAGAGGCACCTGGGGCTGGTATGTAATTGTCCCAGGTCACTGGGTGGGGGCTCAAGCTGATTTTGCATTGTGTTATTGACATGGAACCCCTAGATACTGAACCCGGCCCTTGTTGCTGCCAACTCATACGGGCAGAAGGATTACACAGAATAATTCATGGCAAAGTACATTGGGAAAGGCCTTGAAAAAGACTACAGCGAATAGTCCATTTATATATATATATATATATATATATATATATATATATATATAAAATTCATTTAGATTTATATACCTATCCATACACTCGAGGTGCCTTTAACGTAACTTTAAAATACATTAATATCCAGATATAACTTAAGTGCAGTAATAAATATAATATAAATATAGCTCACTGCCAACAAATCAAGACAATGACAAGCTCAAATTGCTCTACCACTTCAACAATTTTCCACTGTTAAACTCCTTCCTCCCACCACCTCTTGACAATATTCAAATACGTGGGGGGGAAATGAAGTTTGCTCATACAGATTAGTTTGGTGTTGGCCATTATAGGATTTAACATGTTGTATAAACAACAAATTGATTTTTTTTTAGTTGGAGAATAAGTTTGTAAACCTGTTGCACTTATGGTGCTTACCCACCTACAGCAGCGGTGATTACTGGCTAAACTCAGTAAAACTGTTTTACCTTCCCTTTACCCATGGGCAGACAGATTCTAGAGCACTATGACAGGGAGCAAATTCCAGGAGGAGGAAGTAACCAAAACAATCAACTCATTCTTGTTTATATCCTTTCTATAGTGGGATTCCAGGAAGGGGAGGGGAAAACAAACCAACAAAAAACATTTTTTTTTACAATGTTGCTATCGTACAAAACAGTTATTGAGCAAAACAGGACCTGAAAGCTACTGTGTATGTAAGTACTTGCTCTGCTTGAATGCAATTTACCATTCTTTACCTTTTATTTTAGCAAGTTTATATCTTTGTTAATTGAATGCTCCTTTCAAACCCCTTTTCTCCTGTTGATTTAGCTCCAGTTTGCTGAAAGTATGTTTAGTAATGTAATGTGTCACTGGTTCATGATTGTCTTTCAAACCTCAGAGGAGGCAGCATGCTCCTGTAGTGACTATAGTGTACAGAGAGTGAGAGGAGCAGGTTTCTATACCTAGTGCTGTCACCCTGAGACTTTCTGAAAGTCAGTTAGGCCAAGTTGTGGAGGTTGTGGAATCTCCATCTCTGGAGATATTTAAGAGTAGGTTAGATAAATGTCTATCAGGGATGGTCTAGACAGTATTTGGTCCTGCCAAGCGGGTAGGGGACTGGACTCGATGACCTCTCGAGGTCCCTTCCAGTCCTAGAATCTATGAATCTATGAAGTTCTCAAACTTGAGCACCTAGATAAAAGTGGTCCTACTTTCAGGGGTTGAGTCCCTATAGCTGCCATTGATCAAGTGGGAGTTGTGGTTGCTCGTTGCCTCCACGGACCAGACCACTTATACCTCTACATATGGATTTTGTGTACCAGTGTTTGAAAGACTGAGCTTTAAACTCAGTTAAGATGGGGGCTGAAAGCAACTGAGATCTCTGGATAGAAATGGCTACAGATTGATGGTAACCCCTCATTATCAGCTCAGCATTCAAGTTACCTCGTCCTGCCCCAACACCTAACTTCTCTGAGAAGTAACTGATCTTCCTCAAATTTTGCATTCTTTCTCTCATTCCAGGATAGAATTTTTCTGGGAAGATTGATTAAAAAAAACAAAACCAGTCAAAGCATTTTAAAGCTATGGTATTTTGAAAACTTCCCCAACATGCACTTCTTTTCCACATCCAAAATGGCTTGGCTGATGAACTCAAAATTTGTTTTGTGGGCCTTGCTGAGGAGAGATGCCTTTTAGTTTTGGGAGGCACATGATTGAAGAAAAGATATATAAAGAGTTGTTTTTAAGTGTACAGGTCACCATCCAATACCCATTAAAGTCAATGGGAGTGCTTCCAGATTCCTTCCGTTAACGTCAGTGTGTTGGATCTGGCACATAAAAAGCAACATTAATTGAATAATAGTTATAAATATTTACAGTAGAAAGGGTTTTTTTAATAACTTAAATGTTTATTAACATAAGCAGCCTGTCTTCTGACCCCAGCTCCTGACTGTGTGAGAAGTGTGGGCATGACCTGAAGAGCAGGAGACCAGGAGACTCAAGGCTTTTACAAAAGCTAAGACCATTAAATTCAGTTTAATTTCAATGGAAACCGATTTAAAAAACAAAACTTTCTGCAGTGTTTGTGACCCCAGCATTGTGCTAGCGCAGGGGTTCTCGCATTCTTTATAGTGTGGACCACAGGTCCTGCCATTTGTGCCTCCTCTCCTCTTCCATGATCACATAACATCCCTGTGGCAACTACAGCAATTGCTTACATGAAAGAGTCACACTGAGCAAGTATTTATGTACAGTATTAGTATTTTCTTTTAATGTAGTTTAGCAGCTGGAGATGAGAGGAAGCCACCCCCTTGTGATCAGCCACGCATTCACAGACTGCCAGCCAGCACTCTGCAGAATAGCAGTGGTCTAAGGACCAGTATTTGAGAATTGCTGTGCATGAAATTAAAAAGTGACTAGATTGTTTTCATTATATCCACTGAGAGAAATACAAAAACTAAACAAGCAGCATGAGCAGTGGAAAATTAAAACAGATATTTAAAATTCTTTGTGTTATAATGATCAAAGTTATTAGTCACACAGGTCAGGCCATTTGTTTCTGTTGATATATAAACATGCATAGGACTATATTTTCCCCTCTGCCAAAATGAACAGATGTGGCTCTGACCTGGGGGGTAACAAGGTGAGAGGCCATAAAAGGTGTAGGGCCAGCTCCATTACATATTTCCTCTTCCCACGCTCCATTGTATGAGCTCTGTGCAGTTAGGGCTCTATGGATATTTGAGGACAGAGCCAGGCAGCAGCAGTTCCCCACATCGTGCTTCCATCCCGAATCCATGGATATCTGAGTAGGAACTAATGATACTTCTCGCAGGATAAGATTCTACTGGTCCCTACAATAGTTGCAAGTGGTTATACGCAAATCTGATTGGAGAATCTGATTGTTTGGAGGGTCACAGTGGACTTTGTTTCAGTTTCATCCCCATCACCTCTCAGAGATCACCAAGATTTCACCCGTTCAGATGGCTTGTATTGCGCTAAAATGTGCTATAGCTAATGGGAGAGGCAAAGTGGGTGAGTTATTGTTTATTGGACCAACTTCTGTTGATGAAAGAGACAAGCTTTTGAGCTCCACAGAGGCATATCCTCTCTGAATGGGAGAGATTCACTCTCCCCACTTTGCAAAATCCACTGTTTTATATGGGTCAAATCCTGTTGTTTGTCTTCCAAGAGAGTAGTATCAGGATAATTCATGACAAGATAGATTGGGAAAAGCCAAGAAAAAGACTACAGAGAACAGTCTCATTTGTATACCTAATGTAATTTATTTATTTACATACATACATATAAATTTCCATACATTCTAGGTGCCTTTAGTGTAACTTAAAATACATTAATATCCAAATATAACTAAAGTGCAGGCATTAATATAATCTAAATATAACTCACTAACAACAAACCAAAAAATGACAAGCTCAAATTACTCTCCCATTTAAATCATTTCCCACTATTAAAATCCCGTTCCCCACCACCTTCTGACAATTTATAAATGCTGGGGAAAGAAATATGAGATTTGCTCATATAGATTAGTTTGGTGTTGACTATTATAGGATGTGACATGTTGCATAAACAACAAATTGTTATTTTTAGTTGGAGAATAATTTGGTAAATATGTTTCACGTAAGCCACACCACAGCAGCAGTAATTACTGGCTAAACTTAGTAAAACTGTTTTGCCTATGGACAGGGAGATTCTGGGGTACTACGATAGGAAGTAAATTCCAGGAAAAGGAAGTAACCAAAACAATCAATTCAGTCTTGTTTACATTCTTCTAGTAAACAAGTGGAATTCTAGGAAGGGGCGGAGAAAACAAAAAAACCAACCAAACAAGCTTTCAGCAAAGTTGCCATTGTGCAAAACAGTTCTTGATAAAGACAGGGCCTGAAAGCTGCTGAGTATGTATGCACTTACTCTGCTTGAGGGCATTTTACCATCACCTTTCACTTTAGCAAATGTATGTATCTTTGCTGATTGAACACTGCTTTCAAGCCCTTTTTCTACTGTTGGTTTATCTCTATTTTGCTGAAACATTTTTTTGTAATATAACGTGTCATTGTTTTTCAAACCTCAGAGGAGGCAGCATGTTCCTGTAGAGACTATAGTGTAGTGAGAGTGAGAGGATCAGGGTTTTATTCCTAGTGCTGTGACTCTGAGACTTTCTGAAAGTCAGTTAGGCTAAAGTTCTCAAACTTGAATACATAGATAAAAGTGGTCCTACTTTCAGGGGTTGAGTCCCTATAGCTGCCATTGATCAAATGGGAGTTGTGGTTGCTCATTTCCTCTACAGATCAGGCCACTTATGTCTCTAAATATGGATTTAATAGCTAATTTTAAGTAACAGTCAGTGTTTAAAAGTAGGGTTGCCATCTTTCTAATCCCTGAAACCTGAACACCCCTGCCCCACCAAGGCCCCGCCTCTTCCTCTGAGGTTCCGCCCCGTGCTCCACCTGTCCATCCCCTCCCCCCCCGTTGCTCGCTACCCCATCTCCTGGGACTCACCTGCCACCTACAGAACCGGGCTGGGAGGAGCCTGCCCCCCTTCCCCATCAGGGCACAGCAGGGTATGGCAGGGGTCAGTCCCTGGAACGAGGGGGTGGGGAAATTGGGGCACAGCAGGGTGGGGGGAAGGGTCCGTCACTGGAGCGAGAGGCTGGGGTGGGGAAATCAGGGTACAATGGGGTGGGGGGAAGGCAGGCAGGTTACATTCCCCTCCCCCGGATGGCACTGGTACCCATAGGTGCTGGAACTAGGGATGTGGGGCGGTGCTGCAGCACCCCCTGGCTTGAAGTGGTTTCCAGAGTATCCAGGGTTTACAGTTTGATTCAATGGCTCTCAGCACCCCCACTATACAAATTGTTCCTGCATCCCTGCTGGTACCTACTATGATGACTCCAGGAGTCAGCCAGTTCTCTCCATCAGGCTGGGGGATGGGAAGTGCGGCAGCTGCTAAGCAGGGCTGCTCCTCCAGGCTCCAGCAGCAGCTGCTGCTCTTCCCACACCCCCACCCCGTGGCAGAGGCCAGTTACTGCAGGTAACCAGACTTTTAGTGTCTGTCAGTTTTCCTTTTCAATTGGACATTTTGGTTGGAAACCGCACACCTGGCAACCCTATTTGAAAGACTGGGCTTTAAATACTCAGAAAAATGGGGGTTGAAAGTAACTGAGATCTATGAATGGAAATCAGTACAGATTAAAGCTAGTCCCTTGTTATCAGCACAGTATTCAAGTCCTCCTTCTCCCCCACTCCCTGCACTTAACTTTTCCAAGAAGAAACTGATCTTCCTGAAATTTTGCATTTCTTGTCTCATCCCAGAATAGAGTTTTTCTGGGCAGTCTGATAAAAAAAATCAGACAAAAAGTTTTAAAGCTATGGTATTTTGAAACCTTCCTTTACATTCACTTTTCAAAACTTTTTTGTCCACATACAAAATGGCTTGGCTGATAAACTCAAAATTTGTTTTGTTGGCCTTGGTCAGGAGAGGTGCCTTTTAGTTTTGAGAGGAGCATGAGGGGTGTAAAGATACATAAAGAGTTGTTTTTAAGTGTATAGGTCACCATCCATTAAAGTCTACGGGAGTGTGTCCAGAGTCCTTCCATTAACCGCAGTGCATGTAGGGTCTGGCACATAAAAAGCAACATTCATTGAATAATAATTATAAACATTTGTACTATAAGTACTTCATAACTGAAATGTTTATAAATATAAGCAGCCCTTCTTCTGGTGTGTGTTAGAAGTGGGAGCATGACCTGAAGAGCAGGAGGCCATGAGACTCAAGGCTTTTACAACAGCTAAGACCATTCGATTCAGTTTAATTTCAGTGGAAACCGATTAAAAAAACAAAACTTTCTGTAGTGTTTGTAACCCCAGCATTGTACTAGCGCAGGGGTTCTCGCATTCTTTGCAGTTCCTGCCATTTGTGCCTCCTCTCCCCATCCATGATCACATAACATCCCGGTGGCAACTACAGCAATTGCTTACATGAAAGAGTCACACTGAGAAAGTAATTTTGTACAGTATTAGTATTTTCTTTTAATGTAGTTTAGCAGCTGGAGATGAGAGGAAGCCACCCCCTTGTGACCAGCCGGCCGTTCACAGACTGCCAGCCAGCAGTCTGCAGAATAGAAGTTGTCCGTGGACCAGGGTTTGAGAATCGCTGTGCATGAAAATCTGAAGGTAAATTTGGTAAAAAATGGACTAGTTTATTTTCATTGTCCTCGTTGAGAGAAATACAAAAACTGAACAAGCAACATAAGCGGTGGAAAAATAAAACAGATATTTAAAATTATTTGCGTTTTAATAATCAAAGTTATTAGTCATGCAGGTCAGGCCATTTGTTTCTGCAGATATATAAAAATGCACAGGGCTATATTTTCCCCTCTGCCAAAATGAACAGATGGGGCTCTAACCTGGGGGTAACAAGGTGAGAGGCCATAAAAGGTGTAGGGCCAGCTCCATTACATACAATGGAGTATGGGAAGGGGGAGTATGAGCTTTGTGCAGTTATGGCGCCATGGAAATTTGGGGATAGGAGAGGAGAGAGCCAGGCAACAGCTGTTCCCTACAATGTGCTTCCATCTAGAAACCATGTGTGATAGGATCCCCCAGGTGTAGCCTGGGACTGTGGGACTGCTGTGCCCCCTGAACTCTCCAGCCTGGGCTGTTTTCACAATGCTTTGCTAGTGACAAGCAGCAAACCCCTCCAGGCACGATTATCACTCAGCACAACTGCATGTGGAGCCCCACCCTCAGCTAGATTGTATGAATGCTCCCAGAGCCACTCATAAATCACACAGAGAAAGGCGCTAGCTGAATCCCCGCAGCTCCCAGCCTTGTACCTCAGGAATACACCGTCTTGCACTGCTCAAGACAAACAGTACAAGTTTATTAATTGGTTCACCACTTCATCAATGGAAAGTGGATATACACCAGCCTTTGTTAACCTGAGCAGATTTACCAAACACTTCAGGCAAACTCACTGGTAAAGATAAACAGTAAAACAAGTTTATTGACTACAAAAGATACATTTTAAGTGATTATAAATGATATTGAAAATGTCAGAATGGTTACCAAAATCAAATAAAATATAAGCACGCAGTCTAAACTCTCAACCCTATTAGACTGGGCAACATCGAAATTAAATAGTTTTTTTCACCTCACTGAATATTGCAGTTTATAGTACACAGGTTTCACCCTTGAAATCTGGGCCAGTCTCCTCTGTTGGAGTCTTCAGTCTTCTGAATGTCCTCGTTGATCGCAGCATAGGTGGGGGGAGGAGAAAAGGCCAAGCATGGGGTCACTGTGTTCTGTTTTATACCCTTAGTCCATGTGCTTGGAGAACACAAGTCCAGGCATGTCTAGGGGGCATTGCTAAGTCCTCAGGCAAGGGTTGAGAAATTCCCTTGGTGTGGCCTTCTGCAGGTGAGTCATTGAATTGTAACTCCCTTGCTGGACAATGGCTGTTGATAGTTTGACATCCTCCCGGATGTTGGTTACTTTCCTTGCTGTTGTCTCTGGGGAGCTAGTATCTGGCCGATTCTCCAGCTTACAGCATGTTTTACTCAAAACCATAAAACACAATCTCATAACTTCATATGCACTAATGATATACATATTTAGATAGAACAATGACTTTCAGCAGACATAACCTTTCCCCTGATAACTTACATGGCATGCTTTATATGCAAGATCACAATTATATATAAATGAGGAATATGGGGGCTATTGGGCGCTCCCCTGAAGTATAGAATGTTACGCCATGGATATCTGAGTAGGAAATAATGTTACTTCTTGCAGCATAAACTTCTCCTGGCCCCCACTGTAGTTGCAAGTGTTCCAGCTACTGTTCTCCAGTAGGAGTTGTTCTGGTAGAGGGAAGAGGAACATGAGAGTGGTGTGGCAGGATTGTTACCCACACAAAATTCTCTGTTCCTTGCACACTCTCAGGGCATCCACCTTTACCCCATTCCTAGGGCTTATAGCATAACCTTATGCTCTAGGGCACCCACCTTTACCCTTGTGTGGACTCAAAGCATAAGCCTATTAATTTAGGCACCCACCCTTACCCTTCCGTAGGCTCAGGGTGTAACCTTACACTCTGTGGGTTTGTGAGGTCTTTTACCAGTGAAAGAGCCTTATACAGTAATATCCTACTTAACCGCTCTTTATTAACAATCACCAAAACTGAATGCACACGCTAAGCATACAATGCTCACCACTCCCAATAAGGCAGATGGACTTTTCTTGATGGCCAGTCAGGGTCAGGTCATCTGGGGGACTCCAGCTTCTGGTCCGCACAATGTGGTTGGAAGGGTGTTGAGGTCTGGCAGCTCTGATCTTGGGGCTGTGTCCTGGAGTTGGTTCCCAAGAACTTCCTTATGGACTCAAGTTTATATTGTGAAACTTGAGTCCTGCTTAGCTATATCTTAACCAATCATTTTACTAAATTTTACTAAATAATTTTCTAACCAATCCTAACATATTGTAAAACAATTATTTAACCAATCATACCCCACCACCTTCATTGATTTACACCTAGAAAAATTAGTTATGCAACAGACAGAAACAATCAAACAGACAGAAACCACACAGATAAACAACAGAGAAGTGGGGATCATAAAGGCAAAACAATAGAAGTATAGATTTTACAATCACAACTGTTGATAAGTGATTTCTTGTCAGCAGAATGCTATCAGACAAAGTTTTCTTTAACCATCTTAAGATTTATATCTTTATCCGGTGATGGTGGATACTGTTAGGACAGGATCGCCTTCTCAACAGCCTGATATTACATTGTTTTAATGAAATTTACATGGAATGCGAGGAGGTGACGTTCTGTTCTCCTAATATGCCTGCAGACAAAGGCCTCAGACCTTACAATATGGCTACAGGAAAAGGCTTTATCCTTACCGGATTGAGAAATGTACTATAGGCAGCAATCCTGACTTCACAGGGAGATGGACTGGATGAACACGCACTGTTGTTATTATAACTCCTGTCCTTCCACTCCTCATCTTCCTTTTTTGTCCTTCTATGACACAACTGTTGGCATGTCAAATTTAGGCTGTAAGCACTCTGGGGCAGGACTATGCCTTTGTGTCTGGGGCACCTAGTGCTGTGCGGGACACTTAAAAATAATAGTGATGATGGCAATGATCAAATAGGTCTTTTCCATCTCACATTTCTATTATATTATAATACAGCATGCAAATGAAAACTCATCCATGAGACAGTAAAGGGAAGAGATCAGTTGATAGATGCAAAATCAAACTCTGTGTTAACATAACATTAGTACAGGCCTTGATTCTACAATGAGCTCCATATAAGTGGACCTCTGCACATGTCTGAAGCCCTGTTGAAATCAGTGGTGCTCTGAATGGGGTCCAGCTGCACAGAGCTCATTGCAGGAGCAGGCTCATTAGCAATATAAAGATGTACAATTCAGACAAGAACAAATGACATAAGATTATTATGCATATTAGTATAAAGTAAAATGATTCCTAGTATAACTGGAAAGTAGTAGGGGGAACCTTTTGAGACTTTTATAAAATTAAAGTGATGACATTTGTTTAAAGTTTGTCTGAAAAACACAAAGAACTAGATTAAAAATCTGACACTTCTAGAAACAGATTTACTTGCTGTGAGCATGGTTGGTAGAGGGGCCACACTGAGAATGCTCAATGAGGGCAAACTGCAAAGAATGGGGTGGACGATCCCCCAAACTTGTGGTTTATTTTAGTACTTAGATTCACCAAGCCAGCAATATCTTACTGGTTACCAAGAAGCCCAAAAATACAGTTTCTCCTAAACAATCCAGCCCTGGGCTCCCACCCAAACAGCGAAGTCAAATATGGTGAGGATTACATATGTAAAGTTCTATCAATCCTAAAATATTGGACACATTACCCACCAGGTCAATGTATATTTCAGATCTTACCTAAATCCACACTTACAACCAATTCTTATTAACTATCTAAGAGAGAGAGTATTGTAATTAAATATCATTATATGGAGAGATATGTATAAATAAAGTTCTTAGGTCAGTTTCATAGCAGAGATGGTGAGTTGCTGAGTTGTATAAAATCCTTCCAGAATCAGTTCATTAGGTTATAGTCCAAACAGGCAATCCATGTGCAGAGTCTGTTTAAATTCTTCCATGAAAAATAGCAGGGTAATCCAGACTGGAGCTGGAGACCTCAGTCTTGTAACTTAAACTTCCCCTGACCAAGTACAAGCAGATCAGGCCCTAGAGTTCTTTTATAGATCTCTGGCAGGCTAGGATAGCCTCTTGACAGCTGATAATACAGCAGGCATTCCTTGTAGGTAATATACATTGTTGCTTTGAAGTAAACCTCCTATTCCCTATGTATACGTAGGTAAACTAGTAGTATTAATTAACATAAGGCAATTATCCATTCAAAATATCAAGGCATTCCATTATGGAACAGACAATTTAAGATGAAGACAATGTAAGTAATATTATTTCCTGCAATATCTTATATCTTTGGTCTTGCATAATATATTGTAATTAAGACATGGAAGGGAATTAGCATCCAAAGGATAATCTGGTTATATTGTTAACATCTAATAAGATACAGATAAACACAGACAAATACAATTAGTATTTACCTCTAATTCTCTAACAATACAGAAATCTCATCCATTTAACATGGGTTGGATAACTGTCTACAAGGAATGGCCCTGTTTACCACTTCAATACTTTCCTAATATGTCCTTAAAGGTTGATTTTGGGTTATTTAGCCTGCTGGTTGTCTAACCTTTACTGCCTCAGTATCACACTTGCATTTAAAAGAACAGTGTCATGTAGGGTTGTCAATTTTGGCTGGACGTATTCCTGGAGGTTTCATCACATGACATAATATTTAACTAAAGATTAATCGTAAAGTCCTGGAGACTCCAGGACAATCCTGAAGGGTTGGCAACCCTAGTGTCATAGTTGCAGACTGAAAATGTTACTTTAAGGGCTACATTTTGGGTTTGAAAGCCAGTGGAGCACTGATAAACATGTGTGCATGAGGGGTCAAGTGCCCGTAGTGCACTAAAGGATGTTCATTGAGGTGTAAGGTTCTGTGCATAGTGCTTGGTGTGTGTTCTAGCGGTTAGAGCATTGGACTGGAGCCTCAGGAGACCTGTGTTCTATTCCTGGTTCTGCCACTGGTCTGCTGGGGAAAATCACGTCATCGCTCTGTTCCTCAGTTTCCCAATCTGTAAAATGGGGATACTGATACTGACTTCCCTTGTAAAGTACATTGAGAGCTACTGATGAAACGAATTGTTGACCATGTTTAGTAGCACTGTCTACTATACAAAACGTGTAACTTTCACTCCACCCCATGCCAGGGGCGGCTCCAGGCACCAGCTCCGGGCACCAGCTCTGGACACCAGCGCAATTCGGCAGCAATTCGGCACAGGCATGCCGAAGGTGCGGGACCGGCAGATCACCTGCAGAAACGCAGCCGAATCCACATGACCTGCAGACCACCCGCAGGCATGCTGCCGAAGGCAGCCTGCCTGCCGTGCTTGGGGCAGCAAAAAACATAGAGCTGCTCCTGCCCCGTGCTGCCCTTGTAGCTAACCAGTGCTAACTGTTGTGTGGCAGTACTGGTGGGTAGTCATGGTCCCACCCCACATTTCCTTTGGAACGTACAGCACTGCCAACATGAGCCTGAACCAAAGCTCACTGAAGTCAGTGGATCAGGCCCACTGTTAACAACCTCTCCTCTTGCACTCAGGAAGCATAAGCAGCCAAGTTACAGATGTGTTGGAGGTGAAGTGACTCATTACATTATATAGGCTGTGAGCTCTTTGGGGCAAGATTGTTATTCACACTATGTGTGAAAAGCAGCCAAAGCAATGAAGCCCCAGTTGTAGTTGGTTCCTCTAGGTCAGAAGTGGGCAAACTACGGCCTGCGGGCCCCTCCTGCCCGGCCCCTGACCTGAGGCTAGCCCCCAGCCCCTCCCCTGCTGTTCCCCCTGCCCCGCAGCCTCAGCTCACTGTGCCACTGGCACAATGCTCTGTGTGGCAGCGCTGCAGAGCTGTGACCTGACCTGGTGCTCTGTGCTGCGCGGTGGTGTGGCTGGCTCCAGCCGGGCGGCACGACTGCATGTCCTGGTGCTCTGGGCGGCGCGGCTGAAGCACTGCCAGCCACCGGTGGGGGCAGGGGTTCCGGGGGACAGTCAGGAAGGAGAGGGGGGGTTGGATGGGACGGTGGGGGGGCAGTCAGGGGCAGGGATTCCGGGGGCGGTCAGGGAGAAGGGGTGGTTGGATGGGGCAGGGGTCCCAGGAGGGCAGTCAGGAAGGAGGGAGGGGGAGGTTGGATGGGGTGTCGGGGGCATTCAGGGGTGGGGGGACAGGGAGGGGTGGATGGGGCAGGGGTTCTGAGGGGGGTGTTGAGACAGGGAATGGGGGTGGATGGGGCAGGAGTCCCAGGGAGGCCATCGGGCGAGAAGCAGGGGGGATCGGATAGGGGTTGGGCCACGCCTGGCTGTCTGGGGAGGCACAGCCTCCCCTAAGCGGCCCTCCATACCATTTCTGATGTAGCCCTCAGGCCAAAAAGTTTGCCTGCCCCTGTTCCAGGTACTTGTGTAATATATAAAGAAGAAGAAGAAGAAGAGCCAATCACAATTGATACATGAAAACTCAGATCTATCACTTTTAACTGTCCCACTATATAAGTATTTATATGAGAGATCAGTGCATCCTTGAAGGAGCAGTTTTGGTCTGTTGGGTAAATGTGAGATTTTGGAAACATAATTGAAATTTTGTGTGTGTGTGTGTATTTTGACGATCCACTAGATGTCAGTGTAACCAAAGCATTAAGCTGATAGACAACAACTCTATTAAATGGAGAACCAGGACAGGGATGTCTGTGGAACAATATCAGAGGGGTAGCCATGTTAGTCTGGATCTGTAAAAAGCAACAAAGAGTCCTGTGGCACCTTACAGACTAACAGATGTATTGGAGCATAAGCTTTTGTGGGTGAATACCTAATTTGTCAGACTACATGTGTCAGACGAAGTGGGTATTCACCCACGAAAGTGTATGCTCCAATACGTCTGTTAGTCTATAAGGTGCCACAGGACTCTGTTGCTTTTTGTGGAACAATAGTTACGCTCTATCTTGCCCCATGGACACAATACATGTGGGGACTGCTACATTTTTATGCTACTCTAGGAAATATTTCCAGGAACAATATCACAACTGATTACTCTGACTCTGTGATGTACTTTCTACCCATACAACTTCTGTGGAGTAGGAATGTAAATACTTCTGAGAATGATGAGCTGGTAGTACCCTCCAGTTTAGAGGTAGGATGAGGAGGCAAAATGAAGTGCTGCTGAATAGGTGGAATGCAGGTAAAACTAGGGGCACTTGAGGGGGTTGATACCTGTCAATGTTGCTTTGTGGTTGTAATTTTTCTCTTTATTCCTCCCCAAAAGGGGTCTTTCCAGCTTTTCTTCAGAATGTGATGACTATTCTTCCAGACTGGGAGGAGTGGCCCTCGCTCCCTCCAGAAACCATCAAGCCTGCTCTTGAATCCACCAGAGAGATTGTTGCAAAGTGCTATGAGTTGCTCCCTCCCTAGGTTGAGGGCATTGTCTCACCAGGACTAGAGATTAATTAAAAAATAAAAAGTAAAACACAATCCCCAACTCCATGGTCTGTTTTGTTTTACTGGTCTTTATGTATAACACATATGCATACAGCATCCAAGCGTTCTGTTTCTTACACAGATATTGTACTAATCACTCTCTTCTGTCCCATTCACCTATCCCCAAGAGAAGAGAAGAAAACCACCAACATGCATCAGACAAAATAAAAATGGGGAGTTATATTGCCTTTACATTTGGAAGAGCAAATAAGAGTTCAATTCAATTTCTTACTTTCATTTCATGCCATAAAAAACATCTGAGAAACATAGGAGTTGCACTACCCAATCAGATCCATTGTCCATCTGAGCCCAGATACTCATCTCCAAAAGGGCTTGTCTTCACTAGTGATTTTCACTTAATATGTTTGTAAAAGCTAACATGGACATTCCCAAATGTTTGGTCCAGGCATAGTCCAAATGTGGTAACTACCTTGAGCTAACTGTCAGTTAATTAAAATTGTAAAAAATTGTAAAAAATCTGAATATATGTGTATCCATGTTGGCCAATATTTCAATATTTCTAAGTATATGTCAGTGGAAGCAGGAAGAAATCCCATAATGGACAATTATGGAATAATTTGCATACGGAAAAGTTCCTCTCTAGCCCCTGCTAGTGATTAGCTGATGACCTGAAGCATGAGGGTTTATATACCTTATAAAATAATTCGATCCTATCTAATGTAACGATGGATGTTTTCATTATCCAAAGAATGGGTGATCCTTTGCCATTTCTGGAGTGTCACATCACAGATCATGATGTTGCAAGTTGGGCTTGCAAGAGATGGGGAAAAAACAATGAAAAGTTACCGGCTGAATAGCTTTTCCTCCTCGGTGCTACATGCCTTTGCTTATGTCACATGCTGTGGTAGGTGGCATTTCCGCTACCTTGTAATCTAGTGTTTTCTCTTCTACTATTTTGCTTTTGTTCTATCATTTAGAGTTGGAATGTTGCATGTGTGTTTGATGATTATGTCAGGTAAAAAGTGTTTTCCATATGCTCATTTGTGGATAACATATGGCCCTGATCCTGTGAATATTTAAACACCTGCATTAGTCATAGGATAAGAGTTGAGTTATGCATGTACCTAAGCAGTTGCAGGCTCAGGACCATCAGATGTATACATTTATGTTTCCTACTCATTGAATATAACTGAAAGGAATGTATGAACACCAAAGATTACAGATCTAATTTCTTCTTAAATTTCCCCCCCTTGACTTCTAAGCAACTGGAAAACAAAATTAGAAAGATTTTTGTCCTATTTTTTTTAAAATAAAGCACAGAATACCTAATGTTGCAGAACTCTAGCAAGATTAGAATTAAAGTATACAATTAGATTGTCATTTATATGCTACACATTATACTGATGTGTCTTAGTTTACTCAGTATATACTTTTAAATTCACTGTTCAGTCTACATAATGTACTGTAACATACTATACACTCATTGAAAGCAGATCAAAATACATATCAATCCACCTCTATTTTAAAGGCAATGCACTTAATTTTCAAATCTATTACAAATTTGTCTTTCCTTATGTATTTTGAAATCACAAATAGAACAAATTAGGATAAATACCTACTGAGCTTTCATCTTACAATTAGTTTTATTACAATCTGAGCTCAAAGCCTCCCTTTCTATTTTTCTAATGTAAAATACAGATAGTTATACTTACAGCTATTAATACAGCTATTACAGACCCAGTAACTAGTATTGAAACATTGACACCGTCATTGATAACATCAGTAGGAAGCGTAACAGGAAGGATCCCTGTTTCGGAACACTGTTAGTGATAACTTCAGTAGGAATAGAATCAGGCAAGGATTCCTGTGTAGGAACACTCTTAGTGATAACTTCAGTAGGAAGCGTATCAGGCAAGGATTCCTTTGGAGGAACAAACTGAGCTGCCTGTACTACATTAGACACCTCTGAGGTCAGGGAGGCATTATCAATGGCACGTATTGCAAAGTAGATTATGGTGCCATTTTCTATTGTGACATTTTCCGGTTTAAACTGAAATGATTCTTTGGTGCCGGCAGGTTTAGGTACCAGACTAGAGGTATTCACTGAAGTAGCATTCTCAAAGGTGTTCCTTAGGTCCAGAAGACTTTCACTCATTTTTATTATGTATCTGTCAGCTGGAAAAAAGCAAGGAATACAAGTAAGAGTGTGTTAGTAATGCCTATTATACCATCTGTAAATGCAAGCACAGTACAGGATTTGTAGAACAGTTTTGTATCTTTATAAGAACTCCAATGATACTCCATTACCATCCCTTCCATTTTACCCACCCTCATTATTGATGGGCCTGCTTAATTGACTAACATCCATTCTTTGTAGAGCTCTGGACAGGATTCCTGTTAGAACTTATCAGTTCCACATTTTATTTGGGTCAATAGTCTACAGTTAGCTGATGTGGGGCATTCCCTCCCTTCATGAGAGCTAACCACATTATATTACCAGCACTCTTAGCTCCTGCTGGGCAGATGAGTCTTCCACATGGCAGTGCAGATAACTGCCATTAAACTGCCTCTCTCCCCCACACTTCACACAAGTCTCTATAGTACTAAAATGGAAACATAATTTTTGGATGAGAAATGAAAATAAGATTTCTTTCACTTGTCTCTGGTGAGTATCCAGGTCAAGTATAAGATCAAACAGTAGAGGGAGAGATCCCTGCATCCTGGTCAGCATTCCCTCTCTTAATGTTAGCAGGTTCTAAAGCATAGGCCGAGAGACAGCAAAATGCCTGCTCCATTTGCCAGCATAGTTAGTGTGTCAGGGATTTTGCTGCAAATGTGCCTGGCTTCCCACTGTCCACAGTTATCATTTCAAGGCTGTATAGTTCTGTTCTGCTCATGGGTTTTCTAGTTCTTTGCTTGATTTGAGTTCTACTTCCTGCTCCTCATCTTCTTTTCTATCCCTTCAGCTATAAGGCTGTTTTGAGCCAGACGAGTAGCGCAAAGTAACCACATAGAAGAACCTAGGCCAGTGTTTTGGGGATTTAATGGAGTTGTTGGTTTGTTCCCTGGTGAGCTGGTTGGCAAGAGATGTAGGTGTATGTAAAGATTTTAATCTGAAGCGGCTCTCTGTGTGACTGCAGACTGCCTATCTTAACCTCTCTGGCTTGTGCTGATGTGCACACTATAACATAATCTGGTTACAACATACTTGAAATATACATTATGAACAAGACCTAACTGTGTCCCCATAAATGGACTAAAGCTTTGGACTGTCCATGTTGTAACTGGGTCCCCTGACTTATTTACAGTTGCAGTGTAGACAGGGGCTAAGCTTTGGAAAAGTCACTAGTGAATATGTTTTTGATTTAACTTGTTTTCCTTTGTAAACTAGCATAAGGCTGGTTGGTATACAGGTTTTGCATTTTCTGTTGTACCAGGTTTGGGAGAACAGGCACTGACTTTCGTTTTTCTACACTACCACTCTGCCCCGAGGCCCCACCCTCAATCCACCTCTTCTCATGAGGCCCCACCTCTTCCCCTGAGACCCCACCCTCACCCGTCTCTTGCCACCCCCACTCTGCCCTCTCCCCCGAGTCCCCACTTCTTCCCATCCTCTTTCCCTTCCTCTTCCCACTGTCCGCTGCCCCATCCCCTTCTCTTCCCACCACCCCATCCCCCTACCCCTGGCCACCAAACAGCTGATAGGCGGCTAGCCTTGGGGTCCTTCTGAACAGCTGATTAGCAGCCAGCCCCGGGACCCTGCTGAGCCACTCTGACTAGTGGGTGCTGAGCTCCCCCTATTTTTCCATGGATGCTTGAGCCCTGGAGCACCCACGGAGTTGATGCCTATGTTTGGGAGTGTTCCGTGTTTCTTTAAACATTTTTTAAAGCATTAAGTGGGACTAACGTGAATATCATATTGAATATGTAATTTATTGGTTACACCGAGTCCTGATCTACACTAGGAAATTTTACAGAGAAAATCTAGAGTAGGTCAAGCCATAGCGATGGTCATATTTTTTGCAGATGGGGAAGACATAGCTTTTTTCCTCACCTCTCCTTGGCTGGCTCATCATATGTAATTTCAGATAACTGACAATACTGCATCACTTCCAGCTGACTAAAACAAAAGTTCACTTTACCTTGTCCCTCATCCAAGTCATTCCCGGGAGCTGTCCAAGACAAGTGAATTTTATCTTCTTCAAACTGAGCCTCAAGGTCAGTAATTTTACAGGGTGGGAACACATCAATAATGCCTCCTGATGGAACATTCTTCACTACAAAAGAACCTCCTGTTGCAACTCTATTGAAACTTCCTAGCTTTGCTTGAATTTCATCATCACTAACTTCAGGTCTCGGTGCATTTATTTTGATTTCACCTGCCCCAAAAAAGAAAAAACAATTGCTCATGCTATCTGAATATTACAAAACTCCAAATCATAACACACTTTTTTTTTATCTAGCATTCCTTCTGTCTTTAATCTACATTTTTTCTTTGGCTTATTGAAGTTTAGTGCAAAAATTAGCAAGGCTAAAAACCAAAGTGAACTTCAGGATCCTGCATCTTTGCACAAAACTAAGGCAGACCCCAAAAGCAAACCAGATTTCAAGTGCAGTTGAAAGCAGCAACAGTTCCTATTATCCATTAGGGTATTTAAGGTATTAAGCAGGTGTCAGTGGGAAGTGGTTGTGATAAGGTAGCTTCCACCCATCTCTTCCTAGATATTGCAGGCAGCATAAGAATTACAACCTTGTAGGAATTTCCTTACTTTTCTGGGTTTAAGCTGGACACATTTTTATGTAGACTTTTTTATTCAGTATATTCTAATTTTCTAGGAATACAGAAAATTGTTTCTGTGTGTACGTGCACACACGTGTGCAAGAAGGAGGATATGAAATGCAAAAGCTAACATTAATCTAAAATTAAGGTTGAGAAACCAGGCACTCAAAAGTCAAGAAATTCCAAAACCTAAGTTTTCTACCACCATATTATAGATATATATCTTTACTCCTGCGGGGGTTTTGTACAACTGCATGCATGCATAATTAATAAGCCCCGCATATTTGTATTTTTTTGTGCAGAAAAAGCTTCAGCTGAAATGTTGCTGCAGGTCCACCTTTTGCCCACCAGAGGGTGCTGTGGCTATAGAACAAAGCAGCAGCTCACAGCCATCTAAAGAAGAAACAGCCTGCCTTCTTCCAAGCGCCTGTCAAGCCAGGTGAGGAGATCGGGGCTATTGGGAGACAGACAGCCTGGGATGTGTGTGTGTGGGGGGGTCAGACAGGGGCTTATAAGGGCTAGTGGAGAGAACTAAGGGAGAACAGACTGGGGCAGGGGCTGAATGGGAGTGGAGGCACAGGGCCACAGGAGGGAGGGGGAAGGAGGTGCAGAGCTACATAGGGACAGGGGGTGGCTGGGTGGGGGCACAGAGACACATTGGGACAGGGGGTGGGGTACAGGGACACAGGGACAGGGGAGTGGCCGGATGGGGGCACAGAGACACATGGGACAGAGGCGGGGGTACAGAGCAACATAGGGACAGGGGCAGGGGGTGCAGGGCCACATGGGGATGGGGGGAATGGGTATCTGAGTGGGAGTGGAGGGACACATTGACAGGGGAAGATGTGCCTGACTGCATGGGAAAGGCTAGGGATCAGCCACGGTCTGCATGGGGGAAGCTCCCTAACAATCCCTCCCCGCCCCCCAAAAAAACCTTGTTCCATACTTTTCCCACCCATACCCAACAACCCTCCAGGTTCACACCCATGCTCCTTCCCAGCAATTTACTTCCCTGTCCCTCAGCTCCTCCATTACCCCTGACTCCCCCAAGCCTTTGCACTGCTTCTGAGGGCTGTGGGAAATACAGTTCCTTATTGTAGTTTAAATGAATTATTACTCAGAGTTCTGTATTAATATGCCTAGTAAGGAATCTACTTGTCAAAAAACATTTCCTGAATCTTTTTTGTTGTCTGCATTGTTACAGACATACTTGCTGGCAGGTATTTTGAAATAAATGACCAAAAATAATGGAAACTGGTGTGATTCTATTATGTTATTTTGACAAATAAAATATGCAGAATTTTGCAGATTTTAAAATATTGTGCGGAGAATTTTCAATTTTTTGTTGCAGAATTCCCCCAGGAGTAATAATATATATATTTACCATCATATTGCACAATTTGCTGGGGTGGGGTTTTTTTGGGGGTGGGGAGGTTTACTGGTAAAATAGCGTAAAGGTGTATATTTAACAAGGAAAACAGGAACAGGAAATATTACATTGTGTGATGTAGCCAAGTGAACACTGAGGTACAAATCTTAACTGTTGGAACCTCCTGAGGGTTTGGGGTGCCTAATATCTCAAGCTTGGAGTGTGGTTCTTACTCAGTAGAGCTGTCACTCTGTCTACCCAGAGTCAGATCTGCTGGATTAAATGGAAAAAGTAAGTTACTATTTTCCCCCACAAACAAACTGTTGTTAATCAAGTTCCATTGCAGAGGAAACTCTGTAACGAATGCCTTCGAATTATTCCCCCAGTTACACTTGTGCAATCCTGCTGAAGGCCATAGGGTTGCATAGATATACTGAGCATGGCATTAGGCTTGCAGACCCTGATGACAATGCACAAGCCAGAAAGAACACAACTTGATTTTCAGATCCTAGGCTGAGTCTGCAGGGCTGGGAGTTAAAACAGCCGTGTTGCTAACCTGTAACTAGAGCAAATTTGTTCTGGAGCAATTGAGAAAACAAGTGTAGAATTTGACGATACTATTTTTACAAAGTCATTTTTCAGAATAAAACTATATTTTAATGATGAATTAACTGTTTTCATTGCACTTGATTTCTTTGGGCCCTTAGATCAAAAGAGAAATGCAAAAATAATGGAAAGATGAAAAAATATACTAAGTCACATCACACTAGTAACAGACTCATAAAAATATCATTAACTGAAGCTCCACTGATTGAGAAGGCTTAAGCATTAATATTTTAATAGCAGTATCCATACCTGTGGTTTCTGGAACTGAGGATCTTAAACTCACACAGGCCTAATGGGAAAGAGTCCTGAACAAAGTGTCCAGAAAACCCAACAGAAGAACAGAAAAATTCTCATGGGAGGCATTAAACAGATAACTTTAAAATTTCATAACTTTGAAACTGATTCCCTGAAATCTCATTTTTAAGTCTCAGTGAAACACACAAATTTAAAATTTCTAACTTCAGCTGATTTTTAATATGATTTTCAGTTCCAGGATAATTATTAATATATATATATATATATATATATATATATATATATATATATATATATATATATAATGTGGTACTATACCCAGTGCTCATATATAGCAAAAATACTGTGGTTCCAGCTACTGTTTTCTAAAAGTATAAACAATAGCGGAAAAGATACATGTAACAAACGTTAAGGTTAAAAATCTTTTTGTGAAGCTAAATGATCTCCCATTCACCCATATTCTTACACATGCAGAGAGAGAGAGAGAGAGTATTTTCTATTTCATGAATGTTCCTTACCATTTTCTATGTAGCCTGGAACATACAAGGCTCGGCTCTGCCTGCGGCCAAGTCTGACAGTCTGATTTCTCCCCTGGATATGCACTTTTAAGTTGTATCTACCATTTCCCTTGAAAGTTGTAAAGTACTTTGAATAGATTCCATCATTCTTGGTAATATCAGCACCTAGACATACAAACAGTAATAATTAACCATCCAAACAAGGTACCTTTTTTAAGCAAGGGCATTTTTTTGCTGTTCAGTTCAGAAACACATAGGGCCTACTCCTTCTTCTATCGAAATCAAGAAGAGCTTTGATACGGACTTAGGTGAAAACAGGATCGGTCCCATTGTGGTGACATGAGCTCATTACATATTTAACTGGAGATAACAATGTAGCATTAAAACATGTTACTGTGTATTTACTGTTTCCAATAGTAACCAATAGGCCAGTAGTTCTCAACTGCTTCTTAGTAGTTCACCATAGTCGTCTGATCTGTGGAGCCCTTCTTGGTGGTCTGCAGACTAAAATACTTTGAGATTGAAGCAATGCTGGAATGTGGGGAGGAAAGGGTCTACAGTTTGCATGACATGGTTCAGATAATGGAGAAGTTGGAGAACAACAGAACTGTGCATTTGAATCACATCACCTCTGTAGGCACAGTAGATTGGAAAAGGAGAATAATAATCTATGTAATTCATACTTTCAAAGGAGATATTTTTAACATAGCTATACTGCCTACATAGCATGTGACAAGCTATAGAAACAGACTCTCGCTCTCCTGTTCTGCCACCTGCATCCCCTCTGCAGGGCAGACCAGTATGTAAAATATACATAAGTTCAAACAGTGAATATGGTTGAATCAGACCCACAAGGCACTGGACCCCCTTCTGTCCCTGTGCTGGCTATTTGCATCATGGGTAACAGCACAGGCGAGGAGAAGGCTCTGCACAACCACGACACTCCCTTCTTCTTGGGCGCAGTTTCTCTCTCTCCTCCTTCCTTCCTAATACACCCAATAGTGTAAGTGCACCAGCATGTCAGGGCACACATGCTGCACCAGTTTAGACCCACTGCAGTTTATTCTCATCGTGAAGCAGTGGGGAGACCAGAGTTACCATCTCCCTCCACTTACTACCCCTTGTTCTGTAATCATGGCATAGGCATGACTGAACCCTTAGTGATAAGTTTGGAAGCAGCGTGCATGGACATTCTAAAATACATACCACAAAACAGGGAGTGCATACATTGCTAGACAAAAATGTAAGGAAAGTAATTATCACATTACCGGAACCATCATCAAGGAGTCTGAGCTCCACTGCAGATCCAGTCTGTGGTTCAACAGTGGCCATCACGGTTGCACCAAGAACAGGCAAAAATCCTTGACTAACTTCTGCATAAATCACCATTGGATTAGGGAAGTTGTTTGTATCCTTATTCATGTGGGCTTTCACAGTCACTGGAGGCACAGCCAAAGATGCTGGTCGAGATGTTACTATCATTGATATGACTTGAGAGGCTGTGTGATTATTTTGAATCCAATACAACCAATCTCCCACCTGCAAATCAAATAGATAGAATATAAAAATATAATGTAAGACTTCATTATTCAAAGGGCAGCTTTGTGTTTCCCTTAGTTAATTTTTATCTTATTTTCCAAGGCACAAAGGGCAGTTAGGGTATTGCTACAGGAACATAGCTGAGGAATTTGGGTACCTTACTTATGATTCTTCATGCTCTCAAATGTTTGGTTTCTTTTAAATTTAACCTTATATCTGAATTTACTCAGTTTTAGTGGTGGATGTTTGAGGATTATCACATTCTTGGAAGGATTAGAACCTGTATATTATAGATATGTACTCTCAACCTTAACTTCCCCTGAATTCAATGTTTTGTCCAGGAGGAATATATGTTTATAACTTCTAAAAAGAGAAGGTACACTTCAGTCTATGAAAATGTTAACATGTTTGGATAATAAAAGAAAGTTTAGTCTTTACCTCTGCAGTGCCTGCTATATTCAGTCGAGCTGTTCGGAGGTTTAGATCACTAACTGTGAAGTTTGACGTTCTATATTCTTTTCCTTTGGGGTCCCGCAGTGAAATGTCTGGTGGAGATGTGCTTCGATCCCACGTAACTACAAAGAAGGTGTCCTTTCCCACAGTGCTATCTACAGTCACTGTACCATTCATCCACTGCTTGACTGCGACAATCTGAGCTGTACTTTCAAGCTATTAGACAAATAAAATATGTTTTATGGCTAGTTAGCAGATAAACACTTAAAATACTAGTAATTTTAGAGTGGTTCATTTTCCTCTTAAAGCGGAGAACAAATCAATATTTTGTTTATTCAGAGGGCATCTTGACTGGCTGGTGGACAACTGGCCCACTGCTGGAAGATGGGACAGAGGAGGATTAATGCTGGCACCACCCTGAGCAGGTCTCTGCTGTTCTGTGCAGAGCTCAGGGTTGTGCAAAGGAGGAAGAAGCCTCCTGCCACTGTGCCTCCACTCCTGGGGAACTAGCTGGCGGGCGAGGGTCACGTGGACTAGCCATTGAAGGGAGTGAAATGATGAAGCCCTGAGCAAATTTTCTGTAATGCCCATTTGCAGAGTACAATTGCTTAAGAATGTGAAGTATAGTAACCAAGGGTCTCTTGCCACTGCTCTCTGTGATCTATCCACCTAGCTATCAAATGACGTCTGTGCAGGTGATTAGTGCTAAATTTCTTCTCCATCTGTCAGCCTGTTTCATCTATATATATGTTTCATCACAGGCTCAAAAGATGTTTATACCTCAAATTAAAAAAATGCTGTTAGTTTTTGTCTCTCTTGCTAGCTGCTTGTCACACTCTTTTTTGGCCTTCCTAATTATACTTCTGCACTTGATTTCCAAGAGTTTGTTCTGTTCTATTTTTCTCAGTAGGATTTGCCTTCCAATTTTTAAAACATGTCTTTTTGTTTCTAACCACATCTGTTTCCTCTGCTGTTTAGTCATAATGGCATTGTTTTGGTCCTCTTCCTGTTTTGTTTGAGTACATCAGAAGCAGGAAGCCTGTCAAACAATCAGTGAGGTCATTGGATGATCAAAGTGCTAAAGGAGCACTCAAGGAAAACAAGACCTTCGTGGAGAAGCTAAATGAATTATTTGCATCAATCTTCACTGCAGAGGATGTGAGGGAGGTTCCCACACCTGAGCCATTCTTTTTAGGTCACAAATTTGAGAAACTATCCCAGACTGAGGTGCCAGTGTAGGAGTTTTTGGAACAATCAGATCAATTAAACAGTAATAAGTCACCAGGACCAGATGGTATTCACTCAAGAGTTCTTAGGGAACTCAAATATGAAATTGCAGAACTATTAACTGTGATATGTAACCTATTACTTAAATCAGCCTCTGTACCATATGACTGGTGGATAACTAATGTAATGCTGAGTTTTTAATAAAGTTCCAAAGGCGATCCTGGCAATTACAGGGCAGTAAGCCCAACTCCAGTACCAGGCAAATTGGTTGAAACTAGTAAAGAACAGAATTATTGGACTAATAGATGAATGTGATATATTGGGCAAGAGTCAATATGGCTTCTGTAAAGGGGAATCATGTCTCACCAATCTAATAAGAAAGTAAATATCATAATGATGCTATAAAATCCATGATATGCCCACACCTTGAATGCTGTGTGCAGTTCTGGTAGCCCCATCTCAAAAAAAGAGATATTAGAATTGGAAAAAGTACAGAGAAGGGGGGAAATGATTAGGTGTATGGAACAGCTTCCATATGAGAAGAGAATAAAAGGACTTTGACTATTCAATTTATAAAAATGACTAAGGGGAGATATGATAGAGGTATATAAAATCACGAATGGTGTGGAGAAAGTGAATAATTAGTCTGTACTGGGCTAGCTTGATTATCACTTCAAAAGTTTTTTTCTTTTACTTAATTGGCCTCTCAGAGTTGGTAAGACAACTCCCACCTGTTCATGCTCTCTGTATGTGTGTATATATATCTCCTCAATATATGTTTCACTCTATGTGCATCCGAAGAAGTGGGCTGTAGTCCACGAAAGCTTATGCTCTAATAAATTTGTTAGTCTCTAAGGTGCCACAAGTACTCCTGTTCTTTTTGCAAATCTATATTAGTTGCTATGCATGATTCAGATAAAGTGCAAAACTGGGTCCATAGCAGAGATTTAACAAAGTGAGGGATGAGTTGTTAAGTTACAGATAGCACAACCCAAGAGCTGTTGTAGCAATAGGAGAAGGGGATAACTCAGTACTACTAGTCTCAATTATTTTGAAGAAATCATCGCTGAGTTGAAATGGATGATGAGAAGTGCCAGGAAAGCTGGGAATGAAAATGTTATCTCTTGTTTAGAAGAGAAGCAGTTGAGATAGTTTCCCCATTATTGATAATGTTAATATAGTAACAAGATCACTTATTTACAGCATTCTACAGAGGAGTGACCACACATACTATGGTATTTCTGCCTACCTCTAGCTGTATAAGTCCCTTTGCATTAGCTAATTGTGAGTAATTTTAATTTTCTTTGTTTCATTATCTGTTTCATTTTTCTTGTTAATATAACAGACCACAAAAATAAATAAATCCCACTGCTATTTCCAAATAACAGTTTATATTTTAAGATCAGTCACTGGCCGTGCAATAGTTAAGATTACAGCCTATTAAAATTACTCTTAATTGACCAGTAACTGATTAATAATATGAAAAAAAAAACAAATTTGAAACTCAGACCTGAATAGACTGTTCAGAAATATTTCCACTTCCTGATGAAATTCCACTGAATGCATCTTGTAGGCCATTGGAATCAACTGTATCTGTGGCATAAAACTTTAAGCCTCCTGAAATGTGATTGTTAAAATAATCAGAATAGTCATTTACTGTAAAAACATAGGTTTTGTTCGTTTGGTTGTTGCTATAGAGCACAGTGTTAATTTGATAAATTAAATGTTGGTCCCTTATTATCCTTTATTCATGGGGCAGTGCAGGGAGGAACCGCTGGGTGGTGGGGAATCAATTCATACAAACACCCAGAGAGTTCCTGCAGAAAACAAATCTGACCTGGGAAATGATCCCATCTGTTCACATTTTAATTCCACCTAACTTGGTCTGACTAAGAATTGTCACCAATAACACTTCATCAAGTACTGTGCTCACTCATTGGCTGTTCTTGGTAAGTCTGGACTCTGAGCCATGGACCTGTAAAGTGCAATTTCATTCTGAAAAACACCTCTGTCAAAATTACATGGTGGAATTCCAAGATTATTGCTTCCCAGTGACTCAGATCAAATCTGCTTAGTTTACAAATACAACGTTTGGGCCTCTTTTCATTTGTGCTGACTACCCATAATGCCAATGGGAACTTCTGGTGCGCAGTGTCTTTGGAAATCTGGCCATTTATTTCAAACAGTGAGCCCTGCCTGCTGAGACTGGGCTCTGAAAGACCAGCTGGGTTCTTTCTGGCTCACACATCAATCGCTTAACACTAAAGAGTCTGTGATCAGAACTTAGTGAACTATTCTGTTATAGTACACAAACCAGAACTGAATTCAGGTTGTTCTCTCACAGCCATGTTGGCTGTACAGTGCTAACAAGAGTAAAAAGCAGTACAATCTTATTTAAGTCCCTAAAGCAAGCAGATGTGACTCTGAATACACAAAAGGAGCATCTCAGTTGACTAAGAAGGTGCCATTTATACATAGTCACTATTCAGAGTACAGCTACATTCTAAATCAACACATGGAATTCCCATGGTAGTTGCCCTGTACTGCAGCATCACCCAGCACCCATCTGGCTTTCTTTAAAATGGCTGAAGTTCAAAGGAACAGTGCAGCTCCAACTCAAAGCAGAGCTGACTGAGCCTCCCAGTTGCAAGTACAGAGACTGTGGTTGCTGACTCCTCAGCTAGAGTCCTCCAGCTGTGACTGTTTGTGAGTTGGTCATTATTTAACTACTTAGGACATTAATAGGTTTGCATATCACTGCTATGTAAACATCAGAAATAAAATGTTAATGATTTAAACACTGAGCTTATCTTTTTGTTTAGAGGAACATCCGCCAGTAATATAATTATCAAACCTTGCTATTAAGTAGGGTGTTATCAGGATACAGATTTTTTAAAGCAACAATCGATAAAATATAAATAATTGCTCCCAATATTATTGTGTTTATTCAGCTGAAAATAAATATTCTGTATATACGACTGGAATTAGTTGACTTTATTTTTTTTCCCTTTTACAAGCTGTAAACCACTCTAGTTTTACATTTCTTACATGCTTAAGGTGTGCATGCCAAAAATAGGATTAGTTTAGAAAATTACTTACCTGTCATGTCTGAAAATTGTTCTAGTTCTGGAGCAGCACTTGGCCCCAAGGCAATGGTGTGAATGATCGATCCACTGTCTTCCACCTCCTTAAGGCAAATGCTCATACCTGAATCCTCTCCATCTGTCAGCAATACAATTTCAGAACCATCGAGATTAGAGTATTTTTGTTTAATCACCTGAATTGAGAAGAAAATTTCAGGTATTAGCAATAGGACTTTATCGTAAATGTTAGCTGCTCTAAAACAGACAGTGTCTACATCAAGAGAAATTCTTAAAGTGCAAGTGTAAGGCAAAATCTTTTCCTTACAAGTGTGAATTGTGCTGGTGTAGGAGGCTGTGTCATGTGGCAAGAGTTGAATTGAAGCTGTCTGAATTACACTGCCTGTACAGGGCAGGATGGTTCAGGGGAGAGGTGTCTAGCACACTCCTTACAGCACACTCCTTACAGCATTCCAAGTAGTAGTAATGCGTGTGTCTGCCGGCCCCCACTCCAGATCCTGCAGCCAATGACAGCATATGCACAGGGCATGTGGAAGCCTGTCCATGCCCATTCTGTAAAGCGACTTGAGAAATCATGGAGCATGAAGGTACCATTTTACATAAGCCCTTTTAAGAATAAAACCATGCTTAAACCAATGTTAAAATAAACAAAATTTGGATTTTCTATATGAGAAATTATATGATTATGATCTTCTGCACAACGCCTTGAGCAAAGCATTCTTGTAAGACTTTCTAAAAGCAATCTTAATTTTTTTGCTAGTATAAACATAGCAGGCCTTGTTAATTTCTTAGGTCCTGAACCTGCTCCCATTGAACTAACTTGATTGAGCTTCCTAAATTTCTCACTATAAAACACATTTTCCAAACATTTAATTGTTCTTGTAGCTGTCTTTCTGAACCCCTTCCAGTTTCCCCAACATCCTCTCTGAAATGTGGCCACCAGAACCAGAGACAGTATTTCAGTCATAGTCTCAGTACTGCTGATCACAGAGGTGATATCACCTCCCTACTCCTACTCACTATTCTCCTCCTAGTTCCATTTCATTATCACGGCATTCCAGGACACATTCCCCGCAAGTTCTCCTTCACCTCAAATCCTTTGCGTACTCCTGCACAGATGTTAGTTCCTCCACCAGCTGATTTAGGCAGGTATTTGATAAGATCCTGGCGTACATTCTCACTGACTATTTGTCGTAGATTAGATGTAATTTGTGCTGTAGATTGGAATGTGACAATTCCAACCCAGGAACCCATTTCGATAATTTGTAGCAGGAATATCTCCGCAGCTTGGTACAGATGTTTAATGCGGTTATACTGCAGGTGAAGAAAGGGACGTACTTAGAACTATCAAGGCTTTTCTAGAGAGATAGCAAAAAGCAAGAATACAGCAATTACTAATGTTGTTCAGTTTGTACTGATAAATGGGAATGTACCTGCCATAGAGCAGATGAGAGATTTGAGGGGAAAATATGGAAAATTAAACAAATACCCAATATCTGGGTAGCCCAAACTACCAGGCATATTCTTTCCAGACCAGTGGAGATGTGTACTTTGTTCTGCTATCATGGAAGGGTATCTGCATATTGAAACATCCAGGAGATATATAACTGTGTCAACCAAACAGCATTCTAATAATGTGGTGACATTCCTCACAAATAAGGTTTTCTCTTTCACATAACTTGTTTAGGTAAAATGGCTGCAGCCTCAGAGAACAGCATTCAACCTACCTATACTTTAGGATAGCCCCTCTATTTTACAGGTTCCTGGCACTTTGAAAATTTGGTAATTACAGTGAAAGAGTTTATTTTAAATATAAATATTTGAACAGATTGCTGAAAACCAGCTGAGAAAGTTTACCTTTTGAAGCTTTCCTTTCTCTATAAAACTAGCTGTCATTATTCTTGATCTAGTTAAGGATTCTCTTCCTCTCCTGTATTAAGATTAAAGAATAAGCTAATTTGTATCTTTTATCTCTGGAAATCTAGTACTTGTTTGCCTCTCAATAGCTTTGGGTTGAATTTGATGCTAATGATAGTAAAATGCTCATAGTACTAGTCCACATAAGCTTTTCCAATCTGAAATCTCTCCAGAAGAAGGAATGCCAGCTGTATCAAAACATTTGGTTGTGAGATGGGGATGGATAATTATTAGAGAACACCACATTCATTTTCACTTGTGATCTAGAATTTGAAGTATTATCTCTAGAGAGAAAAGTTTGGTGCAGTTACATCCTGTGCCAGTCTCAGTCCCTAGTTGGGTGATTTCATAGCATGTGCCATGCATGACAGACATTTATCACATCATAACTTCACTAGATAATTTGGGAAAACTGTCAATCTTTGCTGAAGATCAGTCCCAGGAATGGACTTGTATGGTGTGGCATGGCAGGAATAAATTGTGTTGGCAGAGCAGTTTAGGGGAAGCTTACACAGGGTATAACTGCCCTGTACCTGCTTTCAGACAGGGTTTAGTACTTTACTTTCAAGAGCACTGAATTCCATTCTGCTCAACTGTAGCTCATCGCAAAATGCACCACTTATTTGAGATCCATATCTTTCTTTGTCACAAAGCAAATGAAATTATGATTTAATATTGAGAAATACTCAATTACAAAACTGAAAGCATATAAAACATTATATAGTAACCTGTAGGCCACAGAAATACGTCATATGCCATTTTAAGCATCTTCCTGTAGATTTTCATTGAATTCATTATTGTGGGTTTGTGTCAAATATTTTAAGAGACGCTCACAACCTGTTTAAGCCCCATAAATTATCTTTCTGAGAAAGAAGATGGATACCATACACCATCCGTTACAAATTCCATACCATAGCCTAAGATTTTTTGATCAAAACTTCATCATTTGGCTCCTCAGTGGAGTTATGTTGATTGTTGAACTGAAGACCTAAAATATTTGTATTTTAAAGAAAGTGATAGTAAAACTCTTATTTATACTATATAATAATATATATGGAGTACATGATAGTGTGATATAGCATGAACTGGGGATTCTTATGTTATTCCTTGATGATGAAATTTTGAGTGACCATATTCGATATGATAGAAAAAAGCATTCTTGGAATGTTTTAGAGAGGTCTTAATATTTTTATATTGGGACTATTTTTTATCCCCTACCTGTAAAGCCAGGTGCCTTTGTTATCATTATTCAACCCATAGAGGGCTCATAAAGACTCCTAAAAATTACATAAGTGTTTTTCCAGATATTAAGATGCCACAATTTTAAAGCGAGATATCTGGGGTCTCTCCAGGGCACAAAAGGATGTTGTGCCTCCCACAGGGAAGCTGAGGATCTTCTCTTTCCAGAGATATACCGGTGGGAAGGTCCTATTTCTAGCCCTTAAGGTCGTTAGATATCAAACTTGAAAGTTGTAACATATTTGAGAACAGATGTCGTCACTAGCTCCGGATTGAATGTTTGAAACAAATAAATTAGGGATGAGGAAATTCTGTATATTAGGGAAAGAATACAACAGAGGTTCATATAAAAAATAGCTCTTGGAAGTTGGGTAGTGCTTTGGAATGTAAGAATAAAACCTGGGGAGATGGATTTATGGTCAGAAGGCTGGTGAAGCTTGAAAAGGTACAGGATAAATTGCAAAAAATGTGGCAAACTTATCAGATGATTCTCACTTCTATGTGATATTTATACATATGAACACATATTATTCAGGAAGGTTATATTGGATTTACTTTAAGAATGGTAAATTTGAGGCCCTAAACAGATATATTTTCCATTTGGGGGAAGTACAGTGGTTCTGACATTCTGGATCTGAAACTAAAAAGAGGAGCACAAGTTATATTTTGTAAAGAAAAAGAGACCAAGTCTGGCATATCATTTTTAGGAATTTGATGAGTTTCCTTTTAGCAATCCCTAAATATGTATTATTGGAGAAATAGTGGCCTCAATTTTTTCTTAAAGAATAAAGAATGATTACGGAAATATTGACTAAAGAAAATACTGTAATATATATACAACACATTGTTTTATAACTGCCTGTTTCTAAGCAGTTCTGCTAAAAAAAAGAACGTGTATATTTATTCTTACCCCAGCCATGCTCCCAGAAACATCAAGTACTAGACAGACTGCTCTGTCTTTGGTCTGCAGCAATGAGAAGGAGGTCTCAAATGGAGGACTTGCGCTATTTATTGGAGAGGTGTTACTGAAGTCAGTAGAGTTCATAATTACTTCCCAGGTGCTGTGGTAGTTACACATTTTGTTCTGCAGATTTGTAGCCTTTTCATTATGAGTACTTTGATCACAGAACTCAACCACCTAAAAAAAGCCAATTGGAAGAGAAGAATGATTACTGAAAAGCAAGTGAACTCGTGTAGTAGCAAATCCCAGGCTACTATTTTTTCATTGCTCATGACAAGCACAAATACAGAAATTCTTTGCCTGTTCTAAAGGCTATAGAGAATAAAATCCTTTTATGTCCTGGACCTTGGAAGAAGTCATCAAAGAAGAGTGTTCCCAAAGAATCTGTCTCAGGGGTTACACAGGTATGTCCACACTGCAATCAGAGGTATGACTGGAGCTCAGGTGGGCATACACGTTCTATCTTTAATCCAGCTAGTTTGTCTATTGATAGAAGTAAAGATGTGGCAGCATGGGCGGTACAAACCCACCCAGAACCCTGGATATATACTCCACATTGCTAGCCTGCACCAGTGTCCATGCCACCCTGTCTTCGCTGCTATTTTTAGCCACACTAGCTAGATTAAAGCTAGCACAAATATGCATTCCTGAGCTTCTGTCATAAGGAAGAGACTCCGCAACAATATGCATGTGGAGCAACTACTGAAATCAATGGTGGAGCAGAACACCTACCAACACCAGCAGCAACAGTGGCTCCGACAACAACTGGCCACTCAGGAGCAGCAACTGACTTGAAACTTAGCTGCTCAGCAGCAACAAAGGCTGGTGCAAGAGGGCGTGACCTGACTGCAGCCTCCCACAGTGGCAAGGCTTCCACCATGGGTCTGGTGGATACGGACCTGGCCTTGGCACCAGTCAGATTCATGAAGATGGGGCCTGAAGATGATCCAGTGACTTTTCTTGGAAATTTTCAATGGGTGGCAGTGACAGCATGGTGGCCATTGGAGCACTGAGCAGTCTTACCAGTCACCTACTTGACCAGGACAGAACCACAGGCTGCCTATTGCGGGCTAGACCAAGAGACAGCATGGGATTATGCCTCCGATAGCAAGGCTTAACTCTGTGGCAGGGCCTAATTAGTGGATTAGAATGGGCTGGGAGAGGACTAATGAGCAAATTGGCCCATTAACACAGGAGATAGAAAAAGGCACAGGAAAGCAGAGCAGGGGAGAGAAAGGCAGACTAGCAGAGCCAAAACCTGACCAGCCTCGTTACATCGCCCTGCGACGTGCAAAGAGTCAACAACCGGCACAATGACCTAAAACCAGGTGGGCTTCAAAACGCCCAGGATTTGTACCATGGGGGGCTGGGAGCCATTGAACCAAACTGTGAACCCTGAATAGCGGCAGCCCCCCCAGCACCAAAACCAGGAAGGATCTCTGACTAGAGAGATCCCTTCCCTCTCCTCTCCTCAGAGAACTGAGGAGAAACTGAAATTGTAAAAAATTATGGTGCATGGATCAGTAAGGGTGTGGGAAGATCAAATGCAAATAATCTGCACTGTGGTGTTTGACAACTTAAGGTCCCTGAGTCTCTGAAGACAGAGAGAAGACAGGAGCAGGACATTGCCCTGTCAGAATGTCAATCTCTTAAAGACATAGAAAGCTGGGGAAGGCCTATCTGTAGCTCATGTGAACCTCCTGTTAGGTGGAGTTAGCAGCAAAAAGGGCCAGGTTCAATATCTGAAGTAGGGAGCAGCTGGGGAGTGCATAGTCAGGTTCCAAGGCAGAGTCAGTACAAGGGTTAGAGTCCAAGTCACATTTTGGGATCCAAGTCAGAAGGTAAAGTCCCAATCAAGCTGAGATTGGAGCAGGGAGACGTCATGGCAGCTACAAAGAAACCATGCTATTCCCTGGACACTTCCTGGAATGCCCCTTAGATTTATATAGGGTGGGGAGCCAATCAGGAATCATGGGGCTGCTGTCTGTCAGACCCATGAAGGTGGGACTTCTCATGGTCTGTGTCCACAGCAGGTGATGGGCAGTGGTTGGCAGGATACTGCTACCAGTTTGTATCAGGATTCTCATCTATTGTGCCCTTTCTCAACAATCTGCTCAAGAACAGCAGCCTGAGAAAGATCCGTTGGACGGAAACCTGTGAGAAGGTCTTTAGCCACAAATGGCTCACCTCTGTAGGGAGCCCATTTTATACAGCCTGGACTTCACCAAGAAATTCCTCCTACACACTGATGCTTCTGAAGCTGGATGGGGGCTGTCTTCTCCCAAGTGGTTGATAGTGAGGAACATCCCATTCTGAGTTACAAATTGTTCCCAAGAGAGGCCTACTCCATTACAGAAAAAGAGGACTTAGCTGTGAAATGGGCCATGGAGGCACTCCAATATTACCTTCTTTGCAATTAATTCACCCTGGTTGTGAATCATGCACCTTTATGATGATTCCATGCCATGAAGCACATCAACCCCCAACTCATATGGTGATCCTGCTCTCTCCAGACCTTCTCCTTCTGTGTCTGGCATAGGACTGGGTTGCGTACTGAAATGTAGACTTTTTCTCTCAGTAGAGGGGAGCTGCAGGGCAAAGCAGTGCCCTAAGTAAGATCTTTTTTGTTTGTGTGTGTGTTTGTGTGTGTACGCATGCCTGGGATGGGTGGGTGATGAGGCAAATAGGCCTGGCAATGAGAAGGTTAATGAAAGCCAGTGGATCCACCTCACTATACTTCAGCAAATGTTGGGCATGGGGAGGGAGGACTGGAAATGTTGCTCGGAAAGCAGAAAGTTTTTTGGGCAGAGTGATGGGTTGAAAGATGTTTGGAACTGTGAACAAAGAAAATACCTCCTGTTCTTTGATTCCCGCTGTCTTCAGAGTAACAGGACTTTGTGCATATGTTTTGTAAACAAACAGAATTGCATCTAAGAAATACTTTACTCCATATCAGTTTCTCCGAATGCAAACAACCTAGAAGACCCCAAATATCCAATTGGGTCAAAAAGCAGTAACAATACTTACAGAAGGGAGGCTCTGCATGTACATTATAGATGCTGGGACATTTTGTGTTTTTTCTGGTACAAATTTACATCCAGCTTCATACAGCTTTGTCTGTTGATCATAGTCGCATTCTCTTGTCATGCAGTTGTTTCCTATGCAGCTTTGGACTATATATTTACCAGTGATATCAGCTGAACATCTGAAGGAAGGTGAGATAGAAAGAGGCTTAGCTAACAAGCCACATATAACCAACAAATAATAATCTCTTATTTATTATTTGAATCGTGGTAGACCCAAAACCTCCAAACATGATTAGCATTAGTTAGACACCATGGGCAGTGGGTGAACCACAGACTTGGGGAGGCTAGCCCCCTAGCTGCCCCATCCCTTCTACCTGGAGCCCTGCTTCTCCTGCCCACCTTCCCCCCGCTGCAGCCCAAAGGCCTCCCCCACAACCCTGGAGCACCCAATGGGCAAGCAGCACAGCCCAACCCCCACCGGAGCGCCAGGTGGGTGGATGGCACGAGCACCGGCTCCAGCCACCCAGAGTCCCTGGCTGCAGGCCGGCCCCCCACTAGCCCAGCTTGGGGGAAGGGCCCTGAAGCCCTCCCAAGAGTGGGAGGTCTGGAGGCTCCCACCCAAGGTGGAGGCAGAAGCAGCCCCTGCTCGTGTCACAGGCCCCCCGCCCAGGGCAGGTGGAGGGACCCAGGCTCCCCAAAGCTTCCCGGGCAGCTCTCCCCAACCCGGCTCCGGCCAGGCTGCGGGGCCTCAGAGCCACAGCCTGGCCATTATAAGAGCTGGGTGGGGAGCTGGAGGGTCCGTGGCTCCTCTTAGCTTCCTGTGCGGCTCTTATTATGGCCAGGCTGCAACTCTGAGGGCCATCCCCGGCCAGAGCCGGGTCGGGGAGAGCTGTGCTGTGGGGAGCCTCCTCCTGCAGCCAGGCAGCAGGGACATGGTTCGGGGGCTGCTCTCAGCCCCCTCATCCCCCACCCACACGCCGGGCAGGTGAAGTGTCTGCCACAGCTGTCCGGGCTCCCCGGCTGGACTTAATGCTGTTCTGGCCAGGGGGTGGCGGTTGAGGGGGGAAGAGGAGGGGAAGAGGTTGGGTCTGGCCAGGCCCATCCACTTTCAAAAGTGGAAGGGCTATGCCCCCCGGGTCCCTCCTGGTTCCAGCGCCACTGGCCCGAGGCCCCGGCCACACGAGAAGGAAGAGGCACAGCAGAGTGTGGGTGGGGCCACGCAGGCAGTCTGGGTAAGCTCAGTTTCCTCTGTCTTTGATACCCGCTGCCCATGTTAGACACCATCTCTGCTCCAAAGACTGTACAATCTAATTTACAAGTGGTCACAATAATAAAATACTGGTAGTCTTTTTTTTTTTTCCCAGAGGCATCCTCAAGAAATTATTTATAGGTTGTGTGTGAAACACCATCTATGTGAAGAAGAAGAATGCAAGTGCCTCCACTAGTCCATCGGTATGCCTCAATCCAGACATGAAGGACCCTCTCCTGAGGTGAACGGGTACTACATTCTCCATGCCCATTCAATCAGTGTCTCGGGGACAGAGTTCTAGGGCTAGAGCTGACCCAACACTCTGATCACTAAGGTACTAGCTATTCCCCCTAGAGTGGACTTAACTTGGAGATGGGTGCTCAATGGCTTAATTAGACACAGGGCTGATGTGCTAATGAGAGCAATCAACCCATCAGCTGGGAGCAGTTAAGAGGCAGGAGGGAAATGCAAGAGGGAGGATGCCAGGAGATACAGGGCACATGATGAGATCTTTCCCTCTGCCACCCCAGTGAGTGGGCTATGGGGAAGTTTATGTACACTCGTATGTTGCTGTACTGATAAACTGGTGGAAGGGACCTAATAAATAACACACTTATGCTTATAAACCTGGAAAGTGTCCAGCCGGTTTGCGGTGTTTGAAAGGGTGGAGCAGGGAGCCCTGTCACAGTCTCCTTCAGTAGTGACTGCCAATTAGAGTGCCAATTGCAGTACAGAAGTTTGGTGATGTTGATACTTGTCCATTAGGAATTGGACTGAAAACACCAATTCATTTCACAGTGGTCAATAAGTGACTGGCAGATGGTAATGAGTTTTAGGCACTACCAAACTGGTTTCAGTTCAGATCAGTGCCTGAGAAGTGAAAAGTTCTGTATCCCATTTCAAACCCACTGAGATATCCAGTCTCACTCTGGTTTTTGTTTCTCATTTACAGAGTTGTACCTTTTAAAAAAACCACTTAAATATGCAGAATCTAGAGAACATTATCATAAGATAGTAATAACGCTAAAACAGGGAAATAATGGGATGTGCACTTTGACCATGTAAGTTTTTAATATTTAAATAACACTAAACATCAACTAGTAAGAATGTTTTGGAACTTCCGGATCCCCACCCCCCAACCCCCAGGAATTTGAGAAAACATTCTTATTTACTACGTGCTAACTGCTATTTGATAAAGCCAGGGTAAATCAGAATGTAGAGAATGGGAACTCAAATCTGTAATTGCATCTAAATTAAAAGCTCATTTAGTGGTAAAAATGTGATGCATTACAAAATGATAGTGATAATTCAATGAGACTGGTCTGTAGACAGCAATATTGTTAGTTAAACATTATCGTATAAGCTTCTTTTTTAATCCTATGAACAGGGCCGGCTCCGGGCACCAGCCCACCAAGCTTGTGCTTGGGGCAGCACCTGGAGGGGGGCGGCGTGGTGCTCCGGCCCCCGGGGAAAGCGGGGCCACGGCCAGGCTCGCCACCCTCCCCCCGGCGCTCTGGCTGTCCTCCCTCCTGGCGCCCTCCCCCCGGCCGCCGCGGGGAGAGCGGCGAGCCCTGGCTGGGGCTCGCCGCCCTCTCGCCGCCCTGCCCCCTGCATTCTGGCCGCCGGGGGGAGAGCGGAGCCCCGGCCGGGGCTCGCCGCCCTCCTCCCAGGGCTCCGGCCGCCCTCCCCCCGGCCGCCGGGGGGAGAGCAGAGCCCCCGCCAGGGCTCACCGCCCTCCCCCAGGGGCTCCGTCCACCCCCCGCGGGGGCGGGGGGGGGCGGCCAGTGGCTTTTTTGCCTGGGGCGGCAAAAAAGCCAGAGCCGGCCCTGCCTATGAATAACAACTTGCCAAGACTCTTCGCACAGGGCTCAAAGTACAGACTGAACACAGATAACCAGTATGTGCCAAGTATCACTGAGATATTTAAAATTTCATCAGCTGAAGACAAAATATAAAAAGTTGGTACCTAGTTGCTTCAACACTTGCTTTTCCAGAGTTTACAGACACATAGAAAGGTGCATCGTTATTATATTCATCAAAAACTCCCCAACGAAGATGGGCCCATTCATGGACAAAAACTTTAGCTGTGGAAGAGCAGGAGCAAATGTGAATTCTAAATACAACACTTTACAGTTTACTTTATATTTCCGTAGATCATTTAAACAAATTTAGGCCCAATCCTACAATCGTCTCTGCTTGGACATACCCCTGTGCCCACACAGGACTCACCATGGGATCCGGCTGGAAACCCAAATAGGTCACTGTGTTCAGATTAACCCTCCCAGAATATTAACAGACCTAAAGTAAAGATCTGTTTCCATACAGGAGCTTCTGACTATTCCAGGTATCAAGTAAGGTTTCTCATGTTACCCATGTCTTTTAAAATAATAATTTTGGCTCTTATATAACACAAAGGAAAAGGTGTATATTAGAAGACAATAGAGAAGTTAGTTTAACTTCAGTTCAGGGTAAAACTAAGGATTACATAGATTGTTGAAGGTGAATAAAGTGTAAATGATTAGACAATCAGAATACTTTTGCAGAAAACAAAACTATCTCACCAAGACAATCTAACCCTTTTCTTGCAGGTGTTGGTAAAGCCATTGACATGGAGAATGTATATCATGTTGTCTAACTATAGCTTTCAACTAAAGATGGGCCAAGGAAGCAGAGCTCAGATCAGATTAAGTTTAAGCCAGAATTCAAGGTTTGAGTTCAATGCTTCACCCAGCTACAATTTGGGTTTGTATTTGACTTTACTAGAATCCAATGAATTATTCTAAGGAGATTTTTGTCCCAAACTGCCAGAAATCTGATGAGAAAGACAGTTCTTGTGAGATTTCCAACATTTTAGGCCAACAAATCTCTAAATTTTTTATCCAAGCTAATGCAGGTTCGTCTTGGATTTGAATCCAAATAACCTTGCACATTTACCAGGTTTCAGATTTGAGGGACTGGTTTTGACATAGCTCTATTTTAAAAGAAACACATAAATGATTGATTCTAACTTGTGCGTGGAACAGAGATAAATAAATTGGACAGTATATTGGTTAAATGGGCATAGGAGAAAGTCATTGTTAAAAACATCAGGTTACACTGCACAAAACGGAGAGGTCTCTATTGGGGCTTTTTTATTTGCTTATTAATGGCCTCACATAGGCAATGCCCATGCAGTCAAAAAAACCTGCTGTTGAAATCAAAATGGGACTATTCTTAATTCCTTGTGAATGTACACTTACAAGAAGGGTAGTTGGGCAAATGTGACTTTCAGAAGTTCCAATAAAAACCTTCCCGTCCTCAGAGCAGGATCCACTCATGAGAGTTTGGTCCATTCTAGAATCCTCTGGGACTGGTTTTCCTGCATGTTCACCAGGATACACCCACTGCAACTCTCAGATTAGTTTACTACACTGTAATGTTAGGGTATAGATTATTTCCAAGTCAAAGCAATGATTTACGAGGAAAAACAACCTTCATTTACTGTAAAATTATTAGCCAGTATTTTCAAGAGACTGGTAATTTTAGGTGCCTCCATTTCTGAGTGGTCAACTAAGACTCATCCAGGGAGTCTGATGTTCAACAGTTTGTGAAAAAAGAGGCTCTTTTAAAGTTAGGCAGGTTGGGCAACCAAAAATGGAGGCATCCCAAATCACTAGTCACTTTGGAAATTCTCGGCCATTGCATATTTATACCAACAAACGCAGAAAATTAAAGTCCAATAGATGGTGCTACCTCGTGATCCATAGATGTTATACAAAGTGTCATTTAACAGGAAGTCTGGAGTGAAATGAATATATCGTCCCTTTTCCCCACATCCTCCATATTGCAGCGTGTAGGGATCATCTCCGTACTTCAAGTAAGGATTAGCCACGATAACATCTGCCTAAAAATAAAATGGCCCTTTTTTAAAGAGCATCAGGAAATGGAGGGTGACAGATGACCCTGTTGAATGGGCTCATCCTGCAGCAATCACTCCCAGTGATTGTTCCTCTGGGTAAGGACGGCAGGACTGGGCATTAGAGGGCAATACAAATTCTAAAAAGAGCAATTTATATTTCTACATTACTGAAAAAACGGCTTGTCTACACGGTGCGGTAACATGCACTACAGAGGAGTGATTTCTAAAGTGCAGCACTACGTTAAAGTGCACTAGGGAATACACACCAGCAGGGTCTACAAGGACCAATTAATGAGTGACATGTTAGTGTAGTTTAGAAATCATACCTCCATAGTGTGCTTTTACTCCACCTTGTAGACAAGACCCTATGTCTCACGCGTATGAACACAACAAATACTTTTGGTTTGTAAAGAGCGCTCTAAGTCTTACCTTATCATATGACTCTGTTTTTACACTTAAATACTCAGATTTTGGCAGCCAGTGTTGAGGAATTATAATTTTTACAGCCTTGAAAAAAAATCTCTGTTTTGTAGCATTGAACAAGTAAGTAGAAGCCTCTTTGACCATGTCCTGGTAGGGAAAGAAAAGAATAGATTTATGAATTACAAATTGAACTGTAGAGGCAATGAGTAGTTTAGCCTTGCTAGGAAACAAGAGTACATAAAGTAACACTAAGTATGTGAAGGTATAGAAAGAAACCAATCTTGGCCAACGGAAGGGCTGGGGCAGATTCCTTTTTCCATGATGGAAATAGAAACCAAATTATAACTCTGGGACACTCTGTATTTCTCCAAGGGCACAAATATACACCGCTCCTTGCTCAGGGCTTATGATAAAAAACACAATCTATCCCTTAAAATAAAACCTCCACCCAAACATGAAATTTCCTCAAAAAAGTTACATGGGCTTGAGGTGCAGGATGATTCAGTCCTGGACCAGTGCTTTTCATTAATCTGTAAAGTGTACTGTGATGCTTGATGAATCAAATAAAATAATAAATAGTAAGTAATAACCTGTAGTTTCCTTTTTCTTCTCCCTGGGATTCCTTATTTTTTTGCTCCACTTCTATTAGGTTCTACTTTCTCCTGCCTCTACAGTGGGCACTACTTTGTCACTATTTTCCTGTTCCCCTCCTCCTTGCTCCTTCCCCACCTCTCTTGAATAGTTTGGGGGGTCACTAGTTAATGGCTATGCCCCCCCCCCTCAGTTTATTGTTCTCTTTACAGCAAGTGAATGCTCAATGACCAAATCGTGATCATGGAGCAAAGATCTACACTAAGAACTTAAAGAATAACTAAAAACAGAAATATCACTATATACATACACACACACACACACACATATACATATACACACACACACACCAAGGGTTTTTAAGAACACAGTGAATGCCTGCAAAGATGGGGGAAAGGAGGGATAAAAGCAAATGGCAAACATTGTAATGGAGGTGCAGCAATTGGCAATTAAATATCCATGTTCTGGAGATTCTCTAGTCGAAGGTACTCATGTTTTGGAAATAAGTAATTAAGAAGGAGGTGATACATAGAATCAGCCTGACCCTGAGCCATAATATTCCTGTTAAACTTCAAGAGATTAGTACACTCATTTCATTAACAAAAGCATTTGAATAAAAATTCAAGTTAAGAACAAATTTAGTAATAATAGAATTGATCTAGCTCCTATGAAAATCAAGAGAAAACCTCACATTGTCATTAATGGGGGCTGGAACTGGTCTTTTAAGATTACAGCTAATCTAGAGGTAGAACTAACCAAGAAGTCTGAATGTCACAGAAGGACAATACATATACCAAAGTTCTTACCTTTATGTTTCTAATGATATTGTGATCTTCTGGTAACTCAGGGTTAATTGCAATAACAATATCTTCATAGCCACCATTTTTCAGCTGAACCATAGAACCTCTCACTACAGGTACTAGAAATAAAAGAACCAAGCTCTTGAACACCCTCATTGTCCCTTTCTCCACAATTTTTGTTATAAAAGTGGTGGTACAGCAGCACTATTTATACAGTTGTTTATGGGCATTTTGTTTGTACATTTTGTATATTTTATGGCAAGTATATATGGACTGCTGTGTAAATTAAGTTTGCATAACTGTGCTCAATATGGTGGTGTAGGTTACATATTAATATACTGGGGAAATTCCTAAAGACTGAAAGAAGCTAAATCTGAGCTGTATTTCCTTATCCATGCACAGATGTGGTGCAAAATACAGTGAGCAGTTATCACATGAGGCAGATATTGCTCAGCAGCCTCCAACTTCATCATCGGGCCATCACCATTTCCCTTTCAGCCTTCACATACATACCCCACTGGAGTTCTGTAGCTACTCAGGGTACAGGTAACCAGCTCCTTTCTCCCATCCGAGTGTCCAGTAAAAGGCTTCCTATGCCAGGGAAGCAGAGGGGAAGCTGGGTCTCCCAGAATGACAGGGGGAATCAGAACACCATTGATATCTATAGTGGTCCAGGGAGCAAAATATCCCCTATTCATTGTAGCAAAGAGGCCTGACTTTCCAAAGCGTCTGGCATCATGGACCTTTCCAGACCACCCTACATCAATATTGATGCTTCTGCTGCAGTAATCAACAAATCTTTGAAGGACTTCTGATGATGAACTCTGAGGCCTGGTATGGTGGGCAAAGCATACACTGGTCCCATCAATGGCCCCAAATACGGTTTGGGAACCCCAGCCATGCAAAGCCATTGATAATCTTCTGTGCAGTGCCCTAGCCTTTATGACCTGTGGCAGCAGCATCCTGTTAATACCTGCTCACACTTCCATGACAACAGCCCTGACAGTTGACCTAAAAACATCAAACTGGTTATCTAGTGACAGATAGCAATCCGGGGTGGTGAGCTGTCAGATAACGATGTACGGGGGGCAGTGTTTGAGCATTGGCCTGCTAAACCCAAGATTGTGAGTTCAATCCTTGAGGGGGCCACTTAGGGGATCTGGGGCAAAATCAGTACTTGGTCCTGCTAGTGAAGGCAGGGGACTGGACTCGATGACCTTTCAGGGTCCCTTCCAGTTCCATGAGATAGGTATATCTCCATATATTATACATATGTTTCTGCAGGCTGAGGGGAACTCTTGGTTGGTTGCTGCAGCTCCAAGGTGAGCTCCACTCTGTTTGGCTCAAATGACCTTTTGAACTTTATAATTTACTCATACTAGTTCACTTCTAGCCCTCCTGGATTTCCTTCTGAGCGGAGGTTTGCATGCCTTCTGATTGATTCCATTGATTCCCCAAGTAGAATCCACGCACAGCCTACACTTACTTTCCACAGTTTTACTTCCCTCTCCACTGGCCCTTTATACAGTTCACCAAGTAGCATTCCAGCCATGGTCATGCCACCCCCCTGTCATAACTATAAAGGGAAGGGTAACAGCCCTCCTGTGTACAATATTATAAAATCCCTCCTGGCCAGAGACTTCAAAATCCTTTTACCTGTAAAAGGTTAAGAAGCTCAGGTAACCTGGCTGACACCTGACCCAAAGGACCAATAAGGGGACAAGATACTTTCAAATCTTGGTGGAGGGAAGGCTTTTGTTTGTGCTCTTTGTTTTGGGGGGAGTTCGCTCTTGGGACTAAGAGGGACCAGACATCAATCCATGCTCTCCAAATCTTTCTGAACAAGTCTCTCATATTTCAAACTTGTAAGTACAGCCAGGCAAGGCGTGTTAGTTTTATCTTTGTTTTCTCAACTTGTAAATGTACCTTTTGCTAGGGTGTTTACCTCTGTTTGCTGTAACTTTGAACCTAAGGCTAGAGGGGGTTCCTGTGGGCTCTTTAAGTTTGATTACCCTGTAAAGTTATTTTCCATTCTGATTTTACAGAGATGATTTTTACCTTTTTCTTTAACTAAAAGCCTTCTTTTTAAAAACCTGATTGATTTTTTCCTTGTTTTTAGATCCAAGGGGGTTGGATCTGGATCCACCAGGAGTTGGTGGGAGAAAGGAGGGGGGGATGGTTGATTTCTCCTTTGTTTTAAGATCCAAGGGGTTGGATCTGTGTTCACCAGGGAGTTGGTGAAAGAGTCTCTCCAGGCTACCCAGGGAAGGGAGTTAGCCCATTGGGAGTAGTGGCAGTGGACCAGATCTAAGCTGGTAGTTAAGTTTAGAAGCTTTCATGCAGGCCCCCACATCTGTACGCTAAAGTTCAGAGTGGGGAAGGAGCCTTGACACCCCCCCAAAAAAAGATTAAAGCACCACCCTAAACTTAAGAACATCATTCAGTACTAGGTAGAAGGTAATTTTATTGCAGCATAGCACATAAAGCCAACTGTACAATTCTATTTTCCATTACAGTGGAAGAAGGAAATATGGCTCTGCACAGATTTCAGTTGTGAATGCCTGCACGCAACATGGCTTATATTGCTCTTATAAAAACAGATTTAGCTATATCTTATCAGTAATGTAACTGCACTTTAGAAAGAATGAAAATACTTTTACAAAGCCATTTTAGACAAAAAGTAAACTCAAATAAACAGGGCCAACCATAAGCATGCATGTGACTTTAGCAAATATAGTAAAAAATAAAAGATTTCTAAGCTTAAAACTTTCCTTTCCATTCCCCACTTTCCATCTTCCATTCTTTCACCCCACCTCACCCTTAACTGTTTTGACCTCCTCCCTTATATCAGTTCTGTGACCTTGTATCTTTCTCTGGATCCCATCTTCCGGTGTCTTTAGTATTTCCCCCATCTCTTCCCTACCCAACACAATCAGACTGGCTCACAGCGATAATATGAAATCATATGGGAAGCTCTTGACCCCAGCCTGGCAAAGCTATTAAAATAATTCTCATTGTTTTTAAATGGGGCTTGTGTCTTTAAATTATGCACATAGGTGTTCACAGCCCTCACAGGTGTTCACTGGGGCTGCCTCTCTGTCTGGAAACCAGCAGCTACTGTCTCCATGATGGTGTTTGCACCAAGAAAAGAAGGAAGCTTTGCACAGCTAGCCCCACCCCAATGTGGTGGAGGCAGGTTGAGTTAGGAGCAGGAAGGGAAAGCTGTGTGGAAGCTCTGCTTAACCAAGCCTTGGAGAGAAAGGGAAGTTTTCCTGGGTGCCCCACCCCAATGCTAGGGAGCATGATGACTGGGGGAAAATACTCAGTCTCTGTGGCTTGGTATGTGTTGTAAGGGGAATGCCCAGAAGTCCCCCGACAGCAGGGTGGGAGCAAGGATGAAAACAGCTCCCTCGGCCTTTGCATTTCTCTCCCTTCTGAGTCTCCCCTCATTTTACCCTCTCCCCATTTCTTCTCTTAACTGCTTTCTCTTTTCCCTCTTACCTATTTCCCTAGCCTCAGAGTTACCCAGAATCCCATTTTTTCTCTTCTTCCCCACTCATCCTACCTGCAGGTGCAGTAAAAGTTGGGGAATTCTTCAAGCCATCCTGACCTAGGCTTGGATTCCCAGTTGTTCAAATGTCCATCAGCCTTCTCTTGACCTACAACTCCATGGAGAACAGCTCTTCAGGGTCACCAGTCCCTCCTCTGGCTGCCCCATGCCCTGCATGCTCCTGAGTTTCTTTCTCCCGGTCCCAGCCGAGCTCTTTTATTCCAGACTCCTCTGCTTTGGTCCATTTCAGCTTTTCCCCCTCATTTCTCCACTTGTTTCCTTTCCTTCCCATCACCTCTTTTCAGGTCCCTTTTCCACCCCTGCTGCTCCTCTGCCCCTCTCCCCTCCTGCACTAGCCCAAAAGTGTTCAAAGCACCAAACCAAATGAACCTCTCTTTTTTAGACTCAGACTGTAAGGTCAAAAGGGACCATCATGATGATCTAGTCTGACCTCCGGTACATTGCATCCCACAGAAGGTCACCTATCCACTCCTGTAATAGATCCGTAACCTCTGGCTAAGTTATGGAAGTTCTCCAATCATGCTTTAAATATTTAAAGTTACACAGAATCCACAATTTACACTAGTCTAAAGAGCAAGTGATCCATGCTCCATGCTGCAGAGGAGGGCAAAAAACCCTCAGGGTCTCTGCCAATCTGACCTGAGGAGAAATTCCTTCCCAGCCCAAATATGATGATCGATTGGACCCTGAGCATGTGGACAAGACCTACCAACTAGACACCTGGAAAAGAATTCTCCGTTGTTACTTAAAGCCCTCCCTATCTAGTGTCCCATCATCGGCCATTGGAGATACTTGCTGCTAGGAGTCACAGCATGGCTCTATGCCATTGTAGGCAGTGCCATCATACCATCCCCTCCATAAACTTATCAAGTTCAGTTTTGAAGCCAATTAGGTTTTTGCCTCCTCTGCTCCCCTTGGAAGGCTGTTGCAGAATTTCACTCCTCTGATGGTCAGAAACCTTTACCTAATTTCTAGCCTAAACTTGTTGATGGACAGATTACATCCACTTGTTCCTGTATCCACATTAGTGCTTAACTTAAATAACTGCTCTCACTAACTGGTATTTATCCCTCTAATGCATTTATAGAGAGCAATCATATCTCCCCTCAGCCTTCTTTTGGTTAGGCTAAACAAGATAAGCACTTTTCATACTTTTATATGCAGTTCAGACCGGGCTTGTCAGCGAAGAGCCAGTCTACTCCCACTTCAACAAAACAAGGAACAAAAGTAAAAATTCTGTGGGAGAACAGTACAGTAACTCCTCACTTAAAGTCATCCCAGTTAACGTTATTACGTTGCTGATCAATTAGGGAACATGCTCGTTTAAAGTTGTGCAATGCTCCCTTCTAACGTCGTTTGGCAGCCACCTGCTTTGTCCAGGAAGAGCAGCCCATTGCAGCTAACTGGTGGGGGCTTGTAACCAGGGTGGACCGGCAGCCCCCCATCAGCTCCCCACTCCCCTAAGTTCCCTGTGCTGCAGCCGCCCATCAGGCTAGCAATTGTTGGGCAGTTCAGCTGTCCCTCCCCCCACTGCCATGTGCTGCTCCTGCCCTCTGCCTTGGAGCTGCTCCCAGAGACTCCTGCTTGCTGTGTGGGGGGGGGGGGGGCAGGGTGGAGCTAATGTCAGGGTGTCTCCCTTCCTCCCTCTTCCACCCTCTAACTTCACCACCTCAACCAAGCTTCATAATCATCATAGCTGTGGACAGTATTAAATTGTTTGTTTAAAACGTATACTGTGTGTGTGTGTGTGTGTGTGTATATATAGTTTTTTTGTCTGGTGAAAAAAATTACCCTGGAACCTAATCCTCCCACCCTCGCATCCCATTTACATTAATTCTTATGGGGAAATTGGATTTGCTTAACATCATTTCGCTTAATGTTGCATTTTTCTGGAACATAACTACAACTTTAAGTGAGGAGTTACTGTATCTGCCACCTCTGATTTACATGCTGAATCAGTTCTGCCTCTGCAAACACCTGACTCCGAGGGTGTGTCTTCACTGACAAAAAAAAAGGGTATAGATTAAAACAGGATAACTTATGTGTGATAACTATCTGGCTGTAAAAACATAGTGGAGGCAAAGTTCTTTAGTTTTACTGTGGGGTAAACTAGGTGAGTTACTCTACCCACAGGTGGGGCAAAGTGCTTACCTTCTGGTAAATACTATAGGTTATGACCAAGAGAAAACTCTCCTGCATTTGTTATCTCCTCATAAAAAACAAAAATTTAAAGGTGCAGCAGACAGAAAACAAAACCACATTAGTGACATAGCAACATACACCATGCTTCGGAGTCATTGACTAATCAAATGGCTAACAAAACCAGTGTTTTATTAGATTTGAATTTGGCCAATTGTTTTCAGTGGTGGTAACATTAGAGGTGGATTTGGCTTAGTATGTGAAAGGCTACATTCTTTACATTTGTTTGATGTTTGAGGATGCCAACAACAAGCAGACCAATACTCTGTAACATTTAACTTTTTTTGAAACATTTTCAAATCTTCTTTAAATTAACACCCTCAAATTTTATGCATGCTGTGGCAGGGTGCTGGTGCAAAACCACCTAATTAGCCTCTGCCCGGTCAGCTCCAATCAAGGGAAGCAGATTGGGGCTGATGGAAAAGGCCTGATGCTGTCCTGAGGATTGGTAACACCTGCTGACCTGACAAGCCAAGGGCTATAAATGCTGGGGGGAGCCAGAAGGCAGGGGGCAGCCAGGGAGAAGTTAGTCAGGGAGGGAACTGGAGGCCCTCTAGCTGAAGGCTGACTCTGCCTGTAAATGAGGAGACTAAACCTGTAAAGCTTGTATATAGATGGACACTGGTGGTGGGACAACCTTAAGTAAATAAAGACACGGGTGTTGCACAACCCTGAAGCCTCTCTGAGCCTTATTGGGGAGAGCAAGCATCCCCAGGAAGAGGGGCAGGTTGTGAACCCTGTTACAATGCACAAAGCACAAGTTTCTTTATGAACAGTGGGTAAAAAACAGATTTACAAGCCCAAATGATGCTTGTGTGTGAAACTTCACTTTTTGTACATACAATTTTTTATGCAAAATAATAGGCACAAATGTAGAGGCTGCCTTCCGCTCCCTTTGACATTTTGGCAGAGGTATTATGGTAATGTACATGCAGTGATACAGTTAACCAGGAGTGCTGCCAGCTTTTCCGCCGCCTTAGGCGGCGACAGAATGTCCCACCCCGAAATGCTGCCCCCCCACAGAGGCAGCGGAAGGTCCCGCCGCTGAAATACCGCTGCGCTCGCCGCCCCCCAAATTGTAGCACCCTAGGCGACCGCCTAGGTCTCCTTATGGGTTGCGCCAGCCTTGCAGTTAACAGCTCATTGTTTGCATTATAAACCTTGATTTCTAGTAAAAATGGGCAAAAGAAGTGGTGTGTGGACTAGGTTTCAGTTATCATTTGAGTTGAGACTGACTCATGTCTAACTTTGAGGTTAGATGGTTCCAACTCTTGCAAGTATTTTTGAGAGTTTGACTCCAAAAGGCTGAAAACAGATTTGCAGCTGCATGTTCTGAGGGAACAAGCTCCTTAGGTCGTAACATTCCTGGAAAATATCCTTCACTCATGCACTTTAGTCTCAACTAAACACAGTGCTTGGCTATCTGTGAATCAGCAATGAAGTAAGGACCAGCATGAAGTTCATTCGTGCCTCAGCACATCCTTCAAATGGGTGCACTTCTAAACCAACTGTTAACTTGCTGTTCCCTCCGGATGCCATGACATCCATAAGAGCTGAATTATAAAGACATTCACCATATAGGCAGCTCCAGGAAACCTCACTGTACATCTTCTTTTGCATACAGATTTAAGACCTTATCTCATTCAATTTAATTACAGCTTTTTCATCATAATATATATGGAATATGTAATCAAATGGCATAAAGCTTTAGGTGGCATGAGTTAGGGTGCATATATGCAGTACATACAATGTAGTTTTAATTTGACCTGGCCATTCAAGCATGCAGTGTGCATGCAGTATGATACTGCTACTAAATCACCATGGTTTCTACAGATCTGCATTTTGGCTTTCCAATAATTTTTTATATACTCATTTTCTGTGCTAATGAAATTTTTGCATATTTCTTGAAAGTATCTAAACAAATACTAGAAAAATAAGTACACATCATCCAAAGTTTCATCTTAAGTCATAGTAGCTTTCGTTGCAGTTTCTGTGATAATCACTTTCTTCTTTTTATTTAAAGCACATATGTTTGCACTTGTAATAAGGCAATCAGCTGTTAACAGCCCAAATCCTATCAACACTATTATTGAAACACCGTACTCAATATTAGCAGTGAGATAATCCACTGGGAGAACAAACTTCACAGCTTGGGCTATATTAGATATTTCAGAGTGCAGGGAGGCTTTAACAATGGCCCATACAGCCATATAGTTTATAGTTATATTTTCTGTTGCAAAGCTTCTTCTCTAAATACAAATATTTCCTTGTTCCCAGCATGCTGAGGTGTCAGAGTGCAGGTATAGCACTGGTATAGCATTATCAAAGTTGTCCAGAGGACTTTCACTTGTTCTTATTTAGAAACTTACAGCTGAAAATGGAAATATGTTAGATTATACAACATGTATTTAACCCTGTAATTAAAACTGTTGATCTGTTCCTTTAGAAGCAGTCAAATTGTTAGCAGCACAAGTGAGCGCCTATTCCAGTTACTCAATTCAACCATCTGAACAGTGAAGGTTTCATGCTGGACAGATCCCATAACAGAACACTTGCCCTGGTAACTTGAGGGAGACTTGAGGAAGCACTTGTGAACTTGAAATCTCATTGAGGACAAAGATTCATGATATTGAATTTAATGGCCAGAATAGGCTAATTCTGTCCTCATCGAAAGCCTTGCAGCCCTACCAACTTCACTCAATTCAGCCTAGAATTAAGAAGTAAAAATGTAAGTAAAATTGTTGAGTCAAAGGCTTTCACTCTTCACTCCACTTCACATTTGGAGACCACCTGGCTCCCTTCTGTGGCTGCTCAGAAAGCAATATGACAATATTATGACTGTAAGGCCTCCGATTACAGTTGCAAGCACCACTTTTGCAATTCTTTAAAATCCATTGGCCTAATCAGTCTAAAATCACCCCAAAACCAGAAGTTAAATCCTGGCCCCATTGAAGTTAATCATAGAACTGGAAGGGACCCCGAGAGGTCATCTAGTCCAGTCCCCTGCCCTCATGGCAGGACTAAGCATTATTTAGACCATCCCTGACAGTTGTTTGTCTAACCTGCTCTTAAAAATCTCCAATGATGGAGATTCCACCACCTCCCTGGACAATTTATTCCAGTGCTTAACCACCCTGAGAGTTAGGAAGTTTTTCCTAATGTCAAACCTAAACCTTCCTTGCTGCAATTTAAGCCCATTGCTTCTTGTCCTATCCTCAGAGTTTAAGAAAAACGATTTTTCTTAATTCTCCTTGTAACAACCTTTTACATACTTGAAAACTGATCATGTCCCCTGTCTTCTCTTTTCCAGACTAACCAAACCCAATTTTTTTAGTCTTCCCTCATAGGTCATGTTTTCTAGACCTTTAATCATTTTTGTCGCTCTTCTCTGGACTTTCCCCAATTTGTCCATATCTTTCCTGAAATGTGGCACCTAGAACTGGACACAATACTCCAGTTGAGGCCTATTCAGCGCAGAGTACAGCAGAAGAATTACTTCTCATGTCTTGCTTACAACACTTCTGCTAATACATCTCAGAATAATGTTTGCTTTTTTTGCAACAGTATTATATTGTTGCCTCATATTTAGCTTGTGGTCCATTACTACCCCCAGATCCCTTTCAGCAGTACTCCTTCCTAGGCAGTCATTTCCCATTTTGTATGTGTGCAACTGATTGTTCCTTCCGAAGTGGAGTACTTTGTATTTGTCCTTATTGAATTTCATCCTATTTACTTCAGACCATTTCTCCACTTTGTCCAGATCATTTTGAATTTTAATCCTATCCTCCAAAGCACTTGTAACCCCTCCCAGCTTGGTATCGTCCACAAACTTTATAAGTTTACTCTGTATGCCATTATCTAAATCAGTGGTTCCCAAACTTGTTCCGCCGCTTCTGCACCTGCCATTGGCCTGGAGCAGTGAACCGTGGCCAGTGGGAGCCGTGATCGGCCGAACCTGCAGACGCGGCAGGTACACAAACCAGCCTGGCCCGCCAGGGGCTTTCCCTGCAGAAGTGGTGGAACAAGTTTGGGAACCACTGATCTAAATCATTGGTTCTGTTCAATATCTTCATCAGACCCAGAACTGATCCCTGCAGGACCCCACTCATTATGTCCTGCCAGCATGACTGTGAACCACTAACAACTATTCTCTGGGAATGGTTTTCCAACCAGTTTTGCACCCACCTTATAGTAGCTCCATCTACGTTCCATTTTCCTAGTTTCTTTATGAGAAGATCATGCAAGACCATATCAAAAGCTTTACTAAAGTCAAGATATACCATGTCTACTGCTTTCCCCCATCCATAAGGTTGGTTACCCTGTCAAAGAAAGCTATCAGGTTGGTTTGATACGATTTGTTTTTGACAAATCCATGCTGACTGTTACTTATCACCTTATTATTTTCTAGATGTTTGCAAATTGATTGCTTAATTATTTGCTCTTGAAGTACAGAAGTTAACTATAGAAGTTAAGCTGACTGGCCTGTAATTCCCCGGGTTATCTTTATTTCCCTTTTTATAGATGGGCACTATATTTGCCCTTTTCTAGTCTTCTGGAATCTCTCCCATCTTCCATGACTTCTCAAAGATAATCGCTAATGGCTCAGATATCTCCTCAGTCAGCTTCTTGAGTATTCTAAGATGCATTTCATCAGGCCCTGGTGACTTGAAGACATCTAATTTGTCCAAGTAATTTTTAACTTGTTCTTTCCCTATTTTAGCCTCTTCTGATCCTACCTCATTTTCACTGGCATTCACTACGTTAGACGTCCAATCACCACCAATCTTCTTGTTGAAAACCAAAACAAAGAAATCATTAAGCACCTCTGCCATTTCCACATCTTCTGTTATTATTTCCCCCCCTGCATTGAGTAACAGGCTTACCCTGTCCTTGGTCATCTTCTTGCTTCTAATGTATTTGTAGAATGTTTTCTTGTTGCCCTTTATGTCTCTAGATAGTCTGATCTCATTTTGTGCCTTGACATTTCTAATTTTGTCCCTACATACCAGTGTTATTTGTTTATATTCATCCTTTGTAAATTGACCTAGTTTCCTCTTTTTGTACAACTCTTTTTTTGATTTTTAGATCACTGAAGATCTCCTGGTTAAGCCAAAGTGATCTCTTGACATACTTCCCATCTTTACTATGCAGTGGGATAGTTTACTCTTGTGCCCTTAATAATGTCTCTATGAAAAACTGCCAACTGTCTTCTATTATTTTTCCGCTTAGACTTGCTTCCCATATGAAGTACTTGGGACTTAGTATAAAATGATAAGTGTTTGACATTTGCTAAACCTTTGTAACAATTCTGAATGTAAGAGGATTGATTATGATTCTGCAGTGTCATTGGCACATTACACATGTAGAGACAGGAGAACTTCCAACATCTGCTTTTTTCACAGGCAAAATATAAATCCATGTGGATTTATTCCTTCTAAGGTCCCAGCCACATCACAAAAGCAGTGTTCTAGGAAATAATGGTATAAAACCTAAATTAAACAATAATTTAACTACCCCATTTTTGCTCCTGTGTAGAAAGGGCAGAATTTAGTTAAAACAATTTCTGAAAAGCATCCAAAACTAATATCATCCTGCTGGGCAGATCCTTATACTTATGAAGATCTCTTAGCAAGGATGTCAATGCTCTAATGTCCTTTAATAGTGTTTGAGAGAATGTGATGCAGTTATTTATTCCAGTGTATCCACAATGGAGTTTGTTTTACATGCCTCAGCCCACATTACTCCATCTTACCATTTTCTATGTAACCGAGTATATACATAGAATGACTCCATGGCACTGTGGGGTGTGATCTGACAGTCTTGTTAGCTTGTTGAACACGTACTTTCAAGTTGAATCTGCCATTTTCAGAGCCAGAATAGATGTACCTGGAATAGGCACCGTCATGCTTGATAATGTCTAACCCTAGACATAAAAAACAACAGAATTAGCAGAAAGAAATTACTGCATTAGTTAGTTCTTCATTGTTAGAAGGAAACTCAAAGTCAACGACAAGGGCAAATTCTGCTCTGACTTATATCTCATGCAACTCCATTGAGTTTGGTGCTGTATAAAAATCAGAGAATAATTTTGCCCGGGCTATTTATAAAATGACCAAGAGAATGTGTGACAGATTTTCGTTACCAATCTGCCTGGGCCACAGTTGATGAGGCTGGGCCACAGGATCATAACATCACAGCTATCAAAGCAGCTGTAAAATCATATTTTAAGTACATGACAGGGAAGTTTCATAGTAGATCTGGTATGCCCTGTATAAAACAGGGCCATGTTTTACAGGTGTAAATTTACTTCTACTTCAACAAGACTATATGAGGCCTGGTAAATTTTTGCTCTTGGTGATGTGTAACATTCAGCCATTTTGTCCTACATGTTTAACAATTGAAGTAAAATGCACAATATAAGCAAAAAAAATCACCCCACTGCCACCACTCTCCCAGCCACCCCCGCCTCTGCCAACGGCAGCCTTGGGATGCGGGGCCCAGTTTAGGGCCCAGTTCAGGAGCAGGAACTGGGCTGTGAATGGCCGCTGAGCATGAACCGATGCCCAACCACCAGGCCCAACAGCGGCCTCCAGCGCCACCACCACAGGCACTGCCCAGCCTGACCCACAGCCTGTGCAGTGATGGCTGGTCTCAGCTTGTTCCCACGACTGTCACCTGCACTGCATGATTCCGGTAAAGTGACCAGATGTCACAATTTTATAGGGATAGTCCTGTTATTTGGGGCTTTGTCTTATATAGGCAACTATTCTCCCCCATCCCAATTTTTCATACTTGCTATCTGGTCAACCTAGGCTCAGGAAGGTGGCCGTGTCGGCAGCCAACTTGTTCATACAGATTAGTTTGGTGTTGGTCTTTATAGGATGTGATGTTGCATTAACAAGAAATTAATTTTTTTAGTTGAAACATAACTTTGTAAACATATTGCACTTAAGGTGCTTACCCACCCACAGCAGCAGTAATTACTGGCTATGCTTGGTAAAACTGTTTTTGCCTTCCCTTTGCCTATAGTCAATCTAGTGCATTAGGACAGGAAGCAAATTCCTGGAAGAGGAAGTAACCAAAACAATCAACTCAGTCTTATGATGTCCTTTCAATAGTGGGATTCTAGGAAGGGGAGGGGAAAACAACCACACACACCTAAAAAAAACCTTTACAAAGTTGCCATTGTGCAAAACAGTTATTGATCAAGACAAGACTTGAAAGCTACTGTGTATGTAAGTACTTGCTCTGCTTGAATGCAATTTACCATTCTTTACCTTTTATTTTAGCAAGTTTATATATCTTTGCTGATTGAATGCTGCTTTCAAACCCTTTTTCTACTGTTCATTTAGCTCCAGTTTGCTGAAAGTATGTTTAGTAACGTAATGTGTCATTGGTTCATGATTGTCTTTCAAACCTCAGAGGAGGCACATGCTCCTGTAGAGACTACAGTGTACGGAGAGTGAGAGGAGCAGGTTTCTATTCCTTGTGCTGTCACCCTGAGACTTTCTAAAAGTCAGTTAGGCCAAGTTCTCAAAGTTGAGCACCTAGATAAAAGTGGACCTTCTTTCAGGGGTTGAGACGCCATAGCTGCCATTGATTAAATGGGAGTTGTGGTTGCTCATTCCATCCAGAGACCAGACCACTTATATCTCTACCTATGGATTTAATAGTTAATTTTGTGTGCCAGTGTTTGAAAGACTGAGCTTTAAGCACGTAGTTAAAATGGGGGCTGAAAGCAACTGAGATATCTGGATAAAAATCGCTACAGATTGAAGCTAGCCCCTCGTAATCAGTTCAGTATTCAAGTTATCTCATCCTGCCCCAATACCTAACTTCTCTGAGAAGTAATTGATCTTCCTGAAATTTTGTGTTCCTTCTCTCATTCCAGGACAGAGTTTTTCTGGGAAGTTTGATAAAAAAGATAAATTAGTTAAAGCATTTTAAAGCTATGGTATTTTGAAAACTTCCCCAACATTCACTTCTTTTCGACATCCAGAATTGCTTGGCTGATAAACGCAATTTGTTTTATGGATTTTGCTGAGGAGAGATGCCTTTTAGTTTTGAGGGGAGCATGATAGATGTAAAGATATATAAAGAGTTGGTTTTAGGTATACAGGTCACCATCCAATACCCATTAAAGTCAACGGGCGTGCTTCCAGAATCCTTCCATTAACTTTAATACCTGTTGCATCTGGCACATAAAAAGCAACATTCATTGAATAACAGTTATCTATATTTATAGTATAAGGATTTTTTAAATAACTTAAATGTTTATAAATATAAGCAGCCCTTCTTCCGACTCCAGCCCCTGACTGTGTGAGAAGTAGGGGCATGAGCTGAAGAGCAGGAGGCCATGAGACTCAAGGCTTTTACAAAAGCTAAGACCATTAGATTCAGTTTAATTTCAATGGAAAGACGATTTAAAAAACAAAATGTTCTGCAGTGTTTGTAACCCCAGCACTGTACTAGCGCAGGGGTTCTCACATTCTTTATAATGTGGACCACAGCTCCTGTCATTTCTGCCTCCCCTCCCCATCACATAACATCCCTGTGGCAACTTCAGCAATTGCTTACATGAAAGAGTCACACTGAGAAAGTATTTATGTATTTGTATTTTCTTTCAATGTAGTTTAGCAGATAGAGATGAGAGAAGTGCCAGCCCCATGTGACCAGCTGCCGATTCACAGACTGCCAGCCAGCACTCTGCAGAATAGCAGTGGTCCAGGAACCAGAGTTTGAGAATTGCTGTGCATGAAAATCTGAAAGTAAATTTAATTAAAAACTGACTACTCTGTTTTCATTGTCTCCACTGAGAAAAATACAAAAACTGAACAAACAGCAAGAGTAGTCCCTGGGCTCAATTCTAGTCTCATAGGACCTATCACAGTACCTTTTTGGTGTTGGCCTGCAGTCCTGTCCCTGGGTTCAGTTCTCAGTCTGTCCAACAGATCCTGTCACAGTATCCCAGTTATAGCCCCTCCTGGGCTAGCTTTCAAACTCTTTCAGCCACTTCTGGGCTTGCTCAAATATTGTCCTTGCTCTGATATGGAGCAGTGCCCCCAGGGCTTCTTCTCTGGAGATTCTCCACTGGTTGCCCCAGCTCAGTCCCTCTTTACTGTTCTATTCCACCCCTTTCAGGGGTAACAAAGTTCAACAATTACTGAACCTCTTCCAGGACTTTAGCTCCTTCTCTGGGGTTGCTCTCCCTTGCTCAGAGCTTAAGCTACTTCCATAGTGGCTGGGGGGGAGGGGAACCCTATATCTAGCATCAGCCTGCTGCTTCCCTTTACCTACAGACTATGTTTCCCTGGACCGTATCCTTCTCAGCCCCAGTATCTTCCTTGCTTTTCTGTCTGTAGCCAGCATTGAGCTGTCCAGCCCTGCAGCCAGTCAGGAGCACCATCCTTGCTCCTCTGGCTCTAGCCAGCAACTGATCTGCTCTGTCCAGCAGCTCATTTTTATATGAGCCTGATGGAGTATGATTGGCTGCTCCCTACAGCCTCTCTAGACAGCTTGGAGGACACAGCTCTACTGTTCCCTTTCCTGTGGCAGGGTGTGGTAGGACTGTGAGGCCTCCAGCAGGGGTCCTCCAAGTTCCTGCTACACCCCATCACACCTCCTTTGTAAAGTGCTTTGAGATCTACTGATGAAATGCATTATACAAGAGCTAAATATTAATTAATTAATATTATTACAAGAGTGTGCACGAGCAGGCTTAGGAGCACTTTCTACTTCTATACAAAATGTGTATCTTTCACTCCACCATAGGCTGCCCTTCTAGCTAACCACTGCTAACAGGGGGGTGTCAGTCCTGGTGGGTAGTCATGGTCCCAGCCCACATGTCCTTTGGAATGGACAGTACTGCCAACACTGAGCCTGAACCAAAGCTCATTGAAGTCAGTGGATCAATGGATCAGGTCCACTGTTAACCTCTCCTATTGTACTCAGGAAACATAAGCAGCCAAATTATTGATGCCTCCCCTAGAGATGTGTTGGAGGTGAAGTTGGGATTGCCAACCTTCCAGGGTTGTCCTGGAGTTTCCAGGAATTGAAGATTAATTAAGCTTTAATTAAAGATTATGTCATCTGATGAAACCTCCAGGAGTACATCAGCCAAGCTCTTTGAGCCAAGATTGTCAATTACAATGTGTGTGAACAGCAGCCACAGCAATGAAGTCCCAATTGCAGTTGGGTCCTCAAGGCACTTGTGCAATATAAATGAGAAGAAAAATAAGAGCCAATCATAATTGGTGAATGAAAACTTGGATCTATCATTTTTGACTGTCCCACTAAATAAGTATTTATATGAGAGATCAGAGTATCCCTGAAGGAGCTGTTTTGGTCTATTGGGTAAATATAATGTGATTTTGGAAACATAACTGGAAGAATTTTTGTGTGTGTATTTTGAAAATCCACTAGATGTCAGTGTAACCAAAGCATCAAACTGCTAGACAGCTCTTAACTGGATGTTAGTTAACTGGAGAACAGGGATGTCCGTGGAACAATATTTATAGACCCACTTACTCCATGGACACAGTACATCTGAGGACTGCTATGTTTTATTGTTACTCTAGGAAATATTAACAGGAACAATTTCACCACTGATTACTCTGACTCTGTGATGTAGTTCCTACCAATATATAACTTCTGAGGAGTAGAAATATAAACACTTGTGAGAATGATGAGCTGGTAGTACCCTCCAGTTTAGAGGTAGGATGAGCAGGCAAAATGAAGCGCTACTGAATAGGTGGAAACAGGGCCAGCTCCAGGGTTTTTGCCGCTCCAAGTGTCGGGAAAAAAAAAAAAGCCACAATCGCGATCGGCGGCAGCTCCACCGTGCCACTTTCTTCTTCGGCGGCAATTTGGCGCCAGGTTCATCCCTCTGAGAGGGACCGAGGGACCTGCCGCCGAATTGCCGAAGAGCCCGATGTGCTGTCCCTTCCCCTTGGCCACCCCAAGCACCTGCTTGCTGAGCTGGTGCCTGGAGCCGGCCCTGGGTGGAAAGCAGGTAAAACTAGGGCCACTTGTAGGGTTGCTAATTTTGGTTGGATGCATTCCTGGAGGTTTCCTCTCATTACATAATCTTTAATTTCTGGAGACTCCAGGACTCTCCTGGAGGGTTGTCAACCCTAGCCACTTGAGGAGTTTAATGCCTGTGAATTCTGCTTTGTGACTGTAATTTTTCTCTTTATAACTCCCCACAAGAGACCTTCCTCGCTTTTCTCCAGAATGTGATGACTATTCTTTCAGACATAGAGGAGTGGTTCAGGCTCTCTCCAGAGACCATCAGGGCTGCTCTCAAATCCACCAGAGAGATTGTTGCAGAGTGCTACGAGGTGCTCCCTCCCTAGGTTGAGGGCATTTTCTCTTTATAGCGCTCCTAGCTTTTGCATTGTCAGGAATGAAGGACCAGCCCCAAACACAGATCTCCAGATAGTGATGACAGTTTAATCACCAAGTCAAACACTCCTAGGCTCTCAGGCCAATTTTTCTATCAGGAAACAGCTCAGATATATATGATTGGGCAGGTCATCAGATGAGAAATCCCATGTTCATGGAACATTTCTCATTAGGGTAGATATTAATTGACAAATAAAAAATAAAACACAATCCACAATTCCCATGATTTGTTCTGTTTTACTGTTCTTTATGCATAATACATTGCACCTCCAAGCCTTCTGTTTATTACACTCTACTAATTACCCTCTTGTGTCCCATTCACCTATACCCAAAAGACATGAAGAAAACCACCAACATGCACCAGAAAAACAAAACTGGGGAGTCATATTGCCTTTACATGTAGAAGAGCAACTAAGAGAAATTCAATTTCTGAATTTCATTTCATGGCATAAAAAAAAAACATCTGGGAAATATAGAAATTGCAATAACCAAACAAACACTCAGATGACTCTCTCAGACAGGGCTTGTTTTCACAAGTGATTTGCAGTTAATATGGTTGTAAAAGTTAACCTGGACATTCCCCAAATGTTTGTTCCAGGCATAGTCCAAACTTGGTAACTACCTTGAACTGTCAGTTAATTAACTTATACAAAATCTAAGTGTAGGCATACCCATGTTTGCCAATACATCTATATCACTAAGTATACTTCAGTGGAAGCAGCAAGAAACCCCATACTGGACTATGACATTTCCCCAAGGTATAATCTGGAGGGCTGAGTAGTGGTGTCTCCTCAACTCTCCAATTGGGGTGCCTTTTACACTGCTTCGCTTTGAGAACAACCACTCCTGGTCTATTTATACACAGCCTCTAGAATGCAAAATCACTCCCAGCTGAATTATATGCATGCTTCTAGCCAGCCACTCCTGAACTGTATTGCAGAGTGACACCAGTAAATTCCCAGTCCAAGACTTGTCACCAGAAATTTGCATCTTGTACTGCCCAGCTCTTTCCTTCTGTACTGTACAAGCTTATAGAAAGCCCATCATTTCATAAATGGAAAATGATATGCTCAAATCCTGCTATCTCAAATTAAGTCTCTCAACCACTTCAATCCAGACATACACTGGTTTAGATCAAACAAGTTTATTTAACTACAGAAAGATAGATTTTAAGTGATTACAAGTAATGAGGCAGAAAAGTCAGAACTGGTTTCAAAGAAATAAAAGGTAAAACGTAAACTAATATCTAAGTTAACAAAGTAAATTTAAAGCAAAAGGTTTCTCTCACTATATGCTTACAGCAGTCTGGTTGGATTCCTTCAGCCAGGACTCCTCCCCCCAGTTCAATGATGCTTCTTTCATCTTTCAAATGTTGTTGATGCCATGAGTAGCGATGAGGGGAGAGAGGTGATTTTAGGGATGTGTTTCACATTTTTATCTTTTCCTCCTCTTTGAGAATCATCTTAGGCTGGGGTTCAGGTGAAGCCAGTCTGTTTACATAGGAACCCCCAACTGCTCCATTTCCAAGATGTAAAGTTCTTACTCACACCCTTCTTCCTGCCAAAGAATGGCCACTTACCCCATTGATAGTCCATTTGATTGTGTTGACACCTGGCTGAGGCTTCAGTTTGCCTTTTGTCTCTGAGGAACTGGTATGGGCTGCTTTCCCAGACTTGGAATATCCCTTAGTAACATCATACACAGAATCTTATGACTTTACATAAAATGTTGCCACATATTTTACCAGAACAATAATGATCAGCAAATTATGAATTTTCAGATGATACCTCACAAAGCATAGTTTGTACAAGATTTATCATAATTTTGTAAAAGTGGTGAACAAAAAGGAAAATGGTGTGTCTCATGGACAATTATGGAATAATTAACCCATGGAAAAGTTCCTCCCTAGCCCCTATTAGTGATAAACTGATGACCTGAAGCATGAGGGTTTATGTCCCTTATAAAATAATTTCACTCCATCAAATATAAATATGGATGTTTTCATTACCCATAGAATGGATGATCCTTTCCCATTTTTGGAGAGTCACATCACACAGCATGATGTTGCAAGTTGGGCTTGCAGGATATAGGAAAGATGAGTGAAAAGCCATCTGCTGAATAGCTTTTCCTCCTTGATGCTGCGTGCAATTGCTTCTACATATGATGTGATTGGTGGCATTCCTGCTAATTTGGCATATATTGTCTTCTCTTCTACTATTTTGCTTTTGTTCTTTCGTTAATAGTTTAGAGTTGAAATGTTGCACGTGTGATTGGTGATTATATCAGGAAGAAAGTGTTTTCCATATGCTCATTTGTGGATACTGTATGGCCCTGATCGTGATAATAATTAAACACTCGCATAACTCTCCTCCCATAAGTAGAGTTGTGCATTACTTAAGCATTTGTAAGGCCATCAGAAGTATATACTTTGTTTCCTACTCACTGAACATAACTGAAAGGATGTGAAGGTATGTATGAAAATGACAGATTACAGATCTATCTAATTTCTTATTAAATCTCACCTTTCTGACAGCTAAGCAACTGGAAAACAAAAATAGAAAGACATAGTTTTTGCTACTTTTTAAAAAATAAAGCACAATAATGTTGCAAAATTCTTGCAAGATTAGAATTAAATTCTACATCTAGATTGTCATTTATATTAGTGTCTTACTCTGCTGAGTACATGCTTTTAAATTCAGTATTTAGTCTATGTACATGTACTGTAACATAGCATAAAGTAATTTAAAGCAGAACAGAAATACACATAAATGTACATCTATTTTAAAGTCAATTCATTTAATTTTCAAATGTATTACAAAATTATTTAAGTCTCCCCTTATGTATTTTAAAAATCACAAACAGAACAAATCAAGATAGATTCCTACTGAACTTTCATCTTACAATTAGTTTTATTACATTCTGAGCTCAGGGCCTCCCCTTCTATTTTTCTTGTGTAAAATGCAAACAAACATACTTACAGCTATTGATACAGCTATTATAGACCCAGCTACTATTAACACTATTGTTAAAACATTAATACCTTCATTGATAACATCATCATTAGGAGTACTATCAGGCGAGGATTCCTTTGGAGGGATAAACAAAGCTGCTTGTGCTATATTAGACACTTCTGAGGTCAGGGAGGCATTATCAATGGCACGTATTGCAAAATAGATTATGGTGCCATTTTCTATTGTGACATTTTCTGATTTAAACTGAAATGATTCTTTGGTGCCGGCAGGTTTAGGTACCAGACTAGAAGTATTCACGGAAGTAGCATCCTCAAAGGTGTTTCTCAGGGCCAGAAGACTTTCACTCATTTTTATTATGTATTTGTCAGCTGGAAAAAGCGAGGAATACAAGTAAGAGTGTGTTAGTAATGCCTATTATATTATCTGTAACTGCAAGCACAGTACAGGATTTGTAGAACAGTTTTGTATCTTTATCAGAACTCCAATGATACTCCATTACCACCCCTACCATTTCCCCCAACCTCACTATTGATGGGCCTGCTTAATTGACTCCCATCCTTTCTCTGAAGAGCTCTGGGCAGGATTCCTGTTAGAACTTGTCTGTTTCACAGTTTAACTGGGTCAATAGTCTACTGTTAACTGATGTGGGGCATTCCCTCCCTTTATGAGCACTAAGTGCATTATATTATCAGCACTCTTAGCTCCTGCTGGGCTGAGCAGCAGGAGACCAAACCCAAGAATTCAAGATGAGTCTTCCACATGGCAGTGCAGAAAACTGCCACTAAACTGCCCCACATCCTGGGCCGGCTCCAGGATTTTTGCCGCCCCAAGCAGCAAAAAGAAAAAAAGTGGAAAAAAAAAAAAAGCCGCGATCGCGATCTGCTCTACCGCCGCCGCTTCAGTCTTTGGCGGCAATTCCGCGGCTCCCTCTGGGAGCGAAGGACCCGCCGCCAAATTGCCGCAGAAGAGCCAGACATGCCGCCCCTCTCCGTTGGCTGCCCCAAGCACCTGCTTGCTGGGCTGGTGCCTGGAGCCAGTCCTGCCCACATCCATGCCTCCCCACCAGCTTCCCCTGTCCCTCCCCTACCCATATACCCTTCAATTGTCTCTGGTGAGTATCCAGGTCAAGTATAAGATCAAATAGTACATTTAAAAAACACAGCAGTACAGGGATATGTCCCTGCATCCTGGTCAACATTCCCTCTCTAAAAGCATAGACAGAGATAGGAAAATGCCTGCTCCATTTGCCAGCATAAGTAGAGTATCAGGGATGTTGCTGCAAATGTGCCTGGCTTCCACAGTTGTCACTTCAAGGTTGTTTGGTTCTGTTCTGCTAGTGTGTTTTCCAGGTCTTTGTTTGAGTTGAGTTCTACCTCCTGTCCCGCATCTTCTTTTCTATCTCTGCAGAGCCGGGGGATGGGGTAGCAAAAGAGTGCTATTCCAGCTCTACACCATCAGAGGATCCTCCCAACTGAGGTTATTCTCCCATTGGTGGCTACTCTAGCTATACGGTTGTTATGACCAGGAGGAGGAGTGCAAAGTAGCCACATAGCAGAACCTAGACCAGTGCTTTGGGGATTTAATGGAGTTGTTGGTTTATTCTCTGGTGAGCTGGTTGACAAGAGCTGTAGGCATATGTAAAGATTTTAATCTGAGGCTGCTCTCTGTGTGACTGTAGGACTTCTATCTCAACCCCTCTCTGGCTTGTACCGATGTACACACTGTAACACAATTGAGTCATGGGACCTGGCTACAACATACTTAAAATGTGTATTATAGAGGAGACCTAGGTGTGTCCCCATAAATGGATTAAAGCCTTGAACTGTCCATGGTGTAACTGTGTCCCCTGACTTATGTATAGTTGCAGTGTAGACAGGGGCTAAGCCTTGGAAGAGTCACAGGTGAGTATGTTTTTAATTTAATTTGTTTGCCTTTTTAAGCTAGCATTGGCTGGTTGGTATACAGGTTTTGCATTTCTGCTGTAAAAGTGTCAGGGTTTGGGAATATTTCATGTTTCTCAAACATTTTTGAAGGATTAAGGGGGACTAACGTTAATATCATATTGACCAGGTAATTTATTGGTTACGCCAAGGCCTGATCTACACTAGGAAATTTTAGAGAGAAAATCTAGCGGAGGCCAGGCCATAGTGATGGTCACATTTTTGCAGATGGGAAAGACATAACTTTTGTCCTCTGCTTGGCTGGCTCATCGTATGTAATTTCAGATAACTGACAACAGTTTATCACTTCCAGCTGATTAAAACAAAACTTCCAACTTACCTTGTCCCACATCAAAGTCATTCCCGGGAGCTGTCCAAGACAAGTGAATTTTATCTTCTTCATACTGAGCCTCAAGGTCAATAATTTTACAGGGTGGGAACACATCAGTAGTTCCTCCTGAAGGAACATTTTCCATTACAAAAGAACCTCCTGAGGCAACTCTATTGAAACTTCCTAGCTTTGCTTGAATTTCATCATCACTAGGTTCAGGTCTCGGTGCATTCATTTTAATTTCACCTGTCCCAAAAAAGATTTAAAAAATGCTCATAATATTTGACCATTACAAAACTCTAAATCATAGCACACTTTCTTTTTATCTAGCATTCCTTCTCGCTTTAATCTATTTTTTTCTTTAACTTATTCAAACATAGTGCAAAAATTAGTGAGGCTCAGACAGAAAACAAAGTGAATTTCAAGACCTGCATCCTTGCACAAAACTAAGGCAGACCCTAAAAGCAAACCAGATTTCAAGGGTAGTTGAAAGTAGCAACAGTGCCTATTATCAGTTAGGGTATTTAAGGTATTGAGCAGGTGTCAGTGGGAAGTGATTGTGATAAGGTAGCTTCCACCCCACTCTTCCTCGGTATTGCAGGCAGTGGAAGAATTACAACCTCATAGGCATTTCCTTGTTTTTCTGGGTTATAGTTGGACACATTTTTATGTAGACTTAAAATTCAATATATTCTAAGCTTCTAGAAATACAGAAAATTGTCTCTCTGTGTGTCCGTGTCTGTGTGTGGAAGAAAGAGAGAGAGGATATGACATGCAAAAACTAACATCAATCCACCTTTAAGGTTGAGAAATCAGGCAGTCAAAAGTAAAGAAATTCCGAAACTTAAGTTTTCTATCACCATATTTTTTCCAGTCCTGTTGCACAATTTGTCTGGGTCTTTTTGGTACTGGTAAAACATCATTAAGGTTTATATTTAACAAGGAAAACAGGAATAGGAAATACTACATTGTGCAATGTAGCCAAGTGACCACTGAGGTGCAAATCTTAATTGTTGGAGCTTCCTGAGTTTTTTGGGTGCCTTAGAGCTCAAGTTTAGAAAGCGCTTCTTACTCAGTAGAGCTGCCACTCTGTCTACCCAGAATCAGATTAAATGACGAAAAGTAAGTTACTATTTTTCCCCAGAGTTGTTAACCAAGTTCCATCTGCAGAGCCAACTGTTCTCTTCAAAGTATGTCCCCAGTTACACCTGTACAATCCCATTCTTGACCATAGTGTTGTATAGATGTACATGAGCATGGCATTTGGCCTGCAGATTATGGAGACAATGCACAAACCAGAAAGAACACAACTTGATATTCAGAACCTCAGCATCTGCAGGGCTGGGAGTTAGAACAGCTGTGTTGTTAACCTCTAACTAGCACAAATTTGTTCTGGAGCGATTGAGCCACAACAGTGTAGAATTCGACAATACTATTTTTACAAAGTCACTTCAGAATAAAGCTATATTTGAATGATGAATTAACTGTAGTTTTTGCACTTAATTTCCCTGGGGCTTTTAGTCAAAACAGAAATGCAAAAATAAGGGAAAGAGGAAAAATATACTAAGTTACACACACACTCACACAAAGTGTTTTCTACTTCATGAATGTTCCTTACCATTTTCTATGTAGCCTGGAACATACAAGGCTCGACTCTGCCTGCGGCGAAGTCTGACAGTCTTATCTTTCCCTTGGACACGCACTTTTAAGTTGTATCTACCATTTCCTCTGAAAGATGTAAAGTACTTTGAATAGATTCCATCATTCTTGGTAATATCAGCACCTTGACATACAAATGTTAATAATTAATCATCCAAACAAGGTACCTTTTGTTACAAAAGATCTTTTCTTGCTGTTCAGTTCATAAACATACATCGGGCCTACTCCTGCTTCTAGTGAAATCAATAAGAGTTTTGAGATGGACCTAGGTGAAAATGGGATTGATCCCATTGTGGTGACATAAGTTCATTACATATTTAACAGGAGATAACAATATGGCATTAAGCAACAGAGGGTCCTGTGGCACCTTTAAGACTAACAGAAGTATTGGGAGCATAAACTTTCGTGGGTAAGAACCTCACTTCTTCAGATGCAAGAAGTGAGGTTCTTACCCATGAAAGCTTAAGCTCCCAATACTTCTGTTAGTCTTAAAGGTGCCACAGGACCCACTGTTGCTTTTTACAGATTCAGACTAACACGGCTACTCCTCTGAATGTGGCATTAAAACATGTAGCTGTGTATTTACTGTTATTTTAAATAATAACCACTAGTTTACTAGTTCTAAACTACTTAATAATTCTCTGTGGTCTGTGGAGCCCTCCTTGGTGATGTGCAGACTAAAACTCTTTGAGATTGAAGCAATGGTGGAATGTAGGGTTATGGGGAGGAAAGAGCCTGCTGTCTGTACTACGTGGTTCAGAGAACAGAGAAGTTGGAGAATGATCACATCACCTCTGCAGGCACAGTAGATTTAAAAAAGGAGAATAATAATCTATGTAATTCATCCTTTTGAAGGAGATGTTTTTAACATAGCTGTACTGCCTGTAGAATATAGCATGTGACAAGTTTTAGAAACTGACTCTCACTCTCTTGTTGTGCCTCCTGCATCCCCTCTGTAAAATATACACAAGTTCAAACAGTGAGTACGGCTGAATCAGGACCACAAGACTCCCTTCTGTCCCTGTGCTGGCTATTTGCATCGGGGTAACCGCACAGGAGAGGAAGAAGACTCTGCACAGCCACTACACACCCTCCTGCTTGGTGCAGTTTCTCTCTCCTCCTTCCTAACACACCCAACAATGTAGCTGTGCCAGCATGTCAGGGCACATGTGCTGCACCACTTTAGACCCAGTGCAGTTTATTCCCATCCTGAAGCAGTGGGGAGACCAGAGTCACAGTTTCCCCTCACTTATGGCATACGCATGACTGAACCCTTAGTGATAAGCTTGGAAGTAACATGCAAAGACCGATTCTAAAACACATACCACAAAATGGGGATTGTACAAATTTCTAGACAAACTGTAAGGAAACAGTGGTGAAGAAGAGAAACCACCCAGCAGCATGGAAGGAGTTAAAGAGAGCCTTTGGGCCCAGCTAGCCCTGCCCTGTATACCTGCAGCCAATGTCAGGCCTGGAAGGGAGAGAAAAGGAGGGAGCCTGCCTCAGTTTGAGGCTGACTAGTGAAGAGACAGGAGCTCGCTGCCTCTCTACCTGAGGGAAGGGTCACTAGGCTGCGAGCAGAGGCAGCCACCAGGAACCAAATACTGTCTTCCTGGGCAAAGGAGCTGGAGAAAGAGGTCTAGGCGCACGGGGCCTAAGAGGAGCCCAGGGGAACAAAGCTCAGACACCTTGTGGGGGTTCTGACCCTGCTAAACTTACTACTGCCCCATATGGAGGAATCTGCAACCTCAGCAGGATGCCGCCCAGGGTCCACAAGGGGTGCTACTAGAGACAAGCCACCACAGGAACTTGGACTTTAGGAGTCACACCCCAGACTGAAGGGACAGCAGTGGGAAGTAGCCCAGGGCTGTGGATATAGACTCTGTGCTGAGAGGTCCCCTACTCAGGTATTGACTTACACAGGGCCCTGGGCTGGGATCCATTGGAGTGGGAGGGCCCGGGTCTCCCTAAACTCCTGCCTTAAAGACTGAGGCACCTCAACCACAGAAGCAGGGGGCAGGAAGTCAAGTACTCCAACCAGTACTCCAACCTCCAAATCCCTGGTACAGAAACCTGTAATAAGATTACCTGAACCATCATCAAGGAGTTTGAGCTCCACTGCAGATCCAGTCTGTGGTTCAACAGTGGCCATCACGGTTGCACCAAGAACAGGCAAAAATCCTTGACTAACTTCTGCATAAATCACCATTGGATTAGGGAAGCTGTTTGTATCCTTATTCATGAGGGCTTTCACAGTCACTGGAGGCACAGCCAAAGATGCGGCTCGAGAGGTTACTATCATGGATATGACTTGAGACTCTGTGTGCTTATTTTGAATCCAATAATACCAATCCCCCACCTGCAAATCAAATATATGGAGTATAAAAATATAATATAAGACTCCTTTAGTCTATAGGCAGCTTTGTGTTTCCCTGAGTTAGTTATTATCTTAGTTCAGGGGAGATTTTCCAGGGCACAAAGGGCAATTAGGGGACCACAGCTAAGGTAATCTGGGTACCTTACTCAGGATTCTTTGTGCTCTCAAATGTTTGGTTTCTTTTAAATTTAACCTTATGTCTGAATTTGCTCAGTTTTAGTGGTGGATGTTTGAAAATTATCACATTCTTGGAAGGACTGGAAACCGTATATTATTGATATGCACTCGCAACCTGAATTTAGTGTTTTGTCTGGGAGTCTTGTATCCTTGGGATGTGTATAGTGCATAATAAAAAATTAGGAGGAGCACAAATGACAGTTAGACAACCACTGGAAGTCAGTGGAGTTACACCATGGATAAAATTGGTTCATTAGGAATATATATTTATAACTTCTAAAAGAGAAGGGGCATTTTAGATTATGAAAATGTTAACATGTTTGGATAATAAAAGAGTTTAGTTTTTACCTCTGCAGTGCCTGCTATATTCAGTCGAGCTGTTCGGAGGTTTAGATCACTAACTGTGAAGTTTGACGTTCTATATTCTTTTCCTTTGGGGTCCCTCAGTAAAATGTCTGGTGAAGATGTGCTTCGATCCCATGTAACTACAAAGAAGGTGTCATTTCCTACAGTGCTATCTACAGTCACTGTACCATTCATCCACTGCTTGACTGCGACACTCTGAGCTGTACTTTCAAGCTATTAGACAAATAAAATATGTTTTATGGCTAGTTAGCAGATAAACACTTAAAATACCAGTAATTACAGAGTGGTTCATTTTCCTCTTAAAGGGCCAAACAAATCAATATTTTGCATATGCAGAGGGCATTTTGACTGCTGGTGGACAACTGGCCCACTGCTGGAAGATGGGACAGAGGAGGATTAATGCTGGCACCACCCTGAGTAGATCTCTGCTGTTTTGTGCAGAGCTCAGGGCTGTGCAAAGGAGGTAGAAGCCTCCTGCCACTGTGCCTCCACGCATGGGGAACTAGCAGGAGGGCGAGGGCCACTTGGGCTAGCGATTAGAGAGTGGAATGATGAATCCCTGAGCACATTTTTGGTAATGCCCAGTTCCAGAGTACAGTTGCTTGAGAATGTGAAAATATAGTAAGCAAGGGTCTCCTTCCACTGCTCTTTGTGGTCTATCCACCTAGCTATCAAATCACTTCTGTGCAGGAGATTAGTGCTACATTTCCTCTGCAGCTGTCAGCCTGTTTCCAGAAAGACAGCACAAAGAGAGCCATACAACCACAGGTAGGGACATCAGAGAAGTAATGAGAGACACAAACAGAAATAACATCAACAACAGGGAGACACACAGAAAGGAGAGAAACAGGATGTCCTTTACCAACATTGGTATTGCACATGTGAGCCACCAGAATTTACGGATGAGCTACCAATATAAGTTTTATAGCAGCCCACTGGCCTACCAGGCTGCAAGTAGATTTGCTCACTCCTGTTTTACAGATTACAAAAACTAAAGATAGAAAAGTACCTTTTAATAAAAATATCTTTCTGTTTAGAATAAAAATTGGAGATTAGATACTGGAAGGCAATTTCAGAGATCACCTGGGTGGACATTTGAGAGTCAGGTGCTCAGATTGTACTATAGTAATGAGATTGGTATAAGTGCTTAGAAAGTGTGATAAATTCTCTTTTAATAGCTGATGTTACTATCCCAGAAAATAAAGAAACATTTTGTTTTCTTTCTCCTGATGTGACAGTGGACCTACTAAAACAGAAAACCTAATAATAATTCAGGATTTCAACTATCTCCAGATGGACTCTGAACATGTCACCTCCTCTCTCCATTGTGCAACAACAGAGCTAATTTTGACTCCATTAGGAGTCTTTTACATGCTACAGAGCTGAAATCACTGATACCAAGGTCTAAGCGTTAGATCTGCTTTGAGCTAGTGGTGCACTAGCACCAAGGCTCCCCTATGACCAGCTAAAATCACTGAGAGCTGAAATCACTAAAGAGCTGAGATCACAGAGAGCTGTGATAAGTAGGGGAGGGGCCTGAAGACAAGTTGGTGAGCGGCTAGTAGGACGGCTAGCGGAGAGGAGCGGATAGCGGAGAGGCGTGGCGAGCGGAGCAGAGCGGATAAGAGGGTGACTGGCAGAGAGATGCAGCTGGTGGTGAAGACTGCAGCAGAACCCCATGGAGAGGCATGGCAAATGGCCGTCAACCCAAGCAGCGGAGCATGTAAGATGCCCCCATACCTCCCCCTCTTCCACCCAGGCTGGGAGGTAAACTCTGCAGAGGAACTTCTGAACTCTGGGGGCTGCACTGACCAAGGTCAGAAACTGTGGGTGAGGTGACTGTTGGGTTGTTGGACTTAAGACCCTGAGGGGAAAAGGACACTGCCAAACTTACTTGGGGGGTGGGTCTTTTGCTCATGGTTTGTGTTATGAATCCTGTTTGTGGTGTTTCCCCAACATAATGCCGCATTGTTTCCCTCCTTTATTAAAAGGCTTTTGCTACACTGAGACTTCGTGCTTGCGAGAGGGGAAGTATTGCCTCTTAGAGGTGCCCCGGGGCGTGGCATATAATTGTCCCAGGTCATTGGGTGGGGGCTCGAGCCGGTTTTGCATTGTGTTAGTGAAACCGAACCCCTAGATACTGAACCCGATCCTTGTTGCTGCCAAGTCTGACGGGCAGAATGGTTACATTTATGAATGTATATATAACATAACTAGAATATGTTTTATGCTACATATGCCATGTAACATATCTATGTAAAGGTTATGACCTACTGAATAAATTCCTCCTATTTGTATGCATGAATCATTTTTGTACTTGAAGTTAGGAATATTGGCTGTATACTTGCTTGATTTCTATTGAGAAAGGAATGTGCAAATTAAATGCCCAATAAAGAACCACTTAAGCCAACAATGAACTTGAAGATGCCAATCCATATCTAAGCTTTCCCAGGAATGTGGCTTGGCTGGTAAAAACTGAGTCATGCATGGACATGTGACTTGCCCATTTGACTCCAAAACTCCATCTTGGAGCTGGATTTTGCATAGGAGAGAGGAGGGAGTCTCCACCCACAAGAGAAAGTCTACTTAAACCCCTGGGAGACCCCTCCATTTTGTCTTCAGCTGGCTAAAGAGATAGCCTCTCCACCCGCAAGGATACCCCAAAAGAAACTGGAACAAAGGACAGTACCTACAGGGGGTGTGAGTGATTGCTGGACCCAGACTAGCAGGAGACTAGTCTGTAAAAGGAAGCTTCTGGAACTGGTGAGGTTTTATTTGTATTCAGTTTCTTAGACATAGACTTGTGTGTTCTATTTTATTTTACTTGGTAATTCACTTTGTTCTGTCTGTTACTACTTGAAACCACTTAAATCCTACTTTCTGTATGTAATAAAATCACTTTTTACTTAATAATTAACCCAGAGTATGTATTAATACCTGGGGGGGGGGGGGGGCGGCAAACAGCTGTGCATATCTCTCCATCAGTGTTATAGAGGGCAAACAATTTATGAGTTTACCCTGTATAAGCTTTATATAGGGTAAAACGGATTTATTTGGGTTTTAGACATTAGGAGTTGGGCATCTGAGTGTTAAAGACAGGAACACTTCTGTAAGCTGCTTTCAGGTTAAACCTACAGCTGTTAGGGGTCGTGGTTCAGACCCTGGGTCTGTGTTGGAGCGGACGGGTGTATCTGGCTCAGCATGACGGGTGCTGGAGTTCTAAGATACCAGGGCAGGAAAGCAGGGGCAGAAGTAGTGTTGGCACATCAGTTGACAGTTCCCAAGGGGGTTTCTGTGATCCAACCTGTCACACTATTCATTCCCTCTGAAGCATCTGGTGCCGGCCACTCTTGGAAGACAGGATACTGGGCTAGATGCATCATTGGTCTGATCCAGTATGGCTATTCTTATGTTTTTAACAAGACCTGTATACATTTGTAGAGAAGCTAAGTAGTCCATGGACAACGCTATGTTAGTTGCTGTGCATGATTCAGATAAAGTGCAAAACTGTGTCCATAGTAGAGATTTAACAAAGTGAGGGATGAGTTGTTAAGTTATAGATAGCACAACCCAAGAGCTGTGATAGAAATAGGAGGAGGGGAAAACTCAGTACTACTAGCCTCAATTATTTTGAAGAAATCGTTGCTCAGCTGAGATAGTGTCAGGAAAGCTGGGAATCAAAATGTTATCTATTGTTTAGAAGAGAAGCAATCAGGGTATTTTCCTCTTTATTGATAATGGTATTAAGTAAGATGCTCTGGAAGACAAGATGACTTGTTTACAGCATTCCATATAGGAGTGACTGAACGCTCTGTGGTATTTCTGCCTACCTCTGTCTACAAGTCCCTTTTCAATAGCTAATTGTGAAAATTTTTAATTTTCTTTGTTTCACTGGCTATTTCATTTCATTGCTAATATAACAGACCGCAAAAATTCCCACGGCCATTTCCAAATATCACTTTATACTTCAATTTTAAGATCAGCCACTGGCAGTTCAATAGTTACGATTACTGACTGTAGTAAGAGCAGGCCCTGAGATATAAACCTTGGTATCAGAGGCCTGGTATGAGGCCTAAGGCCTGAACTAAAGTAATGGTCAAGACTTTGCTAACATAAAGCAAAGTTAAGCTGTGAGCCAGAGGCAGGCCCTGCTCACAGAAGCTGGCAAGGAAAGGGCTGATGCTGCAAAAAGAGACATACCTAAAAGGTACTGGACACCAGATATCAGAACATTCGCATACTTGTCATTCCACACTCAAGGAACAAGCCGACCCATCCCAATGACAGGGGCAAAAGGGTAAAATGATGGATAGAGTTGTTTTGATTGAACCAACATGTACAAGGTGAGAGGCGGCACTTTACTATGTAGAGGGGTTGTACCTTGCTACGTAGAGGGGTTGCACCTCAATACGTCAGGAGTGATGTGTAACTTGTTTGTACCTGTGTATAAGAATGTATCCCTGGGGTGGTGTCTTTGTCTGGCCGAGGGGGCAGTGGAAAGTCCTGCCACTGAGCCGGGTCCATTGCCAAGAGGCACTTTCTCATAGTATGCCCGGTAGACTAAGTAATCTACGGGGAACTGCAATTGTGTCCAAGGTCGCAATAAACCTAGTCGACGTGACTTTGCATCTTACTAGACTCTGTGGTTATTGGGGGTTCTCTTCAGGTCTTCTGGATCAGCTATCTGCGCAGAGCTGGGGCAGCACACAGAGGGAACACATGCACGCAGCCGAGTGATATCAACATAGGAGAAAGCAGAGCACCACACCGGTAGCATCTCACAACACTGACTACTAAAATTACTACTATAGAGCAGTAACTGATTAATAATGTGAAACAAAATTGAAACTCAGACCTGAATAGACTGTTCAGAAATATTTCCACTTCCTGATGAAATTCCACTGAATGCATCAATAAGGCTATTGGAGTCGACTGTATCTGTGGCATAAAACCTTAAGCCTCCTGAAATGTGATGGTTAAAATAATCAGAATAGTAATTTACTGTAAAACAGTAGGTTTTTCTTATGTGCCTTATTCTAGTTTGGCTGTTGCTATAAAGCACAGTGTTAATTTGATAAATTAAATCTTGTTCCTTTACTATCCTTTGTTCATGGGAGAGGAAGGGAACCACTGGTGTTGGGGAAACCAACTAATACAAACACTTAAAGGAGTTCCTGCAAAAAGCTAGTCTGACCTGGGAAATGCTACCATCTGTTCACATTTTAACTCCACCTCGCTTGATCCCATCTAGCACTTCATCCAGCACACTGTGCTGATTCACTTACAGGCTGTTCTTGGTAAGTCTGGACTTTGAGCTATGCACTACCTGTAAAGTGTAATTCCTTTTTGAAAGACACCTCTGTAAAAATAAGATTGTAGCATTCCATGATTATTGCTTCTCAATTACTCAGATCAAATCTGCTTCGTTTACCACTATAATGTTTGGGCCACTTTCATATCTGCTGAGCACCCATAACTCCAATGGGAATTTCTGCTGCTCAGTGTTTTTGGAAATCTGGCATTTGTTTCAAACAGTGAGTCCTGCCCACTGAGACTGGGCCCTGAAAGACCAGCTGGGCTCTTTCTGGCTCACACATCAGTCACTAGCACTCTGTGTCAGTGTAATCAGATTCTGTGATCAGAACTTAGTGAACTATTCTGTTATAATACACAAACCAGAACTGAATTCAGGTTGTTCTCTCACAGCCATGTTGGCTGTACAATGCTAACAGAGTAAAAAGCAGTACAATCTTATTTAAGTCCCTGAAGCAAGCGGATGTGACTCTGAATACACAAACGGAGCATCTCTGTTGACTAAGAAGGTGCCATTTATACATAGTCACTATTCAGAGTAAAGCTACATTCTAAATCAACACATGGAATTCCCATGGTAATTGCCCTGTACTGCAGCATCACCCAGCACCCATCTGGCTTTCCTTCAAATGGCTGAAGTTCAAAGGAACAGTGCAGCTCCAACTCAAAGCAGAGCTGACTGACTCCTCAGCTAGAGCCCTCCAGCTCTGACTAATTGTGAGAGGGTTATTATTTAATTATTTAGGACATTAATAAGTTTACACACCATTGCCATGTAAATATCAGAAATAAAATGTTAATCATTTCAACACTGAGCTTATATTTTTGTTTAGAGAAACATCCTGAGGTAATATAATTATCAAACCTCGCTATTTAGCAGAGTGTTACCAGGTTACAATTTTTTTAAAGCAAGGACAGATAAAGATAACAATTGCTCCCAATATTATTGTGTTTATTCAGGTGAAAATAAACATTCTGTAAATCTGACTGGAATTAGGTGACTAAGTTTACTTTCTTTTCATATTGCAAGCTGTAAACCACTCTAGTTTTACATTTCATTCTTCAAGTATGCAAGCCAAAAGCAGGGTTAGTTTAGAAAGTTACTCACCCGTCATATTTGAAAATTGTTCTAGTTCTGGAGCAGCATTTGGTCCCAAGGCAATGGTGTGAATGATCGAGCCACTGTTTTTCACCTCCGTAAGGCAACTGCTCATACCCCCATCCTCTCCATCTGTCAGCAGTACAATTTCAGAACCATAGAGATTAGAGTACTTTTGTTTAATCACCTACATTGATAAGAGAATTTCAGGTATTAGCAATAGGACTTTATTGTAAATGTTAGCTGCCCTAGCACAGGTAGCACAACAATTTTCCTTGATGTATACATGTGCAAGTGTAAGGCAAAATCCTTTCCTTACAAGTGTGAATTGTGCGAGCGGTGGAGGCTGTGTTATGTGGCAATGGCTGAATTGAAGGTGTCTGAATTATCCTGCCTGTACAGAGCAGGATGGTTCAGGGGAGAGGTGTCTAAGGGTAGCATATTCCTTACATCTCTTCCAAGAAGTTGCAATGTGTGCCCCCACTCCAGGTCCTGCTGCCAATGACAGCATATGCATAGGGCATCTTCCAGAAGCTTGAACATGTCCTTTAAGGCTATGGAAAGCTACCATGAATGCAATTCTGTTCTGGGTAGTGGCTTGAGAAATCACAGCCTATCTTGGTGCCATTTTTACATAATCACATTTCAGAATGAAACCATGCTTAAACCAATGTTAAAATAAACAAAATGTGCAATTTTTATCAGACTTTATATGATTTTGATCTTCTGCAAGATGCCTTGAGATTCCTGCAAAGCATTCTTGTAAGTTTGTGTCAATGCAATCTTAATTTTTTTGTAGTATAAACATCACAGGGCCTTGTTAATTTCTTAGGCCCTGCACCTGCTTCTATTGAATCAAATAGATTGAGTTTCCTAAGTCTCTCACTCTAAAGCACATTTTCCAAACCTTCAATCATTCTTGTAGCTCTATTCTGAACCCCTTCCAGTTTCCCCAACATCCTCCCTGAAGTGTGGACACCAGAACCAATCCCTGGATTCCAGTAATGGTCTCAGTACTGCTGTACACAAAGGTGAAATCACCTCCCTACTTCTACTCATTATTCTTCTCCTTATTCATCCAAGGATCACATTAGCTCTCTTAGCTATATCACTGTACTCAGAGCTCATGTTCAGCTGGATATCCACCATGATCCCTAATTCCATTTCAGCGTCCCAGCATTCCAGGACACATTCTCCCCAGTGTTCTCCTTCACCTCAAATCCTTTGCGTACTCCTGCGCAGATGTTAGTTCCTCCACCAGCTGATATAGGCAGGTATTTGGTAAGATCCTGGCGTACATTCTCATTGATTATTTGTTGTAGATAAGTTTCAATTTGTGCTGTAGAATGGAATGTGACAATTCCAACCCAGGAACCCGTTTCAATAATCTGTAGCAGGAATATCTCTGCAGCTTGTCTGAGACGTTTAATGCGGTTATTCTGCAGGTGAAGAAAGGGATATACTTAGAACAATCAAGGCTTTACAGGAGAGACAGCAAAAAGCAAGAATACAGCAATTACTAATGTTCATTTTGTACCAAAAAATGGAAATGTACCTGCCATAGAATAGATGAGAGATTTGGAGGGAGTATATGGGTAGTTGTTTAACATTTCCAATATCTGAGTACTCCAAACTACCTCACATTACCCCCAGCCATATTCTTTCCAGACGAGTGGAGATGTGTGCCATGTTTGGCTATCATGAAAATGTATCTGCATACTGAAACCGCCAGGAGATATATAACAGTGTGAGCCAAACAGCATTCTAATAATGTGATCTCATGCTCACAAATAAGATTCTGTGTCACATAATTTGTTTACAGTTCTGAATCTTCAGCCACTTTACCTAATCCACCTACCTATGCATTAGGATAGCCCCTGTATTTTACATATTACTGCACTTCGAAAATTTGTTAATTTTCATGAGAGAACGTCGTCAAACCAGCTGTCGTCATTCTTGATCTTTTTAAGATTAGGGGTTGGGCCCATTTCTATCTTTTTATCTCTGGAAATCTAGGTGCAGATCTTAGTTAACTACTTGTTTGCCTTTTAATGGCTTTGGGGTGAATTTGATACTAAAGAGAGTAAAATACTCATAATATTAATCTATATAAGCTTTTCCAGACTGCTCTTTCACTGTACCTCCAATCTGAAACCTTTGCTATTCCAATCTGAAACCTCTCCAGAGGAAGGAATGCCAGCTGTGTCAAAAGATTTGTTAGTGTGATGGGGACAGATAATCATTAGAGAGTACCACTTTCACTTGTGACCCAAAATCTGAAGTATTATCTCTAGAGGGAAAAGATAGGTGCATTTACATCCTGTGCCTCTCAGTTCCCAGTTGGGTGATTTCATAGCATACGTCACGTATGATAGACACAGATCCTGTCAGAACTTCACTAGATAATTTGGGCAAATTGTCAATCTTTGCTGAAGATCAGTTCCAGGAATGGAATTGTATTGGTGTGGCATGTCAGGAAGATGATCTGTTGGCACAGCAATATAGGGCAGTGGTTTTCAAACTGCGGGTCGCGACCCAATACTGGGTCGCGGAATGTAAGGCACTGGGTCATGGTGGCTCTGGTCAGCACTGCCGACTGGGCCATTAAAAGTCCCGTGGGCATTGCTACCTGGCTAAGGCAGGCTAGTCTCTACCTGTTCTGACACTGTGCTGTGCCCCGGAAGCAGCCAGCAGCGGGTCTGGCTCCTAGGCGGGGGGGGCCTCTGCACACTGCCCCTGCCCCAAGCACTGGCTCCGCACTCCCATTAGCCGGGAACCAGCCAATGGGAGCTGGGTGGGGGGGTGCCTGCGGGCGAAAGCCGCGCAGAGCCACCTGTGTACCTCCACCTAGGAGCCAGACCTGCGGCTGGCCGCTTCCAGGGCACAGCACAGTCTGCGCTGTCAGGACAGGCAGGAAGCCTGCCTTAGCACCCCCCACTGCACTGCTGATTGGGAGCTGCCCAAGGTAAGTCTGCACCCCAACCCCCAGCCCTGAGTCCACCTCAAACCCAGAGCCCTCACCCCTCCTGCATCCCAACCTCCTGCCTCAGCTCCGTTGGGTCGCGGGCATCAACAATTTTCTTCAACTGGGTTGTTAGGAAAAAAGTTTGAAAACCACTGATATAGGGGATGCTTACACAGGGTATACCTTCCCTGTACCTGTTTTCAGCCAGTGTTTAGTGCTTTACTTTCAAGAGCCCTGAATGCCATTCTGCTCAACTGTAGTTCATCACAAGATGCACTACTTACTTGAGATCCATATCTTTCTTTGTCACAAAATCAATGAAGTTAGTATTTGATATTGACAAATACTGAACTACAAAACTGAACTCATATAAAACATTATATAGTACCCTATACGTCAGTGGTCCCCTAACTTTTCCTCTTGCACTCCTCCCTTACCAGTAATAGAATATGTCTGTGTCCCCTCGGGCCACGAGCGGAGCCACGGCCACGGGACAGGAGCCCAGGGCCTGGGACAGAGCAGAGCTGAGTGGCTTTCCCTCCCTGTCCCCTCATGGGGTCTGGCTCAGTCCCCACCCCGGACATTCCTCTGTGTCCCCGCAGTGTCCCCGCCCCAGAGTTTGGGAACCACTGCTGTAGGCCAAAGAAATAGCCATATGCCATTTTAAGCACCCTCCTGTACATTTTGATCAAATTCATTATTGTGGATCTTTATCAAATATTTTAAGAGATCTGCTCAACCTGCTTTAGCCTCACAAATGATCTTTGTGAAAGAGAAGATAAATCCCATGCACCATCCTTGGCAAATTCCGTATCATGTACCAAGGATTTTTCTAACAGACTTTATCAAAACATCATCATTTGGCTCCTCAGTAGAGTTGTGTTGATTGTTGAACTGAAGACCCAAAATATTTATTTTTTAAAGAAAGCTACATTAATACACTTTATACTATATAATAATACAGTAGAACCTCAGAGTTACTAACACCTTGGGTATGGAGGTTCGTAACTCTGAAATGTTCGTAACTCTGAACAAAACATTATGGCTGTTCTTTCAAAAGTTTACTACTGAACAATGTCTTAATACAGCTTTGAAACTTTACTATGCAGAAGAAAAATGCTTCTTTCCCTTTATTTTCTAGTAGTTTACATTTAATACAGTACTGTACCGTATTTGCTTTTTCTGTCTCTGCTGCTGCCTGATTGTGTACTTCCAGTTCTAAATGAGGCATGTGGTTGGCTGGTCAGTAACTCGTCGTAACTCTGAGGTTCTACTGTATATATGGAATACATGATAGTATGGTACAGTTTTAACTAGCATGAGTTGGGGATACTAATGTTGTTCCTTGATGGTGACATTTTGAGAGACTAGGCAGGCCATTCGAAAGAAAGGGTGATAAAACCACACCAACATATATTCAGTACGACAGAAAAAAAGTATTCTTGAATGTCTTAAGAGATGTTTCATATTTATATTGGGACTGTTTTTTATCCTTTTACCTGTAAAGCCAGGTGCCTTTTTTATCATTATTCAATCCATACAGGGCTTATGAAGATTTCTAAAAATTACATAATTTTGTTTTCAATCATAAAATATCTTGTCCTCCCAGAGAAATACCGGTGGGAAGGTTCTATTTCTAGCCTTGAAGATCTGTGAAATATCAAACTTAAACATTGTAACATTTTTGAGGACCGACGTTGTCACTGGCTCAGGATTGAATGTTTGAAACAAAAATAAGGGATGAAGATATTCTGTATATTGGGGAAAGAATACAACATACATTGATATAAAAATAGCTCTTGGAAGCTGGTTAGTGGTTTGGAATGTAAGACTAAAACCTGGGTAGATGGATTTATAGGAAGAATGCAGCTGAAGCTTGTAAAGGTACAGGATAAATAAACCGCAAAAATGTGTCCAACTTATCACATGGCTATCACTTCTTCGTGTTATGATATTTATACATATGAACAGACAGCTTATTCAGGGAGGTTATATTGGATTTACTATAAGATTGATAAATTTGAGGCCCAAAACAGATTGAGAGTCTCTTTAAGGGCTCATGTTATCTACAGGGGCCTCTGCAAGAGGAAAATTGTGCTAAATTTAGCACAAATTTTAATTAAAAAAAAATGCCTCTGGGTAATCCAGCATCACTTTATGACATCCCAAATTCTTGACTCATTAGGATGAATGATTATGAAGGAAAGTATTTCATTTTTATTTTGCTATACACAGTGACTTTCATATTTATTTTGAAAATAACTTCGGAGTCACATAGCACGAAACGTGCATGAATGATATATTTTCTATTTTGGGGAACTACAGTGATTCTGACATTCTGGAGCTGAAGCTAAAAAAAGAGCAGTAGTTATATTTTGTAAGGCAAGAGAGACCAAGTCTGGCATATCGTTTTTAGCAATTTGATGAGTTTCCTTTTATCAATCCCTAAATATGTATAATGGGAGAAATAGTGGCATCAATTTTTCTAAAATAATAAACATGATAACTGAAATATTGACTGAAGAAAATATTGTAATATATACACACCACATTGTTTTATAATTGCCTAACCGTTTCTAAGCATTTCTGCTAAAAAAAAGAACATGTATGTTTATTCTTACCCCAGCCATGCTCCCAGAAACATCAAGTACCAGACAGACTGCTCTGTCTTTGGTCTGCAGCAATGAGAAGGAGGTCTCAAACGGAGGACTTGCGCTATTTATTGGAGAGGTGTTACTGAAGTCAGGAGAGTTCATAATTACTTCCCAGGTGCTGTGGTAGTTACACATTTTGTTCTGCAGATTTGTAGCCTTTTCATTATGAGTACTTTGATCACAGAATTCAACCACCTTAAAAAAAAAAGCCAATTGAAAGAGAAGAAAAATTACTGAAGAAACAAGTGAACACTTGTAATAGCAAATTCCAGTCTACTATTGTTCCATTGCTCACCACAACCACAAATACAAATTTTTTTTGCCAACTCTAAAGGCTACAGAGAATATAATCTGTCTATGTCCTGTACCCTGGATGAAGTCAAAGAAGCACGTCTCAGGGTTTACACTGAGAATAGCACTGCAGCTCAAGTGGGCATATCCACATTAGCTTTAGTCCAGCTAGTGTGGCTACAGATAGCAATGAAGATTTGGCAGCATGGGCTGTACAAGCTCACCCAGAACCCTGGATATATACTCACATTGCTAGCCTGCCCCAGTGTCCATGCCATTATGTTGTTGCTGCTATTTTTAGCCACACTAGCTAGATTAAAGCTAGCATGGAGATGCCTACCTGCACTTCAATCATATTTCAGATTGCACTGTAGAGACAGTGTGAGGATGCCCTGGCAGTGCAGACATCATCAATAAAGTTTACAGTCATGTAGTTACTATGGAATCCCAGTACTTTTATATATAAGGATCCCAACTCACCTGGGACACAACACACTCTGCCAGTGGAAAATCATGCAGGAAGAGAAAAGTTTGCAAAACCAAAAGCCCTCTGATCTTCCTGGCTGGCAGGAATACTTGTAAAGAGGATGAACAGCTCGCTGTGTCTGTCCCCCCTTGCTACTACCAGCAGGGCAGAATTTAGCCCATAGAATATTTTCGGAGCTCCAGAAGTAAGGCGCGGAGCATCTCTAGCAAGTGGCTGAGCATGCTCAATTTTCATTCATTTTAGTGGGAGTTGAAGATGCTTACAACTTAGCAGGATTAGGCCTGTCACAAAAGGGTAAGCCCACCCAATGTTGCAACCAAAAATGCCTCCTGTCAGGGTAACTTTATTTTTACCTGACCCAAAAAGGAGCAAAATTAGCCACAATGTCAGGGTATTTCCATACACCTGTGATGGGACAGATAGGCCCCACACTGTCAATTAAAGGGTTAATGAGAGCCCATGGACACAGTTGGCCCCATCCCACTACACCAGCAGCAAATGTCAGGCATGGAGAGAGGAGCTAAAAGGAAACTTAGCTAAACTCAGGGCTTCCCAGGAAGGAGAGCAGAACTGCGCTTTTCCAGAGAAAAGCCTGGTTACAGATCAGAGGCTGAGCCAGCTTGCTGGCCTGAAAAGCTCCTGCTAGAAGGGACAACCAGATGTGGGGGATCAGCAGAAGCATGGACTGTTTGGAGACAAGCCTTGAATAGAAGCGTTCGGTCCCACGCAAAGTTCATTGGACAACCCTGTTTTGAGTTGTATTTTTGTTGTTGTTGTTGTTCCTGATTCCTTTGGAAGGGGTAGGACTGAGCTGTGCCTTTACAGGAGGGCAAAATCAATGTTACCTTGGACCCCGTAGATACAGCAACATACCAGCGGAGACCTGCAGCTAGGTGAGTCATGCCCTGAGGGGTGACAAAGGGGTATTATGGAGGCAGCCCATGCAGAACAAACTTGAGGGAGAATGCAGGCACAGATCTAGCACTGGGGGAAGGGAAGAGGTCAGGACTTAAAGAAGAGACTCCCCAGCAGTATGGACCTGGAGCAACTACTGAAATCAATGGCGGAGCAGCACATCCACCAATTGCAGCCGCAACTGACTTGAGACTTAGCTGCTCAGCAGCAGCAATAACAACAACCGCTGATGCAACAGGGCGTGACCTCACTGCAGCCTCCCATAATGGTCAGGCTTCCACCATGGATCTGGTGGACACGGACCTGGCCGTGGCCCTGGCCCTGGTGCTGATCAGATTCATGAAGATGGTCCAGTGACTTTTCTTGACATTTTTCAATGGGTGGCTGTGGAGCATGTTGGACATCAGAGCACTGAGCAGTCTTACCAGTCACCTACTTGACCAGGACAGAACCACAGACTGCCTATTGTGGGCTAAACCCAGCAATAGCATGGGATTATGCCTCCGATAGCAAGGTTTATGTCTGCGGCAAAGTGGCCATTTTAGACTCATTGGCCATCTCTGAGGGCCTGGCCCTGCATGGTAGCACAGAAATTACAGGACTGAGACAAGGACAGGGGTTCAAGTGGCTGAAATGGTTTCCCTTGAACAATTTACTGGACTTAGTACGAGAAATGTGGGAGGAGCAGGGCCCCCGAGCTGCAAACATTGTGCAGTACGTCCTTGCCCTTTGCGAGAGACTAGAAGCTTTAGGCACCTTTGTAAGGGAGAATCTCCTGAATGCCGAGTGCCCAAGAGACTGCCTACAACAAATGGGCCCGTCTCCAAGTATTCAAATGTGGGGATTGCGTGCTCTTATTGCTCCCGAGTTCAGAGAGTCAAAACTTTGGGCCCATTGGCAGGGCCCTTACAAAATTATTCACCATGTAAACTATGAAATGAGACAGCCTGACAAAAGAGAAACAAAACAAATGTATGGCGTCTGTGACAATGCTGGGAATGAACAGCTGAGCCAGTGCTCTGGATGCCTAAACACTAATTAATTCCCTCCAGAGTGGACCTGACAGGGCCTAATTAGTGGATGAGAATGGGCTGGGGGAGGACTAATGAGCAAATTGACCCATTAACACAGGTGGCAGAAGGCAGCACAGGAAGGCAGGACAGGGAAGAAAGAGGCAGGCTAGCAGAGCCTGAACCAGCAAGGATCTCTGGGTAGAGAGATCTCGTCCCTCTCCTCTTACTGACAGAAATGAGAAACTGAAACCATATATAATAATGGTGTCTGGATCAGTAAGGTGGTGGGATAAGCTAATGTAAATAAAACTCACTAGGGTGTTTGACATTTGACAGCCTCCTAGGTAGCGTAGACAGAGCAGAAGTCAGGAATAGGATGTTGCCCTGTCACAATCTCAATCTCTTAAAGCCATGTAGCCCGTGACTCTTCCGCTTGACAGCAACAATGGCCAGGTCAAAATCTAGGGGTTCATCTTCACATTGCAAAACAACTGGCTCAAGCCCCCATCAACTAATCCAGGAAAACCAAACACCATCCCTGGTGCCTCGAAGAAGCACTACTTCCCCATGCACAAGCACTGAGTCTGTGTATAACTAAAGAAAACTTATTAAAAAGGGGAGGGAACACAGCATTACCTCAGGAAAAGACTGCAACAGTGATTCAAAAGCATGTAAACGATGAGTAAACACCCACCCCACAGTACACTGGGCAGTGTCCTTTGCCTCTGTTTCCTGCCTTAAGGTCTGAACAGAAAAAAGATCTTTCAACTGAGTCTTTAAACACAGGAGAGGGGAGGGTTAAATGCTCGTAAAGACGCTTTAAACAGAGTCCACACCATCAAATAGCAATACCTGTCCCTACTCGTCCCTTCTTCACTTGAATTTGGCATCCCTACCCCCTGTGTAGAGAGTGAGATTGATTTTACGGTGATCCCCTCAAACAGGGCATGCTGACCTTTATTCATACAATAAGGAAAACAAAGTTAATTTTAACCCAAAACTGACAAGATTGATCACTTTGGCAAAGCAGCTCTGTCTGCTGAATGCCATGGCAGAGTAGGTGTGTCTATGCAAATAATCACTGCTCCTGAAGTCTTTTCTCCCAGTTCATCACCAAATGGCAAGGTAGAGTTCATTCAGATCCCAGCTTACACCAGCTACCCTCCAAAACCAGAGTTAGGGCCACAGGCAGCCAACATGTTGGCCCTTGGGATGGTCCTTACTAGGGACAATCAAACACCGGAACAATCTAAGCCCAACAACTGGTACTCTCCAGACTGTGTTTTCTGACCAGCTGAGTAAAAACTACTACACTTCCTACCACATCCAAACTAAGGTTGCACAAGGCTTCAGGACATCACGCAGCCTCTTGCATAGAAGATGAGGGAGATCGTGAAGCAGAAACTCCAGTACATGCTGGACCTTGGGGGAGGGGGGTGACAGAAGAGACCCATAGACTGGAGAAGTCCAAGCATGTTGGTTCTTAAACCCTATGGACCACCCAATTTTGCACTGATATTTAGAAAAGTCTATGCCATCTCAAAGTTTGATGCATACTCCGAGCCACACATTGACAAGCTACTAGATCGGTTAGGTGAGGCCAAATGTATTACCCTTTGGATCTCACAAAGGTATACTGGCAAATCCCACTCACTCTGGAGTGCTGAGAAAAAACAGCCTTTGTCACCTCTTATGCCCTATATCAGTTCCAGACCCTATTGTTTGGCCTACATGGGGTTCCAGCAATGTTCCAACAGCTAATGGACCAGTCCCTCTAGTCCCACAGTAGTTATGCTGTGTTCTCCCTCGATAATGTCATGGTCTATAGCTGGAAAGACTTCCTGAAGCACATGGTTGCTGAAATCTGGTCCCTCAGAGTGGACAGACTAATGGTGAACTCTGCAAAGTTCTGTACAGTCAAAGACTAAAACTACTTACCTGAGATACACCATGAGGAAGGGCCAGGTACAACCTCTTGTAGACAAGGTCCAGACCTTGAGGGACTGTCCACCCCAACCAAAAAAAGCAAATGCTCCAGTTTGGGGGGCTGACGGGATACTACTACCAGTAGTTCTGATCTATCGAGGCCTTTCTCAGTAATCTTCTCAAGAACAGTAGCCTGAGAAAGATCCATTGGACAGAAGCCTGTGAAAAGTTCTTTCAGCTACTAAAGGGTAACCTCTGTAGGGAGCCCATTTTAAACAGACTGGATTTCACTGGGGAATTCCTCCTACACACTGATGCTTCTGAAGCTGGACGGGGGGCTGTCTTGTCTCAGATAGCTGATGGTGAGGAACATCCCATCCTGAGTTGCAAGTTGTTCCCAAGAGAGCCTATTCCATTATTGAAAAAGAGGACTTAGCTGTGAAATGGGCCATGGAGGCACTCCAGTATTACCTCCTTGACAATTAATTCACCCTGGTCATGGATCATGACTCCATGCTATGAACGACATCAACCCCCAACTCACATGGTAATATCTGTCTCTCCAGATCTTCTCCTTCTGTGTCCAGCATAGGACTGTGTGTGCTCACTGAAATACAGACTTTTTCTCTTAGTAGAGGGGAGCTAGCAGGGGAGAGCAGTGCCCTAGGTAAGATCCTAGGTGGGGTGATGAGGCAAAAAGGCCCCATGCTGGTAATGAGAAGGTTGATGAGAGCCTGTCTATCCAGTTGGCCCCACCTCATTGTATCTTCAGCAAATGTCAGCCATTGGAAGGGAAGGACTGGAAATGTTGCCCTGAAAGCAGAGGGGAAGTTTTTTGGGCAGAGTGATGGGTAAAAAGAGGCTTGGAACTGTGAGTAAAGAAAATATCCCCCGTTGTTTGATTCCTGCTATCTTTAGAGTAACAGGACTTTGTGTATATTCTTTGTAAATAAACAGGATTGCATCAAAGAAATACTTTACTCCATCATCAGTTTCTCCTAATGGAAACAACCTACAAGACACTGGCTATCCACTTGGGTCAAAAAGCGGTAACAGTACTTACAGAAGGGAGGCTCTGCATATACATTATAGATGCTGGGGCATTTTGTGTTTTTTCTGGTACAAATTTACATCCAGCTTCATACAGCTTTGTCTGTTCATCAGATTTGCATTCTCTTGTCGTGCAGCTGTTTCCCGTGCAGCTTTGGACTATGTATTTCCCAGTGATATCAGCTGAACACCTAAAGGGGAGGTAAGATAGAAAGAGGCTTAGCTAACAAGCTGCATATAATCAACAAATAATAATCTGTTATTTATTATTTGAATCATGAAAGACCCAAAGTCTCCAGTCAGCACTGGGATTGTATTGTATTAGCCATTGCACAAACACAAATTTAGACACTTATCTCTGCTCCCAAAGAGTTTACAATATAATTTACAAGTGGTCAGAATAATAAAATACTGGTAGACTTTTTTTCCAGAGGAATCTTCAAGAAATCATGTATAGGTTGTGCATCAAACACCATCTGTGTAAGCAGTAACAATGCAAGTGCCTCTACTATTCCATCAATATGCTTCAATCCAGACATGAAGAATGCTCTCCAGCGGTGAGCTGGTATTACATTCTCCATGCCCGTTCAATCATTGTCTTTGTGACACAGGTGGTCACTAAGTTACTAGTTATTCCCCCCCTGGAATGGACTTGACTGAAGACAAGTCTACACTACAGAACTATATGGGAGTAGCTGCGCAGCTGTAGCACGTCTGATGAAGACGTGCGATGCAGAGGGAGAGCGCTTTCCCATCGGCATAATTACTCCACCTTGGCAAGAAGTGGAAGGTATGTGAACAGGAGAGCATCTCTCGTCCACATAGCACCAGAGTGGACAGCGTGAAGTTTGCATCACTTGGGGGGGAAGCTTTCTTGACTTAGGCTGTAATGTAGACCTGTGGTGTAGGCATGGGGCTGATGTGCTAATGAGAGCAATCAACCCAGCAGCTGGGAGCAGTTAAGAGGCAGGAAAGAAGTGCAAGAGGGAGGATGCCATGAGATACAGGGGCTCACCATGAGGAGATCTTTCCCTCTGCCACCCCAGAGAGTGGGCTATGGTGAAGTTTATGTACACTGGTATGTTGCTGCCCAAGGCTGTGCTGATGGACTGGTGGAAGGGACCTAATAAATAACACACTGATGCTTATTAACTTGGAAAGTGTCCAGCCAGTTTGTGGTGGTTGAAGGGTGGAGACAGAAGACCATTATGTGCCAAATGTCATTGAACTATTTAAAATGTCATCAACTGAAGACAAAATATAAAAACACTGGTACCTTGTTGCTTCAACACTTGCTTTTCCAGAATTTACAGACACATAGAAAGGTGCATCATTATTGTATTCATCAAACACCCCCCAACGAAGATGAGCCCATTCATGGACAAAAACTTTGGCTGTGGAAGAGCAGGAGCATATGTGAAATCTAAATACAACACTTTACAGTTTACTTTGTATTTCCGTAGATCATTTCAACAAATTTAGGGCACAATCCTGCAATGAGCTCTGCTTGGATGGACCCCTGCACCCACACAGGACTCACTGTGGGATCCGACTTGAAACCCAAACAGATCACTGTGTTCAGATTAACCCTTCCCGAGTATTAACAGACCTAGGTAAAGATCTGACACCTCTGCAGACAGTAGCTTCTGTCTATTCCTGGTATCAAGCAAGCTGTCTCATGTTACCGATGTCTTTTAAAATAATAATTCTTGGCTCTTATATAACACAAAGGAAAAGGTGTACTGTATATTAGAAAACCATAGAGAAGTTAGTTTAACTTCAGCTCAGGGTAAAACTAAGGATTACTTAGATAGTTGAAGGCAGATAAAGTGTAAAAGGTTAGACAACCAGAATACTTTTCCAGAAAATCAATATATCACATCAAGACAATCTAACCCCTTTCTTGCAGGTGTTGGTAAAGCCATTGACATGGAGAACGTATATAATGTTGTCTACCAAAAGCTTTGAATTAGAGATAGGCCAAGGAAACAGAGCTCAGATCAGATTAAATTTAAGCCAGAATTCAAGGTTTGAGTTCAGTGCTTCCCCAGCTAGAATTTGGGTTTATATTTGACTTTACTGGAATCCAGTGAATTGTTCTAAGGAGATTTTTGTCCCCAAATGCCAGAAATTTGATGAGAAAGACTGTTCTTGTGAGATTTCCACTCTTTTAGGCCTAAAATCTATACATTCTTGATCCAATCTAATGCAGGTTTGTCTTCGATTTGAATCCAAATAGCCTTGCACATTTACCAGGGTTCAGACTCAAGGGGCTGGTTTTGATCTAGCTCACATAAATAATTGATTCTAATTGGGTATGGAACAGAGATAAATAAATTTGACAATATATTGGTTAATGGGCATAGGAGAAAGTTGTTAATAACAGCAGATTACAGTGCACAAAACTCAGGGGTCTCTACTGGGGCTTTTTTATTTGCTTATTAATTGCCTTGCATAGGCAATGCTCATGCAGTCAAAAAAATATGCTGATGAAATCAAAATGGGAATATTGTTAATTCCTTGTGAATGTACATTTAAAAGAAACGTAGTTGGGCAAATGTGACTTTCAGAAGTTCCAGTAAACACCTTCACATCCTCAGAACAGGATCTGCTCATGAGAGTTTGGTCTATTCTAGAATCCTCTGGGACTGGTTTTACCTGCATGCTTACCAGGTTACACCCCCCCTCAACTCTCAGATTAGTTTACTGCACTGTAATGTTAGGATATAGATTATTTCCAAGTCAAGGCAATGATTTAAGAGGAAAAACAACCTTCATTTACTGTAAAAATATGAGCCAAAATTTTCAAGAGACTGGTCATTTTAGGTGCCCCCATTTCTGAGTGTCCAACTTAAGACTCCCCAAGGAAGCCTGATGTTCAACACTTTGTGAAAAAAACAGGCTCTTTTAAAGTTTCGCAGGTTGGGCAACCAAAACTGAGGCATCTCAAATCACTAGTCACCTTGGAAAATCTCGGCCATTGCATATTTATAACAACAAAAGCAGAAAATTAAGATCCAATAGATGGTGCTACCTCGTGATCCATAGATGTTATACAAATTGTCATTTAACAGGAAATCAGGAGTGAAATGAATGTATCGTCCCTTTTCCCCACATCCTCCATATTGCAGCGTGTAGGGATCATCTCCGTACTTCAAGTAAGGATTAGCCACGATAACATCTGCCTGAAAATAAAATGGCCCTTGTTTAAAGAACATCAGGAAATGGAGGTTGGCAGATGATTCTGTTGAATGGGCTCATCTGCAGCAACACTCCCAGTGATTGTTTCCCTGGGTAAGGACAGCAGGACTGGGCACTAGCGGGCAATAAAAATTCTAAAAAGAACAATTTATATTTCTACATTACTGAAAAAACGTAGGGCTTGTCTACACGGTGCGGTAACATGCACTATACGGGGGTGATTTCTAAGGAGCAGCACTACGTTAAAGTGCATCAGGGAACATTTAGTACACACCAGCAGGGTCTACAAGGACTAATTACTGAGCAACACGTTGGTGTGGTTTAGAAATCATATCTCCATAATGTGCATTACTCCACCTTGTAGACAAGACCCTATGTGTTAAGCATATGAACACAACAAATACTTTTGATTTGTAAGGGTGCTCTAAGTCTTACCTTATCATATGACTCTGTTTTCACACTTAAATACTCAGGTTTTGGCAGCCAATGCAGAGGAATTATAATTTTTACAGCCTTGAAAAAAAATCTCTGTTTTGTAGCATTGAACAAGTAAGTAGAAGCCTCTTTGACCATGTCCTGGTAGGGAAAGAAAAGAAATGCCTTATGAATTAAGAATTGAACGGTAGAGGCAATGAGTAGTTTAGCCTTGCCGGGAAACAAGGGTACATAAAGTAACATTAAATATGTGAAGGTATAGAAAGAAACCAACCTTGGCCAAGGGAAGGGCTGAGACAGATTATTTCCCTCATGGAGCAAGGAGAGACTAAATTGTAACGCTGAGAGACTCTGAATTGCTCCTAGGGCAGTAGAAATATACACCGCCCGTTGCTCAGGGCTTATGATAAAAACCACAATCTATCCCTGAAAATAAAACCTGACAGAGAACCTTCCAGACATGGCATTTCCTCAAAAAATTTACATGGGCCTGTGGTGAAGGATGGTTCTGGCCTGCATCAGTCTTTTTTCATTGATCGCTAAAGTGTACTGTGGTGCATGATGTATAAAATAAAATGATACATTTAAGTAATAACCTGTGGTTTCCTTTTTCTTCTCCCTGGGATTCCTCCTTTCTTTGCTCCATTCTATAGGATTGTACCTTTTTCCTGCCTCTACAGTGGGCACTACTGTGTCACTATTTTTCTGTTCCACTCCTCCTTGCTCCTTCCCCACCTCTCTTGAGTAGTTTGGGAGTCACTAATTAATGACTATGCCCGCCTCAGTTTATTGTTCTCTTTCTAACAACTGTATGCTCAATGACCAAATCATGTGAACATGGAGCAAAGATCTACATGGTGACATTGAGAAATGAAAGAATAACTAAAAACAGAAATATCACTATATATACCAAGGATTTTTAAGAAGTCAGTGAATGCCTGCAAGGACGGGAGAAAGGAGGGATAAAAGCAAATGGCAAACATTGTAATGGAGGTGCAGTAAATGGTAATTAAATATCCATGATTCTCTAGTCTAAAATACTCAAGTTTTGGAAAGAAGGTGATACACAGAATCAGCCTGACCCTGAACCATAGTAGTCCTGTTAAACTTCAAGAGATGAGTACACTCATTTAATTAACACCAGCACTTGAAAGAAAAATTCAAGCTAAGAACAAATATGGTAATAATGGATTTGATCTAGCTCCCATGAAAATCAAAAGAAAAAATCTTGCATTGACATTAATGGGGGCTGAAACTGGTCTTTTAAGATCACTGCTAATCTAGAGGTTGAAATAACTAAGAAGTCTGAAAGTCACTGAAGGACATTACATATACCAAAGTTCTTACCTGTATGTTTCTTATGATATTGTGATCTTCTGATAACTCAGGGTTAATTGCAATAACAATATCTTCATAGCCACCATTTTTCAGCTGAACCATAGAACCTCTCACTACAAGTAGCAGAAATAAAAGAACCAAGCTCTTGAATACCCTCATTGTCCCTTTCTCCACAATTTTTGTTATAAATATGGTGACACAGCAGCACTATTTATACAATTGCTTATTTACACAAAAGTATCTCTACATTTTATGGCAAGTACATACAGATCTGCTGTGTAAATTCAGGTTGCATAACTGTGGTCAATCTGATAGTGTCAGGTAACATATTAATATGAGGAAATTCCTGACGACTGTAATAGTATGTACTGTATTTCCTTATCCAACTGATGCATCTTGAAGTGACTCATTCGTGTTGTCATGAATATATTATAAATATTTGGCAAAGCGTGTAAAATATAGTATCGCAAATAGTCAACTTGTAAACACGGCACTTCGGGACTTGTATGAGAAAACTCTGATCAGTACACAGCTATGTACTACTGAATGGGACAAATGCAGATTGAGTGGCAAAGGCAGATTAGTGCTAATCTAGGTGATTTGAGAGAGAAATTCTATATGGAATGTATCAGAGGAGCTATTAGTTTTCATTAGATGCTTTAAAAAGTACTGTAGAAATTTGTCATACCTGCCCAATATTTGAAATCTATTAATTCAATTAATTAGAAAGATAAAGGTTAATGGAAGGTCAGAAATGATACTATATAAATAAATAAAATAGGGACAATTGGTATGTACTGTATGTAACTTTACATTCTAATATGTGTAATTTAAATTGCTTTCCATTTTGTAGAGAGAACACTTCCATTCGGCTTAGCTGTTTTATTTCAACAGTGCATATAACTGCAGTCACAATTCACAGATGCATCGATTTTAAAGCCACAAGGGACCATCGGATCATCTAGTCTGACCTTCTGTATAATACAGGCAATGGAATTTTATGACTAAAGCATGTCTTCCAGAAAGGCCCAGTCCTGAGCTGAAGACTTTGATGGAGAATCCACCACTTCCCTTGGCAGTTTGTTCCCATGATTTATCACTCACACTAGAGCTAGCAGTAAGATAAGTCTTAATCCATTTAATGTGTGCTTTATTGTTAATGTATAGTGCTCATTTTTAATCAGAATGTCATGCAGTCAATCACCATACAAAATGTAAGTATATTACATCTACACAGTTGCCTTTATCTACCAAACTTGGAATCATCAAAAAATGAAATCTAGTTTGCTTAACAAGGCCCATTTTCCATGAAATCACAACAATTTACATTCATTATATTCCCATCGTTTAATTCTTTATTGATTGAATCTCACATAAGCTTTTCCATTAATTTGCCAGGGAATGATGTTAGACTAACTGGCCTATAATTAAGGCTGAGAGTTTGTCACAGAAGTCACAGATTCCCTGGGTTTCAGGGACCTCCGTGACTTGTTCTTTAATTTCTAACTTCTGCCTTCACTTCCCCTCACAAGAGGCTCGGCCTTTTAACCAAAGTTGTCCTCTATTGTGATTGTAGAATTGTGGCTTTTTGGCCATCTAATAAACTCTTCTTAAATAGCTCCTAATTTTCATTCACTTCTGTCCAAATTTTTACTCCCAAGCAATTTCATTCAGAATTTTCCTCAGATTGGGGACACTAGACCTTTTAAAGCACCAAGTGTATATATTTCTGGTTGGGACACATCTGTATTTTGGATTAACTTTTCTGCCTCTGGCAGCCCTTCCTCTGCTATCTCACACTGCATTGCTTCATACCTGGATTGACCCATCTGTTTACCTGTGTCCTCTGCTGCTCTGGGGTCAGGCTGATCAGATGAGAGGAAGTGTGTGGAGACCTTATGTCTGCATCCCGGAACAGGGGTAAAATGATAGAAGAGTGGAGGAAAGGAGAGATTAGGATAGAAAATTGACCAGAGAGGGCACTGAGAAAGATAGGGACATACAGAAACAAGTTTCTGGAGTTGATGCTGAAGCAGACACACTTCCTGGAGAACATCTTGGGACAATGTTCCTGGCCCACATCCCAACTTCAACCCAGCCATGTCCTGCAGGCCCTGGAGAACAATGCATACTGGGAGCATCAGTACTTTTCCCCAACTTCCACACAAAGGCACTTCTCTCCCATTCCACACTACAATACAATGAGAACAGTGGATCATGGGAATCCAGCTTCACTCCTACAACTACAGGTGATGGTTTCTTCCCTTGCCATTCTACATGCAAAGGCAAGGGCAATAGTCAGAAACCTTCCACCTATGCATTTGTGACCAGAACAGCATCAACCTGTGTTCACAGAAGGTTGTTATTGACAAAGGCTCAGTATAGGTTTATGAACATGCCATATGCCAGAAAGTATAAGAAATGCCCTTTCATAAAATTGTTGCATAAAGCATAAAGAAAATTCATTTAATGAAACTCTTCCACACAGACTAATGAAACCCTTACACCATGCATAATACAATTTCATTTCAGCATTTTAGCTCCTAAGTTCAAAATAGGAGCACAAGGCATCCCTGGGCCTGTGGTCCCGATGATTTGCTGCAGACTGTCAAGGCAGCCTTTCTGGCTGTTCAGAACATTCAAAAGTCTCTGCACCTCTGCCTGAGAGCCATCAGTAAGACTTTATCCCTTGCGCTCACAGATGTGGTGCAAAATACAGTGAGCAGTTATCACATGTGGCAGATATTGCTCAGCAGCCTCAAACTTCATCATCGAGCCATCTCTATCTCCCTTTCAGCCTTCACATACATACTCCACTGGCGTTCTGTCACTGCTCAGGGTACAGGTAACCAGTTCCTTTCTCCCATCCGAGTGTGCAGTAAAAGGTTTCCTATGCCAGGGAAGCAGAGGGGAAGCTGGGTCTCCTAGAACGACAAGGGGAATCAGAACGCCATTGATACCCATAGTGGGCCTGGGAGGAAAATCTCCTTTTTTCACTGTAGAAAATAGGCCTGAGTGTCTAAAGAGTCTGGCATCATGGACCTTTCCAGACCACTTTACATCAAGATTGATGATTCTTCTCCAATGATCAACAAATCCTTGGAAGACCCTGGAGAAATGCCCTTTCCGATGATGAACTCTGAGGCCTAGTGTGATGGGCAAAGAATAGGCACATGTTCCCTATCTCTACCCTCAGGCAATGGCATATAAGGAAGGAACAGAAACTTTTGAGTACTTTGTCACTCACTCCTGCAAGTCTTTGAGCTTAACAGTCACAGTCAATGGCCAGGAAGGAGGTCATTCAAAAGTGAAATTGTATAGGAAGGTAGCCTGCTTCTTCAAGGAACAACAGGTCTTGGGCAGCCCTGTTCAATTATCCCCACCAGGCCACATCTGTGCAAGGTGTGGGGCTGAAAACTTGGCAGTTGAGGACTGGCTTGGAAGGAGAGTGGGGAGGTTGCTCTACTGTGGGACAAAAAGCTGGTCTGGAGGCTAGAATGCCAAAGCTGGGGTGGTGTGTGAAGACAGAGCCCAAGAGGAGCCAGCACCTCATGGGCTGGCTCAGAACTCGGTGATTGAGAATGAAAGCCCAGCAGCTAAGGGCTGGATGGGAGGAGAGTGAACAGGCTGTTCTGACGTGGGGCGAGAAACTGGCCTTGAGCTAGAAATTGGCTGAGGACTGGAGCCTGCCAGAAGCCGTTGGTAGGAGGGCAGGGTACATGTGTTGGTTGTACTGACCTGGTTGTACTGACCTGGGTACATGTGTTGACCAGAGCCCAGCAGCTGGTGGTTAGATGGTGAGAGGGCTGTCGCTGCTGGGAACCTGCCTGTTAGGAAGGGGGTTGAAGGCGGAGCAGAGTGGACTGAAGACACTGTTGTGTTGATGTTATATTGGACTGGACTTAGAGACTCTGTTACCCGGGAAGAGGATGAATGCTTTGAAGTGGCTTGGCCAGAGGGCCAAGTTACCTCTATGGCTGGAGCAGGCTGAAAATCATTGTGAGGAAACTGAGGAAGAGTGCTGCAGTGCTGGGTCTTGAAAGGGATAGTCAGTCTTGTAACAGAGACCATCACTGCTTCTGAGTCATGGACCTATCTGAAGAAGTAGCGATGTCGTGGGGAGATATTGCCTTGTAACCTCCTTTGACCTGCTGCACAGCCTGACCTACCAATTTCCACAGTCTTACTTCCCTCTCCACTGCAGAGGGAAGTATCTGGCACTTTTTACAGTAATACAGTTCACCAGGTAGCATTCCAGCCATGGGTGTGCCATCCCCCTCCGAAGCACCACCCTAAACTTAAGAACCCCATCCAGTCCTAGGTAGAAAGTAATTTTATTGCAGCACAGCACATAAAGCCAACTGTACAAAACCTGGTGAATTCCATTTTCCACCACAGTGGTAGAAGGAAGTATGAGGCTGCAAAGAATTCAGTTGTGGACTCCTGCAAAAAAGGCTTATATTGCTCTTATAAAAACAGATTTAGCTATATCTTATAGCAAATGTAACTGCACTTTAGAAAGAATGAAATTACTTTTA